>NC_066581.1:28348864-28684698 GCF_024323335.1 Lathyrus oleraceus | reverse complement strand
CTTTTCAGGATGATGAGTGTTTTGGAACACACACCAATTCACGTCTTTGGTCGGTCACCTGTTACATACCTACAACCCGGTATCCTTGGTGTTCCTTCCTGAGTTTGTTACCCTTATACCGGTAACACCTCATTTTTCTTTGGTGCTTCCCCAGTGAAGTTTTCTGTTGCTTCTCCCTAGGAGTCAGCTTGTGTCTCTCCAATGGATTTATTTTCCTTTGGAATTCTTTTCCCAGTGTGAGTCCTTCACTCCCCAGTGAGGTCTCCAGTCTGTTTTCTGTATTCCCTAATCAGAGTCGTGTCTTGTTCACGCTGTGTCAGTTTTGTTTATCCCCAACTAGAGTCTTGTTAGAGTCTCTATTCCTGGTGAGTGTATTACTCCGATGGATCGTCTTTTCTTCTGTGTGAATCATATTCCCCACAGAATTTGTGTCTTTTGCATGCATACATTTGCATCATGAGGTCTCTTAGGGACCAAAATTTGTCTCATTACTGTTATTTAAGCCCATTCTACCGCGTCTAGATGAAGATTTCTAAACTTCACTTCTCCGGCTAGAATGACCTTAAATAGGGGCATCTGTAAGACCCCAATTTTGGCCCTAAGATCCCTCATGGCCCATATCATACCATATCATAGCCTCAAGGATCATTGCATGCCCTAGCTTCCCTCCTAGTGGGTAGGTTGCCTTGTGGTTGGTTCCTGATCACCAAGCATGCTTTGCATTTGTATATCTTTGCTTTTCATATGTTTACTAACCAAAAAGTACAAAAATATTGTCATTCTAACCTTGTTGATTGCAGATGAAGCAATTAGGTCAAAATCAGCCACAGTCAGTCATTGCAGTGGATGGTGGCCATTCTTGCAGAATTTGGGCACCATGATCAATAATCAAGAGTTCATATGACTTATGACATCATTTGGAATCAAAATATCAAGGAATTAGGGTTTGGAATTCATCAGAAGTGGTTCAATCATGCAAAACCCTAGGAAAGTCAACTGAAGTCAAACTTGGTCAACTGTGGATTTAATCAGTGATTTGAGGATGGGATTTGGTCTGAGAGGTCTCATTCATGCCTATATAAGCTTCATATATCATGTCAAGAATCCACAATGAAGAAAATAAAGTCAGACAAGAAATTTCCAGAAATAGAAAGTTGACCTGTAATTCAAATTTGCCAAAAATGGAAACTTCTTGATCTTAAACTTGCATCATGATACAAGCTTCAAATGAATTTTTGCCCAACATGAAAGTTGAAGATCTTGTTCTCCCATTTCCAAAAAGTCCAAGAACTCTCAAATCCCATGTATGGTTGGCAAGCTATGATCAATTCATTTTCACAATTTCTTGAACTTCAAAAGGCCATATCTCTCAAACCATTTGGCCAAATTTGATGGGGTTTTTTCCTACAAGCTCTATTTCTTCCCCTCTTTCCAAAAATGCATTCATCATGTACCAAAACCTTACCATGCAAAATGGCATTTTTGGACTTGACTTCATTAATTTCAAGTATGTGCAAAAAGTTGACTTTTTAAATGAGGGATTTTTAAACAATTTGGGCATTTGGGATTTGTTTGGAATGGTATTTGAAACATGTTCAAGGCCCAAACTCGGCCAGAACCATACACCTCCATGTGCATATGTCAAAAATTAGCAAAATGCAAATTCACTTCATTTGAGTTAACCAAGCTTAGCACCTTCATTAACAATGTTAAACAGCAAATATAAGGGACATTTTCTGTCATTCTAAACCTAGCAGCAGCCATAATACAAACAGAATTCTCTCATTCTCCAAAATCACCATTTTCATATCTTTGCATTTTCGCTCAAACCCTTCAAAGCACTCGAGCCACTCTTCCTTCATTCATCACCTAGCCATCATTTGGAGCTCTTTTGAAGCAGCAAACCCCAGCTGGAAGCTCCTTTTCATGTTCTGTTTTCTCCATGGACCAACAATGGTGAAATTGGATTTGGACACTCCCAAGCCTTGCTGAGCTCGATTTCTTCAAGAATCCATCAATATCAAGCATAAGGAGGATCTGTTTGAGCCTGCATCATCCAAACAACCACTGTTTCTCGATTTTCTTCACAACCAAGTACCTTTAGTTGCTTAAGCTCTTTGAACTTGCTTTGCTATTTAGCAATTTGCTTTGAGGTATAATTCCTTTTTCTTCATGTAGTCTGGAAGACCTGGCCTGTTACTTGGCCAGGCAACTGTCTGAAGTCCTCCTTAAGAGGCAATGCTTGTGTGTGTTTAAATTTTGTCCCAAGCAGGAAAAGTCCTTTAAATAAGGCAATTGGTAGATCAAAGGGATAAGCAACCTATCCCCTACTATTCAGTGCGTCTTCTCCTTGCTCCCACTACATGGTTGTAGCATTGAGATCCAAGCCCAAGATCTATAGAGTCTTATCTGTGGAGAGAGTTCCTACTTTCTGAACTCCCACACCTTCTGATATTCAAATGCTCTCCCTGATCAGGGATAAGAGCAATGAGGCACACCCCTCATCTCCTTTCATCTGCTTCACCTTAGCCCCTTAATGGCAAGGTTAAGAGCACCTGTGACCCTATTCCAGTTGGCTTCAATGCCTGACCCTTTGAATGAGCCTCCTTGTTTGGTTATAGTGTGTGCTGTTTGCTTTCATTGATTGATCACTTGTTTCCTATGCACATGTTTGCTTGTATGCTCTATGCATTTATCATCATTAATTGCTCATTAATGCATAATCATCTCATTTGTCCTTGTGACATCATTATCATTGTTGTTTACCCATTGAGGACAGTTGTAAGACCATTCCTTTGGCTATTGTTCCTATGATATGGAAGTGAGTATGAGACCATTCCATTGGCCACTCATCTCTTTGCTTGATGCATTTGATTGTATGTGAGGATGCAATTGTAAGTCCCTGCAAGTTGGCATTTGCTTTCCTCTGATCACATGTTGTTTTGTTTGTATGTGAGGATACAACTGTAAGCCCCTGCAAGTTGGCATTTGTATTCCTAGGACCATACTGTGGAGGTTAGAGTAAGCCCAGACAAATTGGCATCTGACTTCCATGTCTTGTTTCTCTTTGTTTATGTGAGGATGCAATTGTAAGTCCCTGCAAGTTGGCATTTGCTTTCCTAGGATCATATGTTGGATATTGATATAAGTCCAGACAGATTGGCATCTGGTATCCATTCTTTTATTTCTTTGTTGAGGAGATTAGTGTAAGTCCATTGAGTGGCCTCTGATATCCCTTTCTGTTTTAGGAGATTGGTGTAAATCCATCTATTGGTATCCGGTATCCGCTTTTTGTTTGTGAGATTGGAGTAAGACCATTGAGTGGCATCCGATATCATTTGTTTGCTTATATTATTATTGCCCATTCCAAAGGACACACTTGAATCATCTTCTATATGATTTCAAGAAGTGAACCTTCTAAGAAGTTTTACAATCCATCTTCATCCATTCATCCTCATTATGTCCTAAACCTTTTCACACATTACTTTCAAACTTGACATAGATATTGTGCAAACTTCTTCATGTTTTCAAATTAAAAACCTGGACCCCAAGTCCTTGACTTTTTTCAAACTCCATTTCATAATACTTCTTTGAATTAATCTTAATCATACTTTGACCCTACTTTCACAATCACAATCAATTAACTTCACCCATTCACTTGTTTTGGCTTTGTCCATTGTTAATCTTTTCATGCATTAGCCATAGGTTTCAATTATCTTTGTGGTTGATGTAAACCTCACCCTATCCTTAGTGAGTCGACTATAAGACTTCCGTACTGAAAACAGGGCTAACCCCTCTAGTACGTCGAAGCTATCCTTGCATGGTGGATGTTGGTCTTGGTCGAGTTTTCTCCCATTGATAATGAAGAGCCTCAGTGCTACTGTTTAAAATTGAATCCACCAACTTTTGGAAATCTTTTAGCCGAACTACGGCGTTTTGATCCTTACCTTTGATGGAAGGTACGTAGGCAGCGGGTTTATCCGTTCAAACCCAATAAAAATTGTACATTCTTTTCTCATCATCCCAATCATGTTTGCACAATACTTATGTCATAACAAATAACAATTTTATACAACAAGTGTGAAAAGGGCTCCCTAGGAGTACCTAGGACGTAGTGGGTGCCTAACACCTTCCCATTGCATAATTTACCCCTTACCCAGACTCTCTGATCTTTTTATTAGTTTTCTACGTGTAAAACTTCTTAGGCTTTTGTTCGCTTTTTAGCCAGTCCTTTGGATAAATAAAAGTGCGGTGGCGACTCGAAATTCATTATATCTCTTGCTTATGATTTAATCGATAAATCATATAGCGACGAATACACCGCTACAAAGAGGAATGGATTCAGACTCGACTCGATCAGATAAACTTGATTGATGAGAAGAGACTTGCGGCTGTGTGTCATGGACAGATATATCAGAAGCGCATGACCCAGGCATTTAACAAAAGAGTCAAGAGACAGGTATATCGAATTGGCGACTTAGTTATCAAGCGTATCACTCTACCACAAGGTGATCCCAGAGGCAAATGGACTCCCACATACGAAGGGCCATTTGTAGTTAAGAAGGTATTCTCTGGTGGAGCCATGATACTAGCTACAATGGACGGCGAAGACTTCCCGCATCCCGTGAACGCAGACATAGTCAAAAAATACTACGCATAAAAGAGACCTGCTAGGTCGACGTACCTAGGCAAAAGTAAGGGCATCCCGGCGAACCAAAAAGGTTCGGGCAAAAATTAGGGATAAACATAAAAAAATGTGCACCCGGCAAGTCGGAAACCTGAAAAGGCGGCTTGGGCAAAAAGGGGTATCCTGGTGGATTGAAAACCTGAAAAGGCGGTCCAGGCAAAAATTAGGGATCAAAGCGTATGACTATGTCCCGTTCTCAGACAGCTTCATCCAAGTTCAAAGGACTGAACAAGCTAATCACTTCTATCCGACAGCAGGAGATGAGAGGCTTGAAGACATAATGGCAGTAGGGGAATTAAAGTCAATAGGACGTTTTCGGCATAGCTTTCTCTTTGTTTTCTTGACAATTTCCTCTTACTAGGATTTCTGTCTCCTTGTACACAAATTGCCTGTTTATAGGCCCTCTTTCGAAATCAATATAATTTTAGTTTCAAAAAAAAATGCTCTTGTTTTACTTTCTCTGTTTTGTTTGCATAAACGTCCATTGATTTAATTCGAATTAATATATGCATTTGGATATGATCGATGTTTACCAAAAATGCGTGCATAAAATAGAAATAGCGATTACTACTAGGCTTCAGGATCGAGGAGAAGGTCTAATCATGCTTTCCAATGAATACGTTGCTAATCCTATTCCCCAGCAAAGCCAGTCATTCCCAGAAGAGAGTGGCATTACTAGACAAATGGGTCATCTCTTCCACCCCCAGTCGGGCTTCTGTTGAACATTTCTACCATCAGACAGAAATCAAGCATCCCCGGCTAAGAAAGGGTCATCGATACCAGTATCTCCCAACCAGAAGATTGAGATTTATTTTCCCCAGTAGAGTCCTCAGGAAGAACTTTTCAGATGCATAATTCATTCATCACATCATTTCACAGCATACGCATGCATACATCGTTTGCAGTTATTTTCGAAAGCATAAAACATCTCATGCATCATGACATGACATGAAGCTAACTTTATTTTTCAGGTTAATTATTCTCCTGATACAGTCAAAACAAAGGTCCATTCAGACGGACATCCTCATCAATTACGTTCAGGATTCAACTACATCTTTCAGATATACTCCATGTCAACATTCATTCTGACATCCACCTAGTGATGGCATCTATAAGCCCATCCCAGACATTTATTGCAAATACAACATATACAAATACTATCAGATATAGCCTAGCGTACGGTTCATTCTGATTCAGCTCAACATATGACTCTTTCAACTCAGATGCGATCTAACGTACGATCCATTCCGACCTTCAGCAACTCCAATACGGTCTAGCATACGACCCATTTGGACCTTCAAGGCCTCAAATGCTACCTAGCGTACGGTACATTCTGAAGTGTAGTCTGGCGTATGACTACCCCCTTCATCAACAGGTACAGCCTAACGGACGGCTCAGTCTACAACTCAGATACGATCTAGCATACGATCCATTCTGATCCTTCACCCCCAGTAACGATACAGCCTAACGGACGGCTCGTTCCGCAACTCAGATACGATCTAGCGTACGATCCATTCTGATCCTTTATCCCCAGCAGTGTATGACTCATTCGGATTCTTATCTCATCCTGATTCGGCACAGCATACGACTCCTCCAACAAGTTCGATACGGTCTAGCATACGACCCATTTGGATGTTCTTTCCTCAGATACTACCTAGCATACGGTACATTCCGAGGTGTAGTCTAGCGTACGACTACTTTTCGTCAGATGCAGCCTAACGGACGGCCCATTCTGCAACTCAGATACGATCTAGCGTATGATCCATTCTGATCTGTTATCCCCAGCGGCGTATGACCCATTCTAAATCCCCAGGGAAGTCGACGGCCTAATGAATGGCCCACTATACGGTCTAGCGTATGACCCAGTGACACCCATGACTTCAGATATCTTCTAACGTACGACGTACTCTGAAGCTCTCATCATCAAACTTCCTAGATGGCATCTTTAAGCCCATCTCCATCAAGACTAACTAATTGACAAGTGCAAAATTTTGGGGCATCCTAAGTGTTCAATAATCTTCCACCTCCAGACCACGAATGGCGTACATACCATTCTGACTCTCTCGGTTCAAGAATATTGAACAGGGGCAGCTGTCATACCCCAAAATTTGCCCATTAATATTTCAAGACATTTTTCAGGGCACTCCGACTCATTTTTATGACACTGATCTCAAAGGAACGAAGGCCCAACTCACGAATGGCCCAATCCAGAAAATGGCCCAAACTGGCCTGTTCGCTACACGTTCGCTACACGCTCGCCTAGCGAACGTTCGCTACACGTTCGCTACACGCTCGCCTAGCGAACGTTCGCTACACGCTCGCCTAGCGAAGCTGACAGACAACAGAAAATTTCGGGCTTCATTCTGAGCCCATTAGGTCATCAAAGGAGTATTATAAATACCCCAACTCCAGAACGAAAAGGAGAACGAAAAACCGAGACGGAGACGGCCGGAAACCCTGGCATAGCAACCCCGGAGAGTAGCCCAGAGAAGTCGGAGTGAAGAAACCCTGACGGCCGCTCATCCGCACCGAAGTTACCGCCGCCCAACTCAACCCGATACCAAAACTGACTTGCCAATTCAGCATTACCACTCCATTGCAAACAGGTTTGTGTATCATTATTGTTTTACGCTTCCAATTTGTAAATCTCTAAATACATAATGCATCATGATTGAATTTTTGGATATGTAATTAGACTTTGCATGTGAATTCCAGTACGCCTGAATATCCTGAGTGTTTGACCATATTATTTCTGTAATTGAATGCAATAAGGCATGCAGCATGCTGAGATCATACTGTTCTGAAATTCAAAACCCGCAGCCGCTCGCTAGCACATCGCTAAGCGAGCATGTAGCGAGCATTCGCTAGGACCTCGCTAGGCGAGGCAGAGGCGAACGGGACAGCCGTTGATATTTGTTATGTCCTATGCGTAACCTGATCTATTCTATGTTAATTATGCACTGTTTTGCCTGACATTCATGCTGCTGTGTTTTCTTTTGCGGTGTAATCCTCGATTGCACCCTGATTGGTATTCTAACCCGTTTGCTGAATTTTGTAAAGGTTCACATATCCCAGGAAAAGAGTGTTGTTTAGGCCTTCCACTTTATTTGTGGGATACCCTTATGAAGATCCACCCTAAATTTCTTAATTAATTTTAATGTATTAATTTTAATGTATTAATTTTAATGTATTGATTTTAATGTGGAGATTCATCCTAATTACCTAATTGACTTTAAAATATGACCTTTAAACATGTGATTTTGGACCTCTCTTTGCTGCCCCACGGTATTACGGTATAACGGTCATGTCCCGCGAATGTAGGGATACACTTAGCAAAGACCCTTCGGTTAAATCATCATAAAATAAATCATGGTCCCTCGGATGTTGCCTTCGAAAATACGATTTTGTCCCTCGATGACCCTTCGGTGTAGCCTACGGTTAAATGATGATCGTCCCTTTCGAATGCTAAGGTATCCTTACAACTGTTGCCTTCAATGACCTATCGATGACCCTACAATGACCCTTTTACATCCAAAGGATAAAACTACTTACTTCTCAATAGTAAGGACAGTTTTACCCTCATAAGGATAGGAAATGCCCATAACGACCTTAGGAAGGTATAACTCTCAATTACTGGATCATAACCTAAAACATTTTCCACCCCTCACACTTTGCAAGTCCTAGAAAATCACCACTTGGTATACATTCATACTAGAATCATTACCAAGTTATATTTTTTCTAAACTATTTTTCAAAATCAAACGAGATAAATACTTTGTATACATTCATACGAGAATCATTACAAAGTTAAACTCTCTTTTCGAAACATTTTTAAACAATTCACCAACACTTTTCAGACAAAAATATAAGTGATCCAGCAATTAAGAGCCCATGGATAACCATGGATACAAAGGGTGCTGATACCTTCCCTTTGTATAATGTACCTCCCGAACCCAAAATCTATTGAGGTCTTTCCTGTTCTTTTCCACCTTTCCTTATTGGATAAAAGAAAAGTCGGTGGCGACTCTTGCTATCCGCGACATTGCGATAAAAAGCAAAATACCCCAAGTCAGTTCACCGTATGACAGGCATGATCAGTGATAGAATCGTTACCTCTTGTGGCGATTCAAACCTTTGGTGCAGATCTCTGATAATGATCAAAACCTTTGATACAGATCCACGGGGCGATCATGAACGTTGAACGATGACAACGTCTCTACTCAGTCCACACGAACGGATTCCTTCAATCGCAGTGCTAGCTGTTTGTGAATGAAGGCTTTGAGTGAGAGAAAGAGAGATACGAAATTCCAACTCTTCAGTTGTGTTGTATTCTCATTCATAGCTTCTGCACAAGAGCTCTATTTATAGAACCACTTGTGTGGACTTCAAGCCAAAAAGCCCACTTAAGTTCATTTTGGCTCATATCTCATAATATGCCAAAATCACTTAAGTATTTGGTAGTTTACCATATTTCGTATTCTTCTTAAGTACACCGTACCTTACGATGTTCCTTAATTATTTTATCTCTCATCAATCCGTCCTTTGTGTGTGACCCTATAGGTTTTCGCGACGTTGGTAATTATATTAAATCACGCATTTAACATAATAAACAGTGAGCGGTATCTAGCAACACATCACTGCTACCCAAGTCACAAAAATGTCATGTGATCTGACAAAACCTCCTGTGATAATAATTATGTGTATAATTACCCATTTGCCCTTATGTCTATATTGAACACAAGGTATAGACCGTGTCACCCTTGTCCAGTTCAATATTGGGCCCATAGACATTTATCCTGTTACGCAGGATTGGCAAATTCCATCTAGGACACTCATGTCCCTCAGCATGCTTTGTGGAGTACTCATCAACTGTCTTTATGGTCATCCAGTTATGGATAACGTTGGATCAGTAATAAGGCACTCAACTCTACATCTAGGATCCATAGTGGTTTCAGGTCGAAGAGTGGTATACACTATTATCACCATGAGAATAACTTATGACACTTTGCATAACTTTCTATATAGTATTCTCATAGCGGGTCAATCCGGTATAAATACTACTCCTAATATTCATACCTATGTTTAAGACTTGATAACTCTTTATCCATGATCCATGAGATATGATCATCAGTCTACAAACATAATAGTCTTAATGCTTTAATGTTATCCCACTTCACATTAAAGCTCGACTACGGATACTTTAAGAATAGTGCCCTTATGTTTAATGTGTTCTCATGATTAAGTCACACTTAATACATCAAACGGACTATCTATTCTAGGGACTTTATTAATCAACCATAATAAAGAAAATGCCTTTTATTATTAATAAATAATTCGATACAAGTACCAAAAGTATTGGCCTCTAGGGCTTACACCAACAGTTTTAGAAATTGAGCTTTGAATGTGAGAGGGATAGGATTTAGAGAGAACGATTGCAGAGGATTTATGATTGCAAAAAGGTAGAGCTTCAAATGATGGTGAATATGTAGATTTATAGTGATTAGGCTCGGGATTAATGTGGCTTGGAGTTAGTTATTGACAAGTTAGGAGATAACTTAGGAATTAGTTGGGGTGGACTCAGTGAGTTTAGTTGGTTAACTCAATGAGTTGGAAGTTATTTGGTTGGTTAATTTAGTGGGATGTGATCAAGTGATTGTGTATGACTGGCAATTGCAGGTGAAAACTTGAATGATGACTTGTGGTTTGATTAGTTTAGGTGCAAGATATAACCAATAGACTTAACCATGACTTACAACTGTAGGTTACCAATTGTGTGGTTATGTTATGCAATATGTGATTTTGGTTATGTTTGTGCAGGTTTAAGTGTGACTTGCAGTTGTAGGTTGATGCAGAGTTTGTGAATTTTGCTACACTTATTTTGCTGCAGATTTACTGTGTTCATAATGTATGTGCTTGAAGCTTGATGAGGTACTGAACTTGTTATTAGAAGTTTCATCGAGTGCTTTTACCGGGACCTATGAATGAGGTTATGTCGGATGCTTCAGCTAACTCATGGTCTTTTTTCTGGTGTTTATACAAGTGTGCATTTGTCTTGAATTGTAAGCCTTGGCTATCTTCGATGATGGGAGTTCATGTTTCAATCCAAAGGTTCCATTCTCACAACAGTGCAAAAAATTCCTATAAAACAAGCTATGAGTCGACTCAAACAGAGTTCATTCCAGGGTTGAGTCGACCTATTCGGACCCGCGGCGAAATGATTCAAAGGAAAATGGGAAATGAGTCGATGTAAGGAGTGAATGAGTCGACTCAACCAGGTTTCCCAGATTTGGGTCAACCTGTGAGTCGACCTGTTATGACCCGAAGCAACCTGGTTCAAATGAAGCCGAGAGTTGAGTCGACGCAAGGATTGAATGAGTCGACTCAACCAGATTTTCCAGAATTAGGTCGACCTGTGACTCGACCTGTTCGGACCCGAAGGTTTTGCGTCGAGTCATGAGTCGACTCAGAGTTGAAACCTCCAAAAATGAGTTTTTGCAATGTGTTACACCTTTTTTTTATATGTAATGAATACTTTTGGGATAAAAATAAATGGAATTGGCCAATTGAATGAAAATGAATTGACTTAAACTCAAACACAAGATCTATAACTGACACATGAAAGCGAGAAACGTGACCCTATGGACCAAACAATAATGGCATGGCAATGATCAGGTGAATGAATGAAGGTGGAAGGAAGTTATGAGACCAAGGACTTGGATTATTGCTAATATACTCAAGCACCAATGGGACAACATGAATGGACCAAGCACATGAGGCAGAGTGCGACACACTAAGCGAAAGATCACATGAGGTTAGGGTTAGAAGCCCCATGAGGGTTGCCATAGCCTTCTTTAATTAGGGTTTTATAAGGCATAGTCTTCAATCCAAGTCTTCGAATCAATCAAGATCTCAAACAAACCCACACCATGATCCCCATCCTTAGGAGATTAGGGTTTTTGAGGCCTCTGAGCCTTGGTGCAAGTCCAAACCAAGCATTTCAAGTTATTACACAAACAAACCGAAGCCGTGCAAGACAAAAACTTGGAATCCATGGTGATGCATGGTGCTTATGCATGAGTTATTAATGTATGCAATTGAACTCTAGTCAAATGGTTAGATGGAGATATAAAGAAAAGAGGAGGGCAAATTTTGGGGTACAACAACTGCCCCTATTTAATCTTCTTGAACTTGAATACCGGAATTGCGACAACTTTTCAGGTATTCAAGGTGGAAGAGGATTAAATACCGACGTATCCAAAATTTTCTTGAACGGGTGGTCGCACTGTTGTCGAACAGGTCTTTGATGTGTGCATTGTATCACAGTGGAGCGTATGATATACGTGATGCATGATGTATGCTTTGTTTTCATGATGCATGTATCTTTGTTTATTTGGTTAGATGTAGGTCATTTATGGGGAATATGTTTATTCATTGTGAGGGGAACTCCGAATCGTCATCGAAGATTATGTAGCGGTAAATTCATGACCATTAAGTTATGGATAAACTTAACGTCAATAAAACTAGAGTCTCCATCGCGCTTTTATTGTTTCCAAAGGAAAAGGGAAAAGTACGAACAAAACCCAAAGATAAGAAGTTTTCAAATCAAAACTAATAAAATGCCAGAGATTACACGTAAGGGGGTTGGTTACATAGAGGGAAGGTGTTAGCACCCAAAGTGTCCTAGGTACTCCTAGGGAACCCTTTTTTATGTGTGTATGTATTTTTGGTATAAAATGATGTTTGCAATAAATAGAGTGCGGGGATGAGAAAAGAATTCATTAATTATATTTTTATGTTTGACAAGACCTTCAGACTTGTGCCTACGTACCAACATCAAAATGAGGGATAAAAACCTCGTAGTTCGTGGTATCAATTTCAAAGTGAGTGAATTGCTTTTAACAAAAAATTAAATTTCAAAAAGGCACAAAGGGCCTAAAAGAGTTTGCATGAGTGTTAGTTCTTTTTGTCGTTTGAAATTTTAAGTCAATATGGTTAAGTTCATTTACAAGTTTTATTAAGAAAAGAGTGTAAAAATGCAATGGCATAAGACCAACATTTCTAATTTGCAATAAGGTCTAAGTTTAGAAATCACAAGCAAAGAAGATTTTGAAAAGGGGGAGAGATTTGGAATTTAAGAAATGGGAGAAGATGAAGAGACTAATCCTAAGCAAAAATTTAAAAGTTAAGAGTTGAAAAGATCCGACCAATGGGATGCAATCCAATAGACAAGAATGTAATATAGAAACCCATTTTTCCTTTGGACTTTAAATCAAGCAATATCAATAAGCAAGTAGAAAAATGAAGAGTAAAGCATCAAATAAAGATAGCCACATTCAAGCTAGCACCTTCATAGTCTTCTTCTTAATCTTCCCATGTATCAGATGACATACTCCTTGAATGGCTCATAATAAGGCATTAGACACAGGTTCAAAGTAACATTTGCATCAATACCATGTAGCAGATGAACTCAAGTGGATCCCAATACTTGTATAGGATGAAAGCTCAAATCACAATAACTTGGTTTCAGAAATGTTGGCATTTACCAAGTCCTTTTGCATAGGGAATGTTGCCTAATTCTAAGTCCAAAGCTTAGATCAAATCCAACAGTCCACACAAACACTTTTTAGGGTTTTTTGTTGTTTATTAGGCATTTTAAGGTCCTAAGACCATAAACACAAACAAGACACATAAACAAATATATACAATCCCAATATATGGCTCAAGTGAGCAAAGTGAAAATGGCATAAACATAAACAAGTTAAATGATATGTAAAATGGCAAATGAAATGGTAAATGACTTGAATTTAAGTTGCATAAAGTAAATTACTTGAAATTAAAAGCAATAATAATAAAAGTTAGTCAAATGTTAGTTGATTAGATGTTAGTGAAGTTTTGCTTTTCAATTGATTTTGTCATTTTTTGGAGAACACTCAACCCTCTATTCACAAACACGGATCCTTGAACCAAGACTTCTTCCAAAGGAAGGAAAAAGTCCAAGTTTCCACATAATACCATGAAAGGGGAGAGACTTACAATCTCACTTACTAGAATGATATGCTTTTGGGTCACAATTTAGCGCTATGTTAAGCAATCGTAATTGGACTTATGTAGAAGTCACAACTATTTGAGGCTGCGCAATAGAAATTTTGGTGTTAATGCATGTTAGAGATATGGAATAATAAACCATACTCCTAAAACATACCACACAAAAAAAGAAAATGATCAAAGGATGGACCTAATCTCATCCATACTTGTATTGGTTCATCTAACATAAAGTTATTGATGAACAAATTAGCCTTAGGATATTGAGACTTCATTGGTCAATGAAAGGGATGGGATAGAATGGGATAGAAGATGAAGAGGGAGGGGAGATGAGACAAACACAAATTGGTCATGGGAGGAATTTGATCAAATTAAAATTATTCATTCATTTTGGGAGATGAAATGTACATTTCATCAATCCTCTAAATCCAATGATTTTAATCCAACAAAAGTCAAATCAACCTTGACCAAGGCCTAAACACATAGTCAAACTTCATAAGTCAATAAAAATGACTCAATACGAATTCTACACAATTAATTAATTAAAAATCAAATTAAAATGCATTTAAATTAAATTATGTTTGATCAAAAACCTAAAACCTCTTCAAAGCACCAAATAAATGGCCAAGAGATTTATCATAGGTCAAACAAGGTCAAAGAACATTGGACAAAAAATTTCATAATTTTTGAAAAGTAGGAAGTATTTTTAAACAATTAAAAATATGCACAAAAATAATTAAATCATGAAAAATATCAAAATTAATCCAAAAAATAATTTTAATTCATAAAATGAAAGAGGAAAATATTTGAATTTCTTTGGTGAAAGTCCCATATTTTTTGGATTAAAATTTATATGAATTAATTACAAAAATAAGGGATTAAATGAAATAATTAGAAATTAAAAAAAAAAAGAGCCATCTGATCTCCCTCATTAATTATGGTGGCATGTCAGGTTGCCAAAACTCGGACTCCATCATGTTCCCAAGTCAACGGGTGTACACACATGGTAATCAGAAGCAACATATGAGATTAAAACAATTCAAATGGATCAGATGGCCTGGATTGATCCAGCGCACCATCGGAGCCCTAGCTCCGGTCATCTTCTCCAGTGAGGACCACCGGACTGGTCCAACTCAAACCTTATGAAAAATGAAAAGTGAATACACTAATTTGAAGGAAAAATGCTTAGGAGCATGAATCTGACCTCAATTTTATCCAATTCCAAGTATATAAAAAGATACAGGGATTTGAATTTTGAGGATCATGAACTGAGTTGCTTCGATTTAACCTCAAAGCAACTCAATCTTCTTTCCTATATTGATAGGACTTCAGACAACCAAAAATCAACAAGAATGGTGAAGAATTAAGGGAGAATCGAAGAGATGAAAATTCTGAAAAATCACCTTCAATGGAGCTTCAGATTGGCACGATCTTGCTTTCAATTATGCTTGGCCTTGCTTCATATGCTTTATGGAAGTGAAATAGATCAAGGAAAGGTATGGACTCTTGGAGTTTCAATCTCAAAACAGATGGAGAATTGAAACTCGGTTTTCAAAGAAAATCTTCAAGTTTATCCTTCAATGGTGAGGGTTTGAGGTTGCAGGTTCAAAGCTTGGGCATGAGGTCCCTAATTCTGAGCAATGGGGGTCTTATTTATAGGCCATGAGATTGATTTTTACACACTTTCAAATTTGGAAAATTTTGAAATTCTCCTTTGCATGGTTGCATGGGTTGTAAGTTAGGAATGAGCCTAAGATGGTGGAGGGGGGGGGGGGTGAATTAGGACTTTAGAAAATTTATTCTGATTTGGTGGATAATGGTTCTTTTCTTTTCTGGATTGAATAGATGATAAAAGTAGTAAAGTGCGGAAAGTAAAGAACACTAGGAATTATACTGGTTCCCCTCACAACCTGAGAGTACTCTAGTCCCCTTACAATGTGTAAGAGATTTTATTATAGTTAGATCTCCTAAACAAGTTTCTAACAAAGTTCTCAAGAACAATCCTCTTGAAAAATTATATCACAAGAAAAGAAAACAATCATTCCTTTTCTTGACATTTATCTTCAACAATCCTGGATGATAAGCAACACACCTAATACCAAACAATCCTTGGCACTTAGGATTTTACAAAGTAATTTTGAATGAATATGAACATTTGTAGTGGAAAAGATTTAATCAATTGATTAGAATCTTATTCTCTTTCACAATATGAAGGTTTAAGACAAAATACTCTGTAAGTGCTCAAGAATACTTTTAAAGAAAATGATATGAAAATATATTTCAAAAGTATATGTATATGAAAATTTAGATGAAGATGAATGCAGGGAGATTTTGTAGTTTGATTGAAAGAGGTGAATGTGAAATGAAAATTTAAAGAGTATTTATAGTATGAATGCATCCTTTCAACATAACATGGCAATGGTTAAAAAGAATTATGAGAAATGTTGATGAAAAGATGTAAAGCTTTGCCCTGAAGGGTTATGATGAAATGGTGTAATGAGTGAAAAAATAAAATTCAGATTTTTCAAAAATTTCCCAGCATCAATGGATTGACTCATATGACCAATTGATTGACATAGGCCAAAAACTGAAAAATACACTAGGATCAATCAATTGCTTCAAGGCATCAATCAATTGGCTCAGCATTTGAAGCGAAAAATATTAAAATAGAAAGTTTGATCAATCGGTTGACATACAGGACCAATCGATTGGTCCAGACAAAAAATTGAAAATTTTCTAAGTTAAAATGCTTTTGAATATGCAATGTTTTTAAACTTTATTTAAAACAAAATTCATGATAGAAAAAGTTTTATAATGAGCACACAATGCACGATAAAAACTTTTGAGCACTAAGAGTGTATTGTCAAGAATTTCATATACCTTAACTTGATCCATGAAAGTCTTGAGCATAGTTTTGATAGGATCTTTTTTTCCTACTTTTGATATGGAGAGCTTGAAATATTGTCTTCATCAAAATCATGTAGGAAGCTTGTCTTCACATTCTCCCTCTTTTTGATGATGACGACCGATCTTTAAGCTTGAACTCAAAACTCCCCTTATCTCTTGAAAGTAAGGCTTTGGAAACTCCCCCTATCTTGAACATGAGATGCTTTGAGATTTCTTGCAGAAAACAACACAAGCATACAAACAGGCATACAATCTTCTCCCCCTTTGGCATTATCAAAAAGAAGGGAAAAGAGTATAATAGCACTAGGAGGATATAAAAATAAACATTCATCTAACATAGATAAGTTCAAACATTACAACAAATAACACAAATATAAATAAGTACGTGAGAATCATAAACAAGTACGAATAACAATACAACAACAACAACAACAGCAAAAAACGCTAGAGATCCAATCACTGATCATTTCCATCATTAGAACCACCATCTTGAAGACCACCTTGTGAAAGTTCCCAATGATCCATCCTTGAATATAAATGGCCAACCTAGGTCATAACATCTGTTCAGAACCCTTGAATATATTCCATAATCACCTGGTTAGAGGGTTGAACAGGTTGAGCTTCAGAAGGAGGGTGGTTGAAGGAGGTTAATCTCGACATCATTGTGTACTTCAGGCTGGTTTTCTTCATCATCATTGTCAAGATATTTGATTTCATGGGTCCGGTAGTTGAATATAAATCCCATCTTCCGATTGATCTACTTGATACTAATGTAGTAGGAAGGCTTGTCCATTGAGAAACATAGTTCATTTTCCACGTTGATGTTGAAGTCATGAAAAATATTTGTCAAAAAGTGTGCATACGACAAACCATCAGCATGTTCATTGTGGGAAATCATGTGAGTAAGAATGGTATACCCCCAATCTACACGAAAATTATTTTTAATAGCATACAGAAGCATTATTTTTGGACCAGTTATAGTGCAATGATTTAAGAATCTAGGCACAATAACATAAACTAAAAAATAATGCAACATTCTATCATCAAGAGTGAACTTAACTGGTGACCAGTACACACGTTCTGGGAGATCTCCTCCTAAACTCTTCTCCTTTTTGTTGTAGAATTGATGCTCAAACAAACGACTTAAACCATAGTAAAAGGCATGCTTACTATAATCTTCCCATGGTGCCTTTGTTCCAACAAACTTATGACCACCAGTAGGAATACCGAGAATAGAACTTAATTTTGTGGCCGTCATGGAGATTGGAACTCCCTTCACCATAGAGGTTAGTTTTCCTTTCTTCGACACCATGTTGGAATAGAAAACTTTGACCAACTCGGGGTAAAAATCATTAGGCTCACAGATGAGGTCACTCAAGCCCAAATTTTCAAAAACAGCGGGAAAACTAAAAATATCATCCGGAAAGGAGATAAAGGATCCATACTTAGGTTTCACAATTTTCTTTTGAAAGAAATACTTCTCATACCTCTCTTGCTGACTCTTGGTGGTGAATAACCTTGAAAGATCTAGTGGGCCTCTAGAGCTTGAAGCCTTGCCTTTTCCTTTTGACTGAAGTTGAGAAGCCATGGAAGTTGCTAAGAGAACACAAGGAAATGATGGAGGAAGCAAAGAGTCTTGAAAAGAATCGATTAACAATGCTGGAAATTTTCTTGTAGTGAAGAGTGGTTTTATTTCCAAGGTGATAAAGAGTAGTTATGATGGAGATTGATGAGTCAAGGTGATTGGACCAAGGAGTAAAAGGCAATGAATAAAAAATTAAAGTGATATAAAGACCTAGTAACAAGACCTAGTAAAGATGCATTTGCTTGGAAAGAGGAAAACTTGTGGTATTAACCAAAGAAAAAGGAGAAAGAATAGGAGAAAAAGTAGTAAAGGACAAAAAAAAAACAAATAAGTGACATAAGGGTGGAGTGCATCAGTCGAGATGTAGAAAGTGAATGATGGATACCATGCGCATGCTAAAAAAATAAAATGAAAAAATTCATGGACCAATCGATTGACACACATGGACCAATCGATTGGTATAGCAAAAAATTTGGAAAAATAGGAAGGACCAATCGATTGATGCTAGGGAGCATATCGATTGACAGAAGTTACGATTTTAAAAAAATAAAAAACATTTTGGGACCAATCGATTAGTGCATATGTGTAATCGATTGAAAGAAGCTACTGTAAACCAAAATTTGAAAAACCAAATAGGAACCAATCGATTGATGAAGGAAAAACAATCGATTGACACAATTTTTTTTGATAAAAAATTAAAATTTACACATCAACTAACACACTTTAAAATAAAAATTAAACAAGAATTAACTAATAACTAATAAATTTATGTGAGAAAGAGTGCTTGTACCTTGTTTGTGAACCATTTGAGGATCTTGATTCAATTAAATGTTACTTTCGCTTAAAATACCAAGATCCATTCTGATTTTATAGAATGCATCTCTTGCCAATGGTTTAGTGAAGATATCTGCGAGTTGATTTTGGGTATCAATGAAGGATATTTCGATGTTGCCTTTGAGAACGTGATCCCTTAGGAAGTGATGACGTATGTCTATATGCTTGGTTCTTGAATGCATTATCGGATTCTTTGAAATATTGATTGCACTTGTGTTGTCGCATTTGAGAGAAATGCTTCCAAGGTTTATACCATAGTCGTGAAGTTGTTGTTTTAACCAAAGAATTTGAGAACAACAGCTACCGACGATGGTATATTCTGCTTCAGCAGTGCTGAGAGCCACACTCGCTTTCTTTTTACATGACCATGAAACTAGAGCATTTCCAAAAATGTGACATGTTCCACTCGTGTTTTTTCTGTCTGTTTTGCATCATGCATAATCTGCATCAGAAAAACCAACAAGACTACATATACCACCTTTGGGGTACCAGAAACCGACATTGGATGTTCCTTTGAGATACTTCATTATTCTCTTTACAGCAGAGAGATGAGATTCCTTTGGAGATGCTTGAAATCGAGCATATAAACAAACACTAAACATAATATCAGGTTGACTAGCCGTTAGATATAACATGGAACCGATCATACCTCGAAACTTAGTTATATCAATTGGAGTTCCAGATTCATCCTGATCAAGATATGTCCCTGATCCCATTGGAGTGACTATATCTTTGCAAGCATCCATTCCAAATATTTTGAGAAGTTATTTGCAGTATTTAGATTGATTGATGAATATCCCATCCTTTGTTTGTTTGATGTGCAACCCAAGGAAGTAGTTCAACTTACCCATCATGGACTTTTCATGTCATGATTAGAGAGGCATCTTGGCCTAGGAAGATTCACAATTATCTCAGAAAGATCCATTGGCAATCAGTGCAATCAGTTCTTGATCATTTTGCCCTAAAACTAGGGTTTGGTATAAAATCAGTTTATTTCTGATTCTTTGGGTGAAACTCTTTTCCATGGCCCTCCATATGTCCACAAGGGTCTACATACAAAAAATCAGCTCTTCATTTGAGCCAGAGATGCTTCAATTGATCAATGGAATCAGGAATCAGACAGTTTGGGAAAAGTCAACTATGGGGCCAGAAAAGTCAACTCCTGACATTTTAAGAGTGGAATCTCAAAATTCATGCCTAAGGGATCTTACATGTGAAACTTGATCAAGGTTGGATCATGGATTCATCATTTAATCAGGAGTTGGAAAAGTTACTAAATTTGGAAATGGTTGACTTTCCATTTAAGGCAAGTTTTCATGGTTGTTGCACCCACTTTAAGACCATTTTCCATCAAGATGAAAGCTCCATTTGAAACTTTCTCTAACATGAAAGTTTTTCCTCTTGTTCCAAGCTTTCTAGAGATATAAAGCTTGCTCCATTTGGATTAAAATTGAGAAAGTTATGCTTGGTCAAAGTGAGACATTATTTTAGGACACTTAGAAAATTTTCTAAGTCCAAAATCTTCAAAATTTGTCAAAACTTATGGGCCAGATTTCTTGCACTTCAAGGCATCTTTTGAAAATACTTTCTTCATAACAATTATACCTTGCCATGTGCTCTTTCACATCCTTTTGGAATCATCCCATTTGGATCATTGGTTTGGGAGATGCACTCATCTAAAGTTGGCATCATGAACTGAATTTATAGGCAGAATTTAGGCGAAAATGGCCGAACCTGTTGGCATGATGAAACCTGAACTTTATGGCCATTTTCACCTCTTTCCACTCATCATTTCAACTTGTGCCCAACATGAAAAGTGTTAAGCTCCATGAACTCTTCCTACTGTTTGCATTGCCTTGCCATTTGGTCATGTTCTCATCAAGATACAAAGTCATAAAGTCACCCTCTTGAACCTATTTCCAAAACCATGCCATGCTTTACAAACCAACCAACACACTCTTTACCTCATTTGGCCATGTACCTTTGTTTCTACTCACTTAAACTTTGCCAAAATGAGCCATTTCCTAATACCACCTCACATTGCCACTTTTGCTCCAAATGCACATAACCAAATCAGATTGGATTTAAGCCCATTAAGGACACCTTGAGCCAACATATAAAAGCTTCTAAACCCTAATCTGAAGTGGTGGAGGCTGTTACTTTCGAGCAAGGCAAGCAAGGCAAGCAAGGCAAGCATTGAAGGCTGTTTTCATTTCTCAAGCTAAAGCATTGAAGCATTGAAACATCACATTCTTCCTTCCATGATTATGGTTTTGCTCATTTCATGCTCATACCATGCTTACCATGCTCATGCTATGTGTTGATTCTGAGTGTTGGCAGCAATTTTGGTAAAACAAATAGTGTTCACAAGATGCCATTGATGCGGTGTTTTCGCAAGTATACGAACGCGTCAGAGTAATATAAAAGATTGTCGAATCCACAGAGACCAAGTGTCAATCTATCGTTATCTATTGTTATGGTGTTTATCAAAGGCAATCAAAATAGGTGTTTTTAGAGTGTGCAATGGAAAGTAAAGTGTTGAATAAAGTTTAATTAATAAAGACAGGGTCGAATGTAATTCACGTAATCAATTAATAATCCAAGTACTTGCTAATAGAACTACTTATCGGCAATGTTTTCTACTTTGAAAAGAACTAATTTAACGGAACTGTCGCTTTCGCGTATTCAGAACCGAGTTGTACTCCCTAATCAAACCCTCTTATTGCCACTTATAAAAAGGCGCGCATTGCGTTAGAGTAGTAAACCTATTTTTAAGAAATATAGTATCTTGACTAAGTTGAAAAGTATTATAACCTGGATTTCTTAACCAAAAGAGGTTCTCACGAACCAGACTCTAAACTTATAAACGCGTCCGAAAATAGTTTTAAAATCTATTTTCTTCTTAAGTTAAAAACTCATAATGAACTAAACAAAGCGCTTTCGCTGTTTTTGAAATAGTTAAAAACAATTAAGTTTAAATAGACGTTGGACGGCTTTCGATCTTACCCAACGGAGTTGAAGTGCGGGAAAACTTAATTTGAAAGTTAAAATAGCCCTTAAGTGTTTCTACGAACAATTGTACAGATTATCGGTTCAATTACGATCCTTACATTCTAACCTTATTGTAAGACCCCAATTTTGACCCTAAGATCCTCATGGCATCATAACATTGCATTTGCATAGCCTCAAGGATCATAAGCATCTTGGTTCCCTTTGGCTTTGGGTGGGACTCCTTGTGATTAGGTTTGAGATCACCAAGCATGCTTGAATTATACATCATTGTTTCTCTTACTTTTGTTTACTAAAAAAAAATTAATAAAAAAAAAAAACGAAAAAACGAAAGAAAAAAGAAACAAAAGAAAAACGAAAATAAAAATATAAATAAATAAATAAATAAATAAATAAATAAATAAATAAATAAACAAATAAATAAATAAATAAAATATAACAAATTTTTTTTTGGACTTGGGCCTCTCTCATTTGAGCCCACAGGTCCACAAAAACCAGGTTATAAATTCAGAGTTTCAGTGAAACAAAAGGAGATTCCATTCCTATTTTCCTGTCAGGAAAAAGAAAGTGAGAGAAGAGCTAACAGAGTTCAGAGCAGCCTCCAAACCCTGAAGGGAACTCAACTGCACAGAATCACCTCTACCTCACATAAACCCTAAGGATTGTTATGTAAACCTCACAGGTGCAACTCAATTTCAATCAAGCTCTCCAATCAGGTTTGGCCTATATCCATCATCTTTATGCCTTCAATTTGAATTTTCTAAATATCTGAGGTATTATGGGTGAATTGGATACCCTTTTGATGCATGTGTTTGACAAGAGGTTTAGGCCTCCTACCCTTGGTTGCTTTTTGTGAGCTTTTTGTGAATTGAAAGGGCATGATTCATGTGGTTACATTTTGATTTGGGGGCAACCCTTGATTACCCTATTTTTTTTCCTCTAACCTGTTTGTTGAGTTTTTTTTTTGTGAGGGCTCACATGACTCTTGCAGAGATGGCCTGGTGTTCTATTTTATTTGCGGGATACCACCTGGAGGTTTATTCCGATTACCTGTGCTTAATGGCTTGAGATATTTGTTTGTGACTGCTTATTCCAAAGGATGGGAGCTACTTGGATCATCAATATGATCTCAAGAGGGGAACTCCTAATGTGGTTTTATTTTCTTTTCCCTTATCTCTTGTATGTTTAGGAATTTAACCTTTCCGTTTTTTTCCCTATTCTAACCCAAGCCAAAACTTTTTGTGCAAACAATAACTTTAGTTTTCAACATTAGAAACCTAAGCCTTATGCTTTTGATTTTCAAAACTTATTTTTTATAACACTTATTCTGAATTGAACCTTTTAATCCACTTTAACCATATTTTTGTAAATACTTTTAATAGGTAAATATAAGCCATTCAAATACTTTTTGTGGTTTCAATGGCCACCTTCTTAATCAAACCTTTTTTTATAACCATTAGCTATTAGGTTTGAGTTATCCTTGAGGTAGATATAATACTCACCTTTATCCTTAGTGATGGACAATGAGTCTTCCATGCTTCTTATAGGGTTAACCCCTCACTAGCATGTTGAAGCTATCCTCACATGGTGGATTTGTGGTTTTAGGTTGAGTTTTCTCCCTTTGATAACAAAAGACCTTAAGGTTTTTGGATCAATCAATCCACTCACTTATTTTGAATTTTTCTACCCCGAACTACGAGGTTTTGATCCTAATCTTTTTTAAGATGGTACGTAGGTAATGGGTTCATCCATTCAAACACAAAATGTAAAGAAATTTGTACATTCTTTTCTCATCCCTTCAATCATGTTTGCACAAATAACTTTTCACAAAAAACAACAACCTTTGCAACAAATATGAAAAGGGCTCCCTAGGAGTACCTAGGATGCTTTGGGTGCCTAACACCTTCCCATTGCATAACCAACCCCCTTACCCAGATCTCTGACATTTTTACTAGTTTTTGATTCGATAAAACTTTTAGGTTTTTGTTCGCTTTCTCACCATTCCTTTGGATAAATAGAAGTGCGGTGGCGACTCGACTTGTATGATTTACCTTGGAGTTAGTCAATATCTCTTATGGTAACGAATACCCCGCTACAGAAAAGTGGTGACTCTGCTGGGGATAAATAATTTGCCTAGTGGGTTTTGCCTACTTTTCATATTTGTTGTATTGTATTGTATTTTTTTTTGTGACATATTTTTGTGCAATTTGGGATTACTGTATTGTATGTAGTGATTGAATTGTTTGGATATTAATTCCTTGTATGCTTGGTGATCTTTGTGAGATGAGTTCTATACCCGAACTCGAGTGCACTTAGGATAGGAGAATGGCATAGTCTTGTCGACTTGTGTGGAGTTATTCCTTAGCAAGTTGACTTGCAAGCCCATTCACTTGGTGGAGGTCATGTTGGGATCAATAATGTCACCCAAGTAGTTGTGGTTAGACATTACTCTTTCCAATATAGACCTTAGAAGCCAAGGACCTTAGTTTACCAAGCCCATCTTTGCCTATTCTTAGGATGTAGTGCGAAATTCGTTCAAGTGTAAGATTTGATACGATTGTTACGCGATACTACACTCATAAGAGTCTCTCTTGAGAATATTCTTGGAATACGAGTAGTCGTTTCTCCGATAATATCTGAAATATGGGATTATGACTATGGGAACCTTTTGTAGAACATGTTTGGCAGGTTTAAACCTTAGTACACTCCCTTTGGGTGGTTCTTAACCTAAACTCCATGCTCGTGACTTACAACAAACCCTTGATTCATGGTTGATCCGATCAGGTATCCTTAATATCAATGGATCTTGGGTGTTGATAAGGTGTTGTCGCAACCTGAAAAATACAGTGCGCGAAAAAACAACCGGCGAAAGAAAATGACAGAAGAGTCGCCACCGTGCGTTATTCATCCCAAAGGAGGGAAAGGAAACGCTCGAAGTAAACCTGAAAAAGGAAAGGACAAGATGGGGTCTCGCAACCAAATCTTGGGTTCGGGAGTCGGTTATGCGAAGGGAAGGTATTAGCACCCCTACGCATCCATAGTACTCTACGGGATCCACTTTTGTAGTTCTTGCCTAAAAGGTGTGGGTTTATCTAATGTATTATTTACTAACAAAAAGGGGTTAAATGAAAATGACTCGCGCGGATGTCGCATCCACTGCATACGTATCTCATCTGAATATGAGAATCAGAGTCTTCGTAGCTCGGCTGACCTATGGGTTGGGGGATGTGTGCTCGCTAAGACATCCTGTCTTATTCCTACGTATCTCATCTGGAATGAGAATCAGAGCAAGCCGTAGTTTGGCTAACTACGGGGTTATGGATTGGGTTTTGGACGAACGACGTCACTACGTAATCTACCGGATGCTCGACCTTTGGAGACTTACTCACCTGTAGTAGAAGGAGTAAACGTGTGTTTAGGAGAAGAAAAATCAATGAAGGGTTAGGGTTTGGGATGCTCATGCAAAGAGGCAGTCCTTGACGAAGGAACCGCGCTACCTGTGGGGATACGAACACATACAAAACAAACATGTATAAAGTAAACGTGTCAACAAGGGGCTCAGAAGTAAATAAACAAAAGAAAACAAATGCCTCCTATCGAGGTCTTCCAGCTAAGAAAGCGATAAAATGCGGAAAAGAGGTAAAAGTACCACACGGATAAAGATCCGAAGTTACAGCAATTAAAGGAGTAAGAAACCCAGGGATCTCCCAAGCTAATGCCATCAAAGAAAGGTGAGTCAGTACAGGTAATCGAATGAACCTCCAAGGGGTATCCCACAAATAAAGTGGGAAAACCATGCAAACCATCTCTGCAAGAGTCTGTGAGTCCTCACAAAAACTCAACAAAAGGGTTAGTGAAAACACGATAAGCATTTTTTTCATGGATAACAATATGATTTCAGAAACCTCAAACCCTGTGGCATACACTCAAAAATTAAACGGTTAAACATTCAAGGCATTTTTTATACATTCATATACATATTAAACCCATGGATGAAAAACCTAATGAAATTCATCCATCATACCTCATACATTCAGATGATCCAAATTAAGAGCATAAAGGTAATGGGAATAAGGGCAAACCTGATTGGAGAGATCGGTTGAAATCAAATGGCACGGCTGGGTTTGCAAGGCAATGTTAGGGTTTGCGTGAGATGAAAGTGTGTGAGTCAGATTGAATTTTTCAGAGCTGCCTGGGGGTTGCTCTGAGTTCTCTGTCAAGTTTCTCTCCAGGTTTTGTCCAGGGTTTTGTTTTAAGGAAACCTTAGAGTATTTTTGCTTCCCTTCCTTTTTCTGTCTGATCTCCCTCTTTTATAATCTGATTTTCATGGCTTTGTGGGCTCAAAAGAGAGAGGTCCAAGTCCAAGTTTTTTTCTTTATATTTTATTTATTTATTTTTTATTATTTTTATTTATTTATTTATTTATTTTCGTTTTTTTTTTTTAAATAAAGTTTCTTGGATCTAATTCTGATTGACATGATGAAATGCAATATGAAATGCTAAATGAATGCGTGAATGAGGAGGGCAAATTTTGGGGTGTTACAGGTGTAAACCATAATCCACCAAAATGGATGATCGATATTAAGGATAACATGATCCATCTCATGACCTTTGTTTGGTGTGCTTTGCTTGATCCTTGAGTGTGATTGTTGCATTCATGCATTCATGCACCCATTTGCATTCATATCATAAATAATAAGAAAATTTTCAAGGAACTTAAGAGGTCTATTTGCAAATTTTTCAGACATGGAAAGACAAAGAAGGAATACAAAGAAGTACAGTTTCAGACAACCAGACTTGAAAGAGTTAAGGAATTTGACATCTTATGTATTAGATCCCTTGGGTTTCAAGGCTCGTTTCGGGAAGCTTCTTCCTCTTCTGACTACTCAGGTGGATGAAGGATTGATGAGTGTATTGGTGCAAGTTTACGATCCTTTGTACCGTTGCTTCACGTTTCCGGATTTTAAGCTTTTTCCTACACTTGAGGAGTATGCGTATCTTGTGGGTATACCTATCCTGGATCAGTTGCCGTTCAGTGGCTTGGAAAGAGTTCCCACTTCTCAAGAGATAGCTGACATGTTACACATAGATGAATCTCTGGTTGGTGCTCATATGACTACCAAAGGTGGAATTCAAGGTCTCCCTTCTGAGTTCCTCATTGCTCAAGCTACTATATATGGGAAGGCCATGAGTGAGGATGCCTTTGAAGCCATATTTGTACTTCTCATCTATGGGCTAGTGTTATTCCCCCACATCGACAAGTTTGTGGATGTGAACGCTATTTGGATTTTTTCTACTCTTAATCCCGTTCCGACTCTGTTGGGCGATACCTACTTCTCTTTGCATATGAGGAATGCAAAGGGTGGTGGCGCCATTGTGTGTTGTTTGCCTCTGTTGTATAAGTGGTTTATTTCTCACTTACCTCAGACGGTCGCTTTCAAGGAGAACAAGGAATGTCTACGGTGGTCCACGAGGCTTATGTCTCTCACTAATGATGATATCTTTTGGTATAACCATGTGCATGATGGTGCGCGGATTATTGACTCTTGTGGAGAATTCTCCAATGTACCTCTTCTTGGTATGTGGTGGGATTAACTACAATCCTGTTTTGGCACGTCGTCAGCTTGGGTTCCCCTTAAAAGATAAACCCAATAACATTCTGTTAGAGAGTGTATTCTTTCAGGATGGTAAAGATCCCCAAGGCTTGAAAGCTAGGATGGTCCGCGCTTGGCGCAAGATTCATAATAATGGAAGGAAAGAGTTGGGTCCTAAGAATTGCATCGCTTTGGAGCCTTACACTGTTTGGGTTAGGAAGAGGGCGTCTGAGTATCTCATGCCTTACGAGTATCCGAGACCTACACCTATGATTATGGCTGGGCCTTCAACCCTCCCTGATCAAGGAGTAGAGGAGTTGAGAGACGAAGACCGTTCACGTGCCTGGATCCGTGAACGTGAAGAGTTGCTTCAGCAGATTAAGGATAAGGATGCGTTGATTGAGTTTCTTGAGCCTCAAGTTATTGATGACCCTGATGATGTATGGACTTCTCTACTTCCTCAGTCTTCTAAGTTCTGGAAGAGGAGGTATGATCGACTCGCCAAAGAGAAGGCCGATATGGAGGCAGCCTACGAGAAGGAGGTGAAGAGGCTTCGCGCATCTTATCTTCCGGTGTCCCGAGCTTTAGATGATTGTTTCTAGGGATCCATAGGATGATTATTCTCCTTTTCTCTTGTACATGATTAACAATGTTGTACTTCTTTTCCCTGATATTATTTGATGAGATATTTCCATATGTGATAAAATGCTTAATATTTCCAAAATTTGCAAATAAAACTCTAAAGTTCCTTTGAAATAAGAAAAAAACAAATCATATGCACAAAGATTGCATGCATCATATGCATAAACAGGTTTTATTCCGGTCCCTTGCCCTGTGGTCTAACTCTGTGTCCTTCATTTTGAAGACAAGCTGATCCACCGGTACTACACTAGAGCCAACATTTCAAGACTGATGGATCAACTAGAATAAGAGAACCGTGAACTGAAAGAGGAAGTGGCCAGATTGACTGCCCTAATGGAGTCATTCATGGCTGCCCAGAGCCAATCTTCTCCGACACCTTCAACTCCTCCCCAGAGGACGGTTATCTCCGAGATTGTCTCCTCAACTGTGCCCGCTGCCAGTATGCACTTTGTTCCGACAGCCATGCCAACCGGGTTCCCGTGGGGGATGCCTCCCAATTTCATGCCTGAGGGTCTTGTTCTAGCCTTTGCTTCAATGCCGACATCTAGCCCGGTCCTTGTTGTTCCTCCTCCTGTCGTGCATACTTTGCCCAGGGTAGACGACACCATCTATCATTCTGAGCCGTCTGAGGTTCCAGATGTTTATGAGAGATGGATGTTAAAAACGATCAGTTTCTTGAGCTTCGCAAGGAATTGAAAACTCTCAGAGGGAAGGATCTTTTCGGCAAGTCTGCTGTCGAACTCTGCTTGGTTCAAATGTGAAGATCCCTGTGAAATTCAAGGTCCCTGACTTTGAAAAGTACAAAAGAAATACTTGTCCTCTCAGCCACCTAGTCATGTATGCCAGGAAGATGTCAACTCAAACCGATAATGACCAACTACTCATCCACTACTTTTAGGACAGTCTGTCCGGTGCCGCTTTGCGTTGGTACATGGGTTTAAACAGCGCGAACATCCGATCCTTCAATGATCTTGGCGAGGCTTTCGTCAAGCAGTACAAGTACAACGTGGATATGGCCCCCGATAGAGATCAATTGAGAGCCATGTCCCAAAAGGATAAAGAAACATTTAAGGAGTATGCCCAGAGGTGGCGAGAGGTGGCAGCACAGATCGTGCCTCCACTAGAAGAGAAAGAGATGACTAAGATCTTTTTGAAGACTTTAAGTTCTTTTTATTATGAGCGGATGATTGCTAGCGCTCCTTCTGACTTCACCGAGATGATAAATATGGGGACGCGTCTAGAAGAAGGGGTCCGTGAAGGACGGTTAACCAGAGAAGAAGGCTCTTCTGCCAAACGTTATGGGGCGTTTGCAAAGAAGAAAGATGGAGAGGCACATGCTGTGACCTCCCATGAGAGACCAAGAAGACCCTCTGTGATGAGGAAGACCGAGCGTTCCTCCAGTAACCAACACCAGGTGGCTCATATAGCACCTGTTTTCAGAGACAATCAAAAATATCAGCAACAACAGCTCCGTCCGCAACAGCAGGCCTACCAGCCTCGAAACAGTAATCAGACCAATACAAGTTATGAGAGGAAAAGGGTCACCTTCGATCCTATTCCTATGACGTACGCAGAGTTATATCCCTCTTTGATAGAGAGGAAGCTGATTACTCCGAGAGACCCACCGACTATACCTGCTAACCCCCAATGGTGGTATAAGCCCGATTTACATTGTGTTTACCATTCTGGTGCTCCCGGCCACGACGTGGAGAATTGTTACCCTTTGAAGACCAAGGTTCAGGACCTTATGAGGTGTGGAATTCTGTGTTTTGAGGACGTAGGTCCTAATGTGAAGAAGAACCCATTTCCCGAGCATGGGAAATCTGTTAACATGGTCCAGGGGTGCCCTGGCAAATACAAAGTCAAGTATGTCAGTCATATTTGACAATCTCTGGTCCATATGCATCGTTTGCTATGTGAGTACAGTCATTATGAGCATGACCATGATGGATGCCAAGTCTGCCCTGTTAACCGATTGGGTTGTTGCCAGGTGCGCAAGGATGTTCAGGAAATGCTAGAAGAAGGAGTCATTGAGATCCTTCAAAACAGGAATGTTGATGAAAATGAGCCTGAGGTCAACGTGATTTTCCCAGTGTTCCGGATACCCGAGCCTGTTATCATCAAGTACAATGGTAGCAAGCAGAAGGCTTCTCCCGCTCTGATCATTAAGCATGCTGGTCCTATGCCTTACTCTTCTGAAAAAGCAGTTCCCTATCGCTACAACACCGTAGCAGTAGAGAATGGGAAAGAGGTGTCCTTGCTCTCTTCTTCTGTTGTGAATATTGCCGATGTTAGCGGTTTGACCCGTAGTGGTCGTGTGTTTTCAAATCTGCTGAAGCCTCAAATTAATGATGATTTTGTTGAACGCCCGATTGGGAACACTGTGAATTCTCCGAATCCGGCACTTGCTGTTAAGCCCTCCTTCGTACTGAAAACTCCAACTTCCATTGGCCCGAGTGGCAATGTGAAAGAAGACTGTGACGAGATGCCGAGACTCATCAAGAAAAGTGAGTACAATGTTGTAGACCAACTTCTACAAACGCCATCCAAAATATCTGTGTTATCCTTACTCTTAAATTCAGAACCACACCGAGAGGCTCTGCAGAAGGTGTTGGATGTGGCATATGTGAGAGAATTCTTTACTTGGAATTAATTTTTAATGATAGCAAATTGTGTGATCATCATCCAAATGTTGGTTGTGCATTACATTACATGATACATTTGTGTTTTTATTGTGTTTTCATCCCACTCTATTGTTGCATAACTGTACATATAGACCTACATTAATACTTATCTTAAAATAACAATTAAAATGCACTTTGTGTCAGTATGCATCAATACATAAGCCTCTGCATCGATACATACAGCATGTGATAAATCACAAAACCTTTCTTGTTCAGTATGCATCGATGCATACGAGTCATGCATCAATACATGAAAGGCAAAAGGCTTTATGCATCGATCCATACGATCCCTGCATCGATACATGACCAATTGAAACAGCCTGTATATCAATGCATACGCATTAGGCATCGATACATACTAGTGGAAAAATCACATGCATCAATACATACGAATTATGCATCGATACATGATTAATCCATTTCACCAAAAATTCACTTATCTTACAGTATGCATCGATGCATACTCTCATGTATCAATACATAAAGCTGTTTTGCTCACTAACAGTTCTGTTGTTGCTGCATATATAAGATGTTATGACAGCAGTGAAAGTGCAGGAATTCTGAGAGGGAAAACAATTGAACACAAGATCAAAAGCAGTGTTGGAGCAATTGTTAGAGAGCACATAGAAACCTGAAAGAGACTTCATCTTCTTCATCTTCTCAATCACTTTTCTTCAAGAACATCAACACATAATAATTCTTGTTCTTTGGATTAAAGGATTATCGAGATAACGGTCAGTGGTACGATCAAGGATCTAGCTGTGGTTTTCAGCGGAACGATCAAGGATCTAGCTGAGTTGAAGATTGAAGGGGGTTTCTAGGAAAACCCTACTGGTTTATCCTTCAAGAACTGGAGTGTTCTTGAGGGTTTGGGAGTCACGTTTGCAGAACAAATTCAGCCGCAGCGTTGCGTTTGGAGATCGGGGGATTTCGCAAGCAGGTCGTGGAACCGGTGAATTGTTTGCAATTTCGTGCAGGAAATTCTTGATCGTGCTCAGATCAAGTGAAGGTTCATACAAGAAGAAGTTCTTGGAATTTAGAATTCTGTCTTTGTATCATAACCTTGTATCAACGGATTCGGCAATAATTGATAATCAAAGTTCTCAATTTCATTTGAAATTGAGAGGGAGACGTACCCACACGCGAGGACGACGTGGGGAACTTCCTTACCAAATCTCTGCGTATCGTATTCTTACCTTACTTCTTTTTACGTTTAAAACAGTTTTCGCAATTTCAGTTAGTGTGTGTGGTGATTGTTCCTGTTGCAAGACAGCAGTGGCAAGAAAACAATTTCAATCAAACACTACTACTGTTCACCATTGATCACATACACACCAACTGTTTGACAAAATTGTTAGCTAAGTTTTATTCATTGGAAATAGACTTTGATGATAAGTGCATTCAATTATCTAAAATTCTGGTGTGGATTGTTTCTGTCATTCTTATTCAAATCCAGCATTAAGACTCGTGTGTCCGGTCTTCTAGTAGCGGTTCAGAATAGACGGAAGTCGATTCGGGACTGATTTTTTCCGCCAACTTTAAAAACTCTGATAAAATGTTAAATCCGTTAAATTTTGAAGAGGTGATCTATTCACCCCCCCTCTCGATCACTAGCCACACCGTCTAACAGCATATGTGGATCACGATGTCACTTTGGAGCAATTCGATAGCATTGTTGCAAATATTACTGCTTGTAACAACCTGAGCTTTTGTGACTCTGATCTCCCTGAGGAGGGAAGAGACCACAACTTGGATTTACACATATCTATGAATTGTAGAGACGACGCCATGTCCAATGTACTGGTGGACACTGGGTCATCATTGAACCTATTACCAAAGTCCACTCTCTCAAAGCTATCATATCAAGGATCTCCCATGAGGCAGAGTGGAGTAGTTATGAAAGCTTTCGATGGGTCTCGCAAAATTGTGATTGGGGAAGTTGATCTCCCAATCAAGATTGGACCAAGTGATTTTCAGATTACCTTCCAGGTTATGGACATTCACCCATCGTATAGTTGTCTATTAGGCATACCATGGATTCACGAGGCAGGCACAGTGACGTCCACCCTACACCAGAAACTGAAATTTGTGAAGAACAAGAAGCTGGTGGTGGTAGGGGGAGAAAGGGCTCTCCTGGTTAGCCATTTGTCTTCCTTCTCTTATATAGATGCTGAGGTTGAAATTGGAACTCCTTTCCAAGCTTTATCTATTGCTGAGCCTATTGAGAAAAGAGCTCCTTCATTTGCTTCCTACAAAGATGCAAAGTTGGCCATTGAGCGTGGTGCAACCACTGGCTTAGGAAAAATGATTGAGTTAGAAGACAACGAGTCTCGGGCTGGCATAGGTTTCTATTCTGGTACCTTCAACAAGCAAGGGTTATTCAAGAGTGGAGGTTTCATCCACACCGGTCTAGATGAGGAGGCTGCTGCCGTTTTAGAAGAAGATACAGAGGATTCTAGAAATTTCATCATCCCTGGAGGGGTCTGCAATAATTGGGTCGCTGTGGATATTCCAACAGTTGTCCATAAGTCAACGTAATGATCACTTTGTTTAAAAACCCTTCTCTCATGCCAAAAGGAGGAGTGATAACATTGTTGGCAACATAAATACAATGATATTTTCATTCAATAAATTCATGTTAAATGTTTGTTTTCCAATTATTTTCCCTTTTCGCTTTTTGCATGAAATTGGTGATCACATAAAACCCTAAAAATTAGAATAAAATCGATCCTTTTCATATGCATAATGATTTGCCTTGTTTGAATTCTAAAGCTTTTCATATCCAAAAATCATTATGCAGGTTAATTTCTAAACCCATTGAACATAATGACCCAACACCATCTCCCAATTTTGAATTCCCTGTATTTGAGGCAGAGGAAGATGATGTTGAAGAGATTCCTGATGAGATCACCCGGCTACTTGAGCATGAAGAGAAGATTATTCAGCCGCATCTTGAGAATCTGGAAACAGTCAACTTGGGGTCTGAAGATTGTGTGCGAGAGGTAAAGATTGGGGAACTTCTGGAAGAATCTGTTTAGAAGGGGTTGATTAAGTTGCTACGAGAATATGTTGACGTCTTTGCCTGGTCATATGAAGACATGCCTGGTCTAGATACTGATATTGCGCAACATTTCCTACCTCTAAAGCCTGAGCGCATGCCTGTAAAGCAAAAGCTCAGAAGAACTCATCCTGATATGGCAGTGAAGATCAAAGAAGAAGTTCAGAAGCAAATTGATGCGGGGTTTCTGGTGACTTCTACATATCCTCAATGGGTGGCCAATATTGTGCCCGTGCCTAAGAAAGATGGAAAAGTCCGGATGTGTGTGGACTATAGAGACTTGAATAAAGTTAGTCCGAAAGATGACTTCCCTCTACCACATATTGATATGTTGGTAGATAATACACCTAAATTCAAAGTCTTCTCATTTATGGACGGATTTTCCGGATATAATCAGATTAAAATGGCACCCGAGGATATGGAGAAGACAACATTCATCACACCTTGGGGAACATTCTGTTATCGAGTGATGCCCTTCGGGTTGAAGAACGTCGAAGCCACGTATCAACGAGTTATGACTACCTTGTTACATGATATGATGCACAGGGAGATCGAGGTATGTTGACGGTATGATCATTAAGTCAAGATGGAGGTTGTACTCCCTTTAAAGGTGGAGATCCCGTCAATGAGGGTCTTGATGGAAGCTGTGCTACCTGTGGGGATACGAACACATACAAAACAAACATGTATAAAGTAAACGTGCCAACAAGGGGCTCAGAAGTAAATAAACAAAAGAAAACAAATGCCTCCTATCGAGGTCTTCCAGCTAAGAAAGCGATATAATGCGGAAAAGAGGTAAAAGTACCACACGGATAAAGATCTGAAGTAACAGCAATTAAAGGAGTAAGAAACCCAGGGATCTCCCAAGCTAATGCCATCAAAGAAAGGTGAGTCAGTACAGGTAATCAGAATGAACCTCCAAGGGGTATCCCACAAATAAAGTGGGAAAACCATGCAAACCATCTCTGCAAGAGTCTGTGAGTCCTCACAAAAAACTCAACAAAAGGGTTAGTGAAACACGATAAGCATTTTTTTCATGGATAACAGTATGGTTTTAGAAACCTCAAACCCTGTGGCATACACTCAAAAATTAAACGGTTAAACATTCAAGGCATTGTTTATACATTCATATACATATTAAACCCATGGATGAAAAACCTAATGAAATTCATCCATCATACCTCATACATTCAGATGATCCAAATTAAGAGCATAAAGGTAATGGGAATAAGGGCAAACTTGATTGGTGAGATCGGTTGAAATCAAATGGCACGGCTGGGTTTGCAAGGCAATGTTAGGGTTTGCGTGAGATGAAAGTGTGTGAGTCAGATTGAATTTTTCAGAGCTGCCTGGGGGTTGCTCTGAGTTCTCTGTCAAGTTTCTCTCCAGGTTTTGTCCAGGGTTTTGTTTCAAGGAAACCTCAGAGTATTTTTGCTTCCCTTCCTTTTTCTATCTGATCTCCCTCTTTTATAACCTGATTTTCATGGCTTTGTGGGCTCAAATGAGAGAGCTCCAAGTCCAAGTTTTTGCTATTTTATATATATATATATATATATTTTATTATTTTTATTTATTTATTTATTTATCTATTTATTTTCGTTTTGCTTTTTTTTTTTTTAAATAAAGTTTCTTGGATCTAATTCTGATTGACATGATGAAATGCTAAATGAATGCGTGAATGAGGAGGGAAAATTTTGGGGTGTTACAACTGCCCCTATTCAATCATCAGCTAACCCAGTAGGATGAAAGCGAACAGCTTATCAGACAAACGGGGTGAGCTGTGATTGAATACCAAAGACAGACCGAAAATTTCCGCTCCGAGAACACCACAAAAACGCGGAAATACACCACGCTGTTTATTTTTCTTCCGATCCTCTGGCTTGATCTGAATCAGTCTTCTGGCTTAATCTGGAGTTTCGATCCTCTGGCTGAACCTATACTCAATTTAGTCCTCTGGTTGGATATTAATTTTGATCCTCGGGCTGGATACGATTTTGATCTTCTGGCTAGATCTTCTTCGATCTTCTGGCTAGATCTCCTTCGTTTCGATTCTCTGGCTGAATCTATTTCCTTTGATTCTCTGGCTGAATCTACTTCGATCTTCTGGCTAGATCTGAATTGTTGCGATTTTCGATCTTCTGGCTAGATCTTCTTTGTTTCGATTCTCTGGCTGAATCTACTTCGATCTTCTGGCTAGATCTGGATTGTTTTGATGATAAATTCCCATCATTAGGATCCCGCATCTGAGGCATGCGCTGGTTGACCCTCTTTTGAAATCTACACCCAACCTTCATATTAGATATGCAGCTTCGAGAATATTCCACTTTTGGGCTTCCTACATATTCTTCGGGCTAGAACATGTTGTAACGACTCCTCAATTAGACTTGGGCTTGCTGGGGAAATAAAGCTTGTAGGCGACTTCAATAGGGAATCTTCAAATTGAGCCTTAGGTTGACTTACTGGAACACGATTCTCAGGCTGAATCTTCGAAATGACCCTCAGGCTGGATCACTGGAACACGGTTCTCAGGCTGAATCTTCGAAATGACCCTCAGGCTGGATCACTGGAACCCGATTCTTAGGCTGAATCTTCAAAATGAACCTCAGGCCGGATCATTGGAAAACGATTCTCAGGCTGAATCTTCGAAATGACCATCAGGCTGGATCACTGGAAAACGATTCTCAGGATGAATCTTCAAAACGACCCTCAGGCTGGATCACTCACGCTTGATCCTCTGGCTGGATCTCATGACCTTGGTTGTAAAGTAATTCTTCAGTCTGCTTGGAAGAACCTGTTTATCAGCTTATGTGTATGCTTGATATGATATGCATGCAAATGCAAATGTTATGCATGGTGTAAAAAGAAATCTGCTTGGGGAAGCAAACTCCGGTAGGGAACAAATCGCTGTATCAATCCTTGAACGCTCTGTGGGGAATGATCCGTCTACCGGGATCAATGAGCCACCAAAAATAAATTGGCTGCTTGAAAAGTTGACCTTGCGGGGGGAGTATCAACTATGGAAACTGTGTTCGGCGAGGCTCTGTGAGGAGAGTCTGTGGGGAAAACACTTCCTGGGGAAATGTCGTAGGAAACGACCTTTGCTGGGGATATGAACTTGCTAATCGCCCTCAAGCTGGGGATTAACAAATATGTTAAAAATAATCTGCTGGGGAATGAGATGAACACTGGGAACACCACCCTCTCATCTGTTGGTTATGCAACCACTCCGCTGTTGCTAGGAAGATACAGTCTGACACTGTCAACTCCGCTGGGGATATATAGTCTGGATACTGTCAACTCTGCTGGGGAACATGCTCTGTTGAGGAGAGACTTTGTCAACCGCTTGGGGATTAGGATTCATGACTTGGCATCCGGTTCCTGTGACCTGCAACAAAAAATACACGTATGCCTCGGGGGAATTACTCGATTTGAATTCACCGTCCGGGATTAAGCACATTCAAAGCAATTTTAAATGTTTTCCTGTGTAAATCATCTGCAAAAGCCACCATTATGTTCATATGCAATATGTTTTATAAAAAATTCGGACATTTTTGAAAACAAACTGATAAATGAAAAATAAAGAGGCTCTTTAACTGAATTATTCGACTCTTACTAGGGAGAAAATTTGTGCCAGGAATAGGCGAGGGTATCAGGAAGCTGATCCCTGAAAAGAGGTGATCGCTATAAAAAGAGAACTATCCTAATGGCAATGGGGATACGGGGTCCCACCGAGTTTCGACTCTGCTATGGCTCGTATGTCCTCAAGACGCTCTGCTCATCTTGCTTTCTGAAGTGGATGATTAGTCGATCTTTAACCTTCGAAGATTGTCAGATTGAATGAAACGATGATATAACACTGACGAACTCAGATCACAGTCATTCGCTTATTCCCTAACTTTTGCCTGGATCGCCCCCTTTTCGGGTTTTCAATCCACCGGGATACCCATTTTTGCCTGAGCCACCCTTTTGGGTTTTCGACTCACCGGGTGTACTCTTTTTTTATATCCCTAATTTTTGCCCGAACCTCTTTATTCTTTTTTTTTTGGTTCGTCGGGATGCCCTTTTTTTTCCTGGACTATTCTTTTTATCGTCCAGCGGGTCTATTTTATGCGAAGTATTTTTTTTTAACTACGTCTGAGTTAATAGGGGACGGGAATCCTTCGTCATCCATGGTTGTTAGCATCAAAGCTCCGCCATAGAAAATCCTTTTAACCACGTACGGACCCTCATAGTTCGGTGTCCATTTGCCCCTGTGATCTGTGTTGGGAGGAAGAAATCTTTTGAGTACCAATTCACCGACTTGATACCCCCGAGGGCGCACTTTCTAACCAAATGCTTTCTTCATTCGTCTCTGACCGAGATACGTCAATTCTGGGTACGTAGTTCTAGCATAGCACCTTAATCATCGAAGACAAGGTAAACAAAGCATCAGCAAATTGGTTTTCTTCAAAAGAAAGTCAACAATCTTCTCGTGTAGTCTCTGTAAGGAGTCAGATGAGGCTGAGGTGTATACCATTTCCCGTTGGTTTGATTGATGACCAAAGCTGAATCCCCGTATACATCCAGGGTTTTAATCTGTATATTGACGGCTTCCTCAAGTCTTAGGATACAAGCTTCGTATTCGGCTTCATTGTTGGTGCAGGGAAAAGTTATTCTGGCACCAAATGGCATATGAACCCCCTTCCGGTGTGATCAACACTACACCAACTCCGCGACCATTGACATGGACTTCCCCATCAAACATCATAACCCATTTGGATTCAGGGTCAGGCCCCTCCTCCGGGAGTGGTTCCTCTCAATCTTTCGATTTGAGAAACATGACATCCTAATCAGGAAAGTCAAACCTCATGGGTTGGTAATCATCAATCGGTTGCTCTGCAAGATAGTCTGACAAGACACTTCCCTTGATGGCTTTTTGTGAAGTGTATTGGATGTCATACTCTGTCAGTATCATTTGTCACCTAGTAACCTTTCCGGTAAGTGCTGGCTTTTCAAAAATATACTTGACTGGATCCGTTTTTGATATCAATAGAGTCGTGTGAGTCAATATATACTGTCTTAGTCGGCGAGCAGCCCATGCCAAAGCGCGGAAAGTTTTCTCGAGTAGTGAGTATCTTTGTTCACAGTTGGTAAACTTTTTGCTAAGGTAGTATATTGCATGCTCTTTTCGACCTAACTCGTCATGCTGACCGAGCACACAACCCATTGACCTTTCTAACACAGTCAAGTACCTGATCAACGGTCTTTCCTTTCGGCCTGTAGACTTGCCCCGATCTTGATCTCTTTCTTGTCGTCTGCGGTACCGATGTTGACGGTCTCAATCACCTCCTGATAAGGTGTAATAGCTCGGTCCTCCTGTTTCAACAATCTGGCTAACCCTTCAGGCAATTCACAATCTTCCTCAACCCCTTCTTCGGCTTAATAGATAGGATTGTCGAAGTCATACTTGGCCATAGCAGTGTCATTAGTAGTGAGATCCGGGTGGTCCGCTCTGCATGATGGAGGATCATGCTCTACCTTAGAATGAGAGATTTTTTTTTGGAAAGAAAGAAAAAACGAAAAAAGAAACATTGCCATTTTTTTTTTGTAAAAGTAAAAAAAAAACTGAAAGAAAGAGAACACAAAATTGTTTGCAAAAGCCGTCCTTTATTGATGATAAAAATAATTGCAAAATGTAACTAAATGGATGGCTCTACAAATGAGCCGTTACACCTTGGGCAAAGTGTAAGACTTTATTATGCATGTAATAAAGGAAAACAATAAAATCACTCTTTCAGTAGAGTAACCCAGACGGTTTTTTCAGACGACCAATTGTCGAGCTTTTCTCCCGGGACACACGGGCGAATCCAGCTATCTAAGTCACAGTCGCTGTCAGCCTTGTCTTCATCTGCAACATTGACGATGTGGGGAGAAACCAAACCCCCGATGGAGAGAGTACCGGTTTCATTCTTCTGAGATCCCGGAGCATACCCCAATCCAAACTTGTCTTCTTTGATGACTGGCTCCACAAATTTGCCCCAGCCTTGGGCATTACCAGCTTTAACCACTTCGACAGCTTGCTTGTATGAAGAGATAGAAGTCCCGACCTTCTCAAACTCAGGTGAAAAGACAGCTTCGGGCGCGACCTCATTGATGTTTATGGCTTCGAAGCCCTGACACAGCATCTCGTGCATCTCGCCGTCCATCTCTACATACTTAAATGTAGACAGGTGGCTAACAAAAATATCCTCTTCACCACAGACAGTGACGACCTGACCTTCTAGTTCATATTTGAGCTTCTGGTGGAGGGTAGAAGTAACAACACCGACAACATGAATCCAAGGCCGACCTAGCAGACAGCTGTAGGCAGGCTGGATATCCATCACATAAAAGGTGCTCTTGAACACCTACGGTCCAATCTTAACTGGAAACTCAACTTCGCCAAAGGCAGCTCTCTTATAGCCATCAAAAGCCCTCACAACTAAGTTACTTGGCCTCAGGATGGTGTCATCGTAATCCAACTTCATTAAGGCTTTCTTTGGAAGAACATTCAGAGAAGAGCCTGTATCAACCAAAACATGGGAAAGCATCACCCCTTTGCACTCCATTGTGATATGAAAGGCTTTATTGTGATTCCTGCCCTCAGATGTCAGGTCATTATCGGTGAAACCTAGCCCCCGGCTAGCGTTTACATTGGAAACTACCGACTCCAGCTGGTTAACAGTTATCTCCGATGGAACATAGGCCATATTCAGTACTTTCAACAAGGCTGCTCTGTGCGCCTCAGAGCACAACAATAGTGAGAGAATGGAGATCTTTGAGGGAGTCTGATTTAGCTGGTCGACTACCTTGTAGTCACTTTTCTTGATAATCCTCATAAACTCATCCACTTCCTTCTCGAATGCGGTCTTAGGAGGATCTTCCTCAGTAGTAACCTCTTCGGCGGCCATCTGTTTCCCTTTAGCCTTGGCAGTTGCCTCGGCTTCAGTATTCGCGCGTAATATTGATGGTGCAAATAGGCGTCCATTGCGAGTGAAGCCACCAACCCCTCCAACATTGTCTACAGCGGAGCTACCAATGTCAATGTCTTCTTCGTTAACTCTCTGCCCCTGGCAGTAGATATCAGCCCCATAGTGCCACGGGATAGCACTGTCTTTCTCATACGGAACGGGTCCTGGTATTGTGATGGTGATCGGACCAACCAAAGTCGGTTGAGGGCTGTCAGAGTAAATTGCAACTGGTGCTGAACTTTCGATGTTCACCGCTGCTGGTTCTGTACTTTCTGGGAAATATATTGTTGTCGGAGCGAGTCTCTCGGGAACATATATTTCTTCAGGAGTGAAATAAAACGTCACCGTCGATACATCATTCTTCACTGGACGAGCCTGATCGAACTGAAGACAACCTTCATCTATCAGTTGCTGAATACGCCTTCTCAAACTGTCACATCCGTTTTCGGCAGCTTGACAATTTCTGCATTCTTCCCCACAGCCCGGGAAAATCTGTCCTTTCAGAAGTCGGTCTTTAACCACCGATAGCGAAGTCTTCACCTTAGTCACATCAGAAACCAAATTCAAAGTTTCCCCACTATCAACAGCATTAATCCTCTGCCCGCCGTGAGCCGGCATCGGGTTCTGGGTAAGATTAGGCACCAGACCAAAATTGATAGCCTGGGCATCTCTCAAATCTTGTACCTTTAACTGGAGAGCCTTGCAATTATCTGTAGTATGGCCAGGTGCGTTGGAGTGAAAAGCACATCTGGCGTTGACATCATAACCTCTAGGAAAATTATTGGGATCGATTGGTGGGGCCAGAGTTCTCAACGTAACCAGATTCATGTCAATCAGCTTGGGAAGTAATACTGAATAAGGCATTGGGATTGGCTCGATGACCCGGTCCGTCTGCCTTGGACGTTGTTGATAGTGTCTCTGCTGACCCGGATTACCTCCTTGTTGTTGATTGTTGTACCTGGGTTGTTGTTACGGATGATATTGCGGTTGAGAAACAGGTGTTGGAATAGTGACTGCGGCCACTTGATCTTGATAATAATTAGGGCGTCCTCTACCCCTGCCTCTGCCGGCATACACAACGCTTGCCTCGCCTTCTTTTCTTCGCTGACCGTTACCAGCAAACGGTCTCTTGGGACCTGATGAGTTGGAAACACTATTGTCTTGAATTCGGCCCATCTTCAACAGACTCTCGATTCTTTCTTCAGCAATTACTATCTCTGCAAAGCTGATTGACGGGCAAGCAGCCAATCTCTCAATATAATTGCCTTGAAGAGTGTTCATGAACATGTCCGCCATCTCCCTTTCAGACATAGGGGGTTGGACGGACGCAGCAATCTGTCTCCAACGTTGAGCATACTCTCTAAAGGTTTCCTTGGCAGTCTGAGACATACCTTGCAACAAGGTCCGATTTGGAGCCATGTCCAAGTTGTATTGATATTGCTTGACAAAAGCCTCTGCCAAGTCTTTCTAGCTCTTGATGGTAGTACGAGACAAATGAGAATACCATTCACGAGAAGCTCCAGTTAGACTGTCTTCAAAATAGTACATCCACAGCTTTTCATCTTCCGTGTGAGCTCCCAACCTTCCCAGATAAGATTGGAGATGAGTGCGTGGGCAAGAAGTCCTGTTGTATTTCTCAAAAGTAGGGGGTTTGAACTTGTGAGGAATCCTTACTCCCTGAACCAAACCAAGATTTGTGACATCAAAGCCTAAGGAATTTTGAGACTCTAAAGATTTGAGCTTCTCAGCAAGCTCATCCATACGGCGAGTGGTCTCGAGGGCCTCGTCGTGCAAAGAAAATTGATCATACTGATAATCTTCAGTAACGGGGCACCCGTTAATCCGAATTCCTTGATTCACATTGTACCTTCCGCCAATACCATTTCCAACATTCCCTGTGTTGCCAACATTACCCGGGTTTCCATCAGCATTTGCGTTACCCGCGTTACCAGTGTTCACAGGGTTATCAGCATTCCCAGGGTTACCAGGGTTTCCCTCAGCATTTGGTATCTCCACCTCCAGATCGGGTCTCGGTTGCTCAACCAATTCCCTCAGCTTTTCCTGGCCTTCTGCCATACCAGTCATCAATGTTATGAACTGATCCATCCTTTCACGCATATCAGCCAGCTCTTTCTGTACTTGGTCCATCGCTAGCTGCAGACGATTTTCCTTTGTCGGGTACATGTGGACTCGCTTGGGACCAATAACTGCCTGATACAGGGAACAAACATTAGACACTGCGGTGACATCTGCAAAACAGACAAGGGTTAATATGCATGGTATGCGATGCACTGCTTGTTCAGTTTTAAGGCACCCCCGTTTTGAAAGGGAATACCCTGCAAATGAATAAGCATGAGATGTTGGATGCAAATATGCAGATGATGTTATGCAATGCAAAGGCATGTCAATCAGAATTGATGGATCCGCTTGAACATCTGTCAGGTTGCACTGCCTGGAGAGAAATTCACTGAGGAATATAATACAAGACCAAAACTCTACTCCAGAAAACCGGGTTGGTTGGAGGTTAAGGTTTCCTGAATTTAGCCCGCCCCTCACTGGTAGGTTCTAAGAACAGAAGTTCGTCAGCTTCAGCCCTTCAGTCGCGAATAATACATTTACCACTGAAGGTTTGGTATTATTAGGGGACAAAAGACCTCCATTGACTCCCCTCAACAGGACATCCTAATAGCAAGTTCCCAGTCTCGGGATCCTCGGATTGAGCAGCGAGAATGCGCCCACCAGAGCTAACATAATCACGTCTCGAAGGAGAGGCCTCGACTGAGTTCTCGGGAAATGGTCACCAGAGTCGACGATTTCTAGAGGAACATCCTGCCGTTACGGAACACCCGTAAGACATAATATATCCAAAAGAAACCTCGTCTGGGTGTGGTTCTTCACAAATGACTTAACGTAGCAACACGCCACGCAAGCCTCATGATTATCCATTCTAAAGCCTGTGTGTACACTCAAGCCTGGGTAATGGGCTTATCTCTCATAGAACACCCCATCCCAACAAACAAACAAACAGATCCAACAGATACAACAGATGCATGCAAGCAGGTGAGCAAATAAAGGTACAAAAGCATGAACACCCAATAAACAAGAAATCACACAAGCTAGGAGGGACTCGCTTAGGGAAGATGGACCAGCAAGAGGTCAACTTCTTTCAATCCCCAGCAGAGTCGCTAGCTGTCGCAACCTGAAAAATACGGTGCGCGAAAAAACAACCGGCGGAAGAAAATGACAGAAGAGTCGCCACCGTGCGTTATTCATCCCAAAGGAGGGAAAGGAAACGCTCGAAGTAAACCTGAAAAAGGAAAGGACAAGACGGGGTCTCGCAACCAAATCTTGGGTTCGGGAGTCGGTTATGCGAAGGGAAGGTATTAGCACCCCTACGCATCCGTAGTACTCTACGGGATCCACTTTTGTAGTTCTTGTCTAAAGGGTGTGGGTTTATCTAATGTATTATTTACTAAAAAAAGGGGGTTAAATGAAAATGACACGCGCGGATGTCGCATCCACTGCATACGTATCTCATCTGAATATGAGAATCAGAGTCTTCGTAGCTCGGCTGACCTATGGGTTGGGGGGATGTGTGCTCACTAAGACATCGCGTCTTATGCCTACGTATCTCATCTGGAATGAGAATCAGAGCAAGCCGTAGTTCGGCTAACTACGGGGTTATGGATTGGGTTTTGGACGAACGACGTCACTACGCAATCTACCGGATGCTCGACCTTTGGACACTTACTCACATGTAGTAGAAGGAGTAAACGTGTGTTTAGGAGAAGAAAAATCAATGAAGGGTTAGGGTTTGGGATGCTCATGCAAAAAGGCAGTCCTTGATGAAGGAACCGCGCTACCTGTGGGGATACGAACACATACAAAACAAACATGTATAAAGTAAACGTGCCAACAAGGGGCTCAGAAGTAAATAAACAAAAGAAAACAAATGCCTCCTATCGAGATGTTCCAGCTAAGAAAGCGATAAAATGCGGAAAAGAGGTAAAAGTACCACACGGATAAAGATCCGAAGTAACAACAATTAAAGGAGTAAGAAACCCAGGGATCTCCCAAGCTAATGCCATCAAAGAAAGGTGAGTCAGTACAAGTAATCGGAATGAACCTCCAAGGGGTATCCCACAAATAAAGTGGGAAAACCATGCAAACCATCTCTGCAAGAGTCTGTGAGTCCTCACAAAAACTCAACAAAAGGGTTAGTGAAACACGATAAGCATTTTTTTCATGGATAACAGTATGGTTTCAGAAACCTCAAACCCTGTGGCATACACTCAAAAATTAAACGGTTAAACATTCAAGGCATTGTTTATACATTCATATACATATTAAACCCATGGATGAAAAACCTAATGAAATTCATCCATCATACCTCATACATTCAGATGATCCAAATTAAGAGCATAAAAGTAATGGGAATAAGGGCAAACCTGATTGGAGAGATCGGTTGAAATCAAATGGCACGGCTGGGTTTGCAAGGCAATGTTAGGGTTTGCGTGAGATGAAAGTGTGTGAGTCAGATTGAATTTTTCAGAGCTGCCTGGGGGTTGCTCTGAGTTCTCTGTCTGGTTTCTCTCCAGGTTTTGTCCAGGATTTTGTTTCAAGGAAACCTCAGAGTATTTTTGCTTCCCTTCCTTTTTCTGTCTGATCTCCCTCTTTTATAACCTCATTTTCATGGCTTTGTGGGCTCAAATGAGAGAGGTCCAAGTCCAAGTTTTTTCTATTTTATTTTATTTATTTTTTTATTATTATTTTTTTTTATTTATTTATTTATTTTCTTTTTCGTTTTTTCTTTTCGTTCTCTTTTTTTTATTTTTAAATAAAGTTTCTTGGGATCTAATTCTGATTGACATGATGAAATGCAATATGAAATGCTAAATGAATGCGTGAATGAGGAGGGCAAATATTGGGGTGTTACAGGTGTAAACCATAATCCACCAAAATGGATGATTGATATTAAGGATAACATGATCCATCCCATGACCTTTGTTTGGTGTGCTTTGCTTGATCCTTGAGTGTGATTGTTGCATTCATGCATTCATGCACCCATTTGCATTCATATCATAAATAATAAGAAAATTTTCAAGGAACTTAAGAGGTCTATTTGCAAAATTTTCAGACATGGAAAGACAAAGAAGGAATACAAAGAAGTACAGTTTCAGACAACCAGACTTGAAAGAGTTAAGGAATTTGACATCTTATGTATTAGATCCCTTGGGTTTCAAGGCTCGTTTCGGGAAGCTTCTTCCTCTTCTGACTACTCAGGTGGATGAAGGATTGATGAGTGTATTGGTGCAAGTTTACGATCCTTTGTACCGTTGCTTCACGTTTCCGGATTTTCAGCTTTTGCCTACACTTGAGGAGTATGCCTATCTTGTGGGTATACCTATCCTGGATCAGTTGCCGTTCAGTGGCTTGGAAAGAGTTCCAACTTCTCAAGAGATAGCTGACATGTTACACATAGATGAATCTCTGGTTGGTGCTCATATGACTACCAAAGGTGGAATTCAAGGTCTCCCTTCTGAGTTCCTCATTGCTCAAGCTACTATATATGGGAAGGCCATGAGTGAGGATGCCTTTGAAGCCATATTTGTACTTCTCATCTATGGGCTAGTGTTATTCCCCAACATCGACAAGTTTGTGGATGTGAACGCTATTAGGATTTTCTCTACTCTTAATCCCGTTCTGACTCTGTTGGGCGATACCTACTTCTCTTTGCATATGAGGAATGCAAAGGGTGGTGGCGCCATTGTGTGTTGTTTGCCTCTGTTGTATAAGTGGTTTATTTCTCACTTACCTCAGACGGTCGCTTTCAAGGAGAACAAGGAATGTCTACGGTGGTCCACGAGGCTTATGTATCTCACTAATGATGATATCTTTTGGTATAACCATGTGTATGATGGTGTGCGGATTATTGACTCTTGTGGCGAATTCTCCAATGTACCTCTTCTTGGTACATGTGGTGGGATTAACTACAATCCTGTTTTGGCACGTCGTCAGCTTGGAAGCTAGGATGGTCCGTGCTTGGCGCAAGATTCATAAAAATGGAAGGAAAGAGTTGGGTCCTAAGAATTGCATCGCTTTGGAGCCTTACACTGTTTGGGTTAGGAAGAGGGCGTCTGAGTATCTCATGCCTTATGAGTATCCGAGACCTACACCTATGATTATGGCTGGGCCTTCAACCCTCCCTGATCAAGGAGTAGAGGAATTGAGAGACGAAGACCGTTCACGTGCCTAGATCCGTGAACGTGAAGAGTTGCTTCAGCAGATTAAGGATAAGGATGCGTTGATTGAGTTTCTTGAGCATCAGGTTATTGATGACCCTGATGATGTATGGACTTCTCTACTTCCTCAGTCTTCTAAGTTCTGGAAGAGGAGGTATGATCGACTCACCAAAGAGAAGGCCGATATGGAGGCAGCCTACGAGAAGGAGGTGAAGAGGCTTCGCGCATCTTATCTTCCGGTGTCCCGAGCTTTAGATGATTGTTTCTAGGGATCCATAGGATGATTATTCTCCTTTTCTCTTGTACATGATTAACAACGTTGTACTTCTTTTCCCTGATATTATTTGATGAGATATTTCCATATGTGATAAAATGCTTAATATGTCCAAAATTTGCAAATAAAACTCTAAAGTTCCTTTGAAATAAGAAAAAAACAAATCATATGCACAAATATTGCATGCATCATATGCATAAACAGGTCTTATTCCGATCCCTTGCCCTGTGGTCTAACTCTGTGTCCTTCATTTTGAAGACAAGCTGACTCACCGGTACTACACTAGAGCCAACATTTCAAGACTGATGGATCAACTAGAACAAGAGAACCTTGAACTGAAAGAGGAAGTGTCCAGATTGACTGCCCTAATGGAGTCATTCAAGGCTGCCCAAAGCCAATCTTCTCCGACACCTTCAACTCCTCCCCAGAGGACGGTTATCTCCGAGATTGTCTCCTCAACTGTGCCCGCTGCCAGTACGCACTTTGTTCTAACAGCCATGCCAACCGGGTTCCCGTGGGGGATGCCTCCCAATTTCATGCCTGAGGGTCTTGTTCCAGCCTTTGCTTCTATGCCGACATCTAGCCCGGTCCTTGTTGTTCCTCCTCCTGTCGTGCATACTTTGCCCAGGGTAGACGACACCATCTATCATTCTGAGCCGTCTGAGGGTCCAGATGTTTATGAGAGATGGATGCTATGAACGATCAGTTTCTTGAGCTTCGCAAGGAATTGAAAACTCTCAGCGGGAAGGATCTTTTCGGCAAGTCTGCTGCCGAACTCTGCTTGGTTTAAATGTGAAGATCCCTGTGAAATTCAAGGTCCCTGACTTTGAAAAGTACAAAGGAAATACTTGTCCTCTCAGCCACCTGGTCATGTATGCCAGGAAGATGTCAACTCAAACCGATAATGACCAACTACTCATCCACTACTTTCAGGACAGTCTGTCCGGTGCCGCTTTGCGTTGGTACATGGGTTTAAACAGCGCGAACATCCGATCCTTCAATGATCTTGGCGAGGCCTTCGTCAAGCAGTACAAGTACAACGTGGATATGGCCCCCGATAGTGATCAATTGAGAGCCATGTCCCAAAAGGATAAAGAAACATTTAAGGAGTATGCCCAGAGGTGGCGAGAGGTGGCAACACAGATCGTGCCTCCGCTAGAAGAGAAAGAGATGACTAAGATCTTTTTGAAGACTTTAAGTTCTTTTTATTATGAGCGGATGATTGCTAGCGCTCCTTCTGACTTCACCGAGATGATAAATATGGGGACGCGTCTAGAAGAAGGGGCCTGTGAAGGACGGTTAACCAGAGAAGAAGGCTCTTCTGCCAAACGTTATGGGGCGTTTGCAAAGAAGAAAGATGGAGAGGCACATGCTGTGACCTCCCATGAGAGACCAAGAAGACCCTCTGTGATGAGGAAGACCGAGCGTTCCGCCAGTAACCAACACCAGGTGGCTCATATAGCACCTGTTTTCAGAGACAATCAACAATATCAGCAACAACAGCTCCGTCCGCAACAGCAGGCCTACCAACCTCGAAACAGTAATCAGACCAATACAAGTTACGAGAGGAAAAGGGTCACCTTCGATCCTATTCGTATGACGTACGCAGAGTTATATCCCTCTTTGATAGAGAGGAAGTTGATTACTCCGAGAGACCCACCGACTATACCTGCTAACCCCCAATGGTGGTATAAGCCCGAGTTACATTGTGTTTACTATTCTGGTGCTCCCGGCCACGACGTGGAGAATTGTTATCCTTTGAAGACCAAGGTTCAGGACCTTATGAGGTGTGGAATTCTGTGTTTTGAGGACGTAGGTCATAATGTGAAGAAGAACCCATTGCCCGAGCATGGGAAATCTGTTAATATGGTCCAGGGGTGCCCTGGCAAATACAAAGTCAAGTATGTCAGTCATATTCGACAATCTCTGGTCTAGATGCATCGTTTGCTATGTGAGTACAGTCATTATGAGCATGACCATGATGGATGCTAAGTCTGCTCTGTTAACCGATTGGGTTGTTTCCAGGTGCGCAAGGATGTTCAGGAAATGCTGGAAGAAGGAGTCACCCGAGCCTGTTATCATCAAGTACAATGGTTGCAAGCAGAAGGCTTCTCCCGCTCTGATCATTAAGCCTGTTGGTCCTATGCCTTACTCTTCTGAAAAAGCAGTTCCCTATCGCTACAACACCGTAGCAGTAGAGAATGGGAAAGAGGTGTCCTTGCCCTCTTCTTCTGTTGTGAATATTGTCGATGTTAGCGGTTTGACCCGTAGTGGCCGTGTGTTTTCAAATCTGCTGAAGCCTCAAATTAATGATGATTTTGTTGAACGCCCGATTGGGAACGCTGTGAATTCTCCGAGTCCGACACTTGCTGTTAAGCCCTCCTTCGTACTGAAAACTCCTACTTCTGTTGGCCCGAGTGGCAATGTGAAAGAAGACTGTGACGAGATGCTGAGACTCATCAAGAAAAGTGAGTACAATGTTGTAGACCAACTTCTACAAACGCCATCCAAAATATATGTGTTATCCTTACTCTTAAATTCAGAACCACACCGAGAGGCTCTGCAGAAGGTGTTGGATGTGGCATATGTGGATCACGATGTCACTTTGGAGCAATTCGATAGCATTGTTGCAAATATTACTGCTTGTAACAACCTGAGCTTTTGTGACTCTGATCTCCCTGAGGAGGGAAAAGACCACAACTTGGCTTTACACATATCTATGAATTGTAGAGACGACGCCATGTCCAATGTACTGGTGGACACTGGGTCATCATTGAACGTATTGCCAAAGTCCACTCTCTCAAAGCTATCATATCAAGGATCTCCCATGAGGCAGAGTGGAGTAGTTGTGAAAGCTTTCGGTGGGTCTCGCAAAATTGTGATTGGGGAAGTTGATCTCCCAATCAAGATCGGACCAAGTGATTTTCAGATTACCTTCCAGGTTATGGACATTCACCCATCGTATAGTTGTCTATTAGGCATACCATGGATTCACGAGGCAGGCACAATGACGTCCACCCTACACCAGAAACTGAAATTTGTGAAGAACAAGAAGCTGGTGGTGGTAGGGGGAGAAAGGGCTCTCCTGGTTAGCCATTTGTCTTCCTTCTCTTATATAGATGCTGAGGTTGAAATTGGAACTCCTTTCCAAGCTTTATCTATTGCTGAGCCTATTGATAAAAGAGCTTCTTCATTTGCTTCCTACAAAGATGCAAAGTTGGCAATTGAGCGTGGTGAAACCACTGGCTTAGGAAAAATGATTGAGTTAGAAGACAACGAGTCCCGGGCTGGCATAGGTTTCTCTTCTGGTACCTTCAACAAGCAAGGGTTATTCAAGAGTGGAGGTTTCATCCACACTGGTCTAGATGAGGAGGCTGCTGCCATTTTAGAAGAAGATACAGAGGATTCTAGAAATTTCATCATCCCTGGAGGGGTCTGCAATAATTGGGTCGCTGTGGATATTCCAACAGTTGTCCATAAGTCAACGTAATGATCACTTTGTCTAAAAACCCTTCTCCCATGCCAAAAGGAGGAGTGATAACATTGTTGGCAACATAAATACAATGATATTTGCATTCAATAAATTCATGTTAAATGTTTGTTTTCCAATTATTTTCCCTTTTCGCTTTTTGCATGAAATTGGTGATCACATAAAACCCTAAAAATTAGAATAAAATCGATCCTTTTCATATGCATAATGATTTACCTTGTTTGAATTCTAAAGCTTTTCATATCCAAAAATCATTATGCAGGTTAATTTCTAAACCCATAGAACATAATGACCCAACACCATCTCCAAATTTTTAATTCCCTGTATTTGAGGCAGAGGAAGATGATGTTGAAGAGATTCCTGATGAGATCACCCGGATACTTGAGCATGAAGAGAAGATTATTCAGCCGCATCTTGAGAATCTGGAAACAGTCAACTTGGGGTCTGAAGATTGTGTGCGAGAGGTAAAGATTGGGGAACTTCTGGAAGAATATGTTAAGAAGGGGTTGATTAAGTTGCTACGAGAATATGTTGACGTCTTTGCCTGGTCATATGAAGACATGCCTGGTCTAGATACTGATATTGCGCAACATTTCCTACCTCTAAAGCCTGAGTGCATGCCTGTAAAGCAAAAGCTCAGAAGAACTCATCTTGATATGGAAGTGAAGATCAAAGAAGAAGTTCAGAAGCAAATTGATGCGGGGTTTCTGGTGACTTCTACATATCCTCAATGGGTGGCCAATATTGTACCCGTGCCTAAGAAAGATGGAAAAGTCCGGATGTGTGTGGACTATAGAGACTTGAATAAAGCTAGTCTGAAAGATGTTTTCCCTCTACCACATATTGATATGTTGGTAGATAATACAGCTAAATTCAAAGTCTTCTCATTTATGGACGGATTTTCCGGATATAATCAGATTAAAATGGCACCCGAGGATATGGAGAAGACAACATTCATCACACCTTGGGGAACATTCTGTTATCGAGTGATGCCCTTCGGTTTGAAGAACGTCGGAGCCACGTATCAAAGAGTTATGACTACCTTGTTACATGATATGATGCACAGGGAGATCGAGGTATGTTGACAGTATGATCACTAAGTCAAGATGGAGGTTGTACTCCCTTTAAAGGTGGAGATCCCGTCAATGAGGGTCTTGATGGAAGCCAAGTTGACTGATGCTGAATGGGTTCAGAGTCGTTATGACCAGCTAAACTTGATTGAAGAGAAGAGATTGACTGCCATGTGCCACGGTCAGTTATATCAGCAGAGAATGAAGAAAGCTTTTGATAAGAAGGTCAAGCCTCGTGTGTTCCAAGAAGGTGACCTTGTGCTCAAGAAAGTCTTGTCTTTCACGCCCGATTCCAGGGGCAAGTGGACTCCAAACTATGAAGGTCCATATGTTGTTAAGAGAGCCTTTTCAGGCGGTGCTTTGATACTTACAACTATGGATGGGGATGATTTCACTCGTCCTGTGAATTCAGATGCAATCAAGAAATACTTCGCCTAAAAAAATAAAAAAATTGAATAGCTCGCTAAGTTGAAAACCCGAAAGGGCGGCTTAGGCAAAAATGAGCGTCTCGGTGGATTGGAAACCCGAAAGGGCGGTCCAGGCAAAAGTTAGAGACACAAAAAATATATAATAATGATATATGTATCTCGCTAGATTGAGTACCTCATCCTGGGGCAATCTAGGCAAAAATTAGGGATTTGGCAAGTAACTGCATCCTGACAAGACCTTTTTCTACAAATGTCGTCCGTCAGAGATCCTTGCTCATTATCAACCAAAGCTTCAAATACATCGGATTCAGAACTGGTGGAGAAATGGTCATTATGTTCAATGTAGCCCTTTTCCAATATATATCACCGATTTCAAATTTATAAAGATCTATGGAGTCTTGCCATTCGCAGACTACCATTCTATCAAATAAATTTGAGCCTTTTATCCAATTATTGGCACTCTTATCTGTTTCTATTCAACAAATGTTTTGCATGTTTTGATTAAGAAAATATCATTGTTTTAAACGATCAAATTTTTTATAATTTGTTTTTAAACAAAGTGAACATTCACAATGACGAAAGGATACTTAGGAGATCCTCAGTGCTCTCTCAAGGGTGGTACGATCCCCAACAGGGTAAGATTTTTGTCCATATTCCTGGCATGACTGTATCTCCTCCCTCCGGAACCTTTTGTGGTTTATCCTACCAAATGGATTGCTTGTTGAGAGTCACCTCTCTTCCCCTCAGCAGAGTAGCAATCTTTCTCCCTCAGCAGCTTGGATCTCTTTGGGCAAGAACGGTATTTGGTGGTTGATCCCGATAAATCCTTTATCTCCTCGGATAGATTCCCCAGCAGAGTTTTTAGTGTGGTGGACCTTGTCTGTGATAACTCTCATCCCCGGTTGGAATGATTGATGATTCATCCCTTATAGAGTTCTTTGCTTCCTGGTATCTCTGATCCCCAGCAGATTGGATACTCTCCGGTGAACTTGGCTTTCTCTCTTGAGATGTAGTACCGGGTGGTTAATTCCTGGACCTGGTTGTGTTAGATATGTTTGTCTGTCAGCATACATCATACATAAACCATGCATATTCATGCATAATTATAACATTCAGATATTCATGTTGCATTCTTTGCCATATATCGTTGTTTGCTGTCTTCTGCTATTTGGTGATATACTTCCCCAAGCAGACGTGTGTGTCTGATCTCTCCATATAGAGTCAGCTCCATAAGCAGAAAGCGTCTATCCTGTCTTCCATATTCCCCACCGGGTTATATCCTCGTGGATGTTGATTGTTTTGTTCCTTCCCAACACATATATTGGGATGGTTTTCCCCATTGAGTTATATCATCACCGGGACAAGTCTTGATTTGGTGTGCCTATCTAGTTTGATCCTAGATCGGTCTCTTGAGACTCTTTTCCTGTTTCCCCATGGTAAATGAATAATTGCTCAATAATTAGTAATTATTATCAACAAAAATCAACTCTTGGTTAACCTTTTAAAACGTGGTTTACTCATGAACAACAACTATTTGATGAGCCACTGGAATAAGAATCCAATCGGGCCAGGTGTGCCAACAATCATATGATATTAAAAAGTGAATAATGATTTTCTGGTAAAAGAATGTGGTCGAAAATAGACCTCAACCGTAATGTGTTTAACTTGGAATCTAAATAGTACATACAACACCATAACACATGATAATCAAATAGTTTCATACAAACAGGTTCAAACAAAAGATGCAGCAATTACGTTAATTTCCAAGCCTTACCGTCGGCAAAACGGTTTCGATGTTGTGCTGAAAGTGATAGAATAGAAACTGTCTTTGTGGTCGTTTCGGAAGATGAAGAAACACCACAATTCGAAATCGTTTCCGGAATCACAAAAATCCTTTTGAAGCTATCAACGGAGGCAAGTCGTAATCGTCGCCGGTGTTGGACCTGCAAGTTTTTCAGCAAATTATAGAAGGTCAGCGATACTTCGGAGGTTATGGTGTAGATCTAAGTTTTTTGGACGCCGACGATGTGAAGCGACGGGACGAAGGGGGTTCGTTGGGCGCGATGTGACCGGCGACTCTCGCCGGTGTCGATTTGGTCGAGGGATGGTGTGAATCGGAGGAGTCGTATCGCGGAAAGAGGCGGAGGGTGACGGCTGACTTGAAATGTTGATTGTTGTGTCGTGACGGCGACGAACAGGGATGGACGCTTTTAGGTTGTGTGATGGTGAAGTTGTTGGTTGTTAGGTTTTGTGGTGGCTGATTTGCATGGTGAGAGAGATGGAGTTGTTGGTGGGGAAGATGAAGAGGAAAAGGGTTGGTTGGAGGAAGTGTTGATGGTGGTGGTATTCACAGGTGGATGTTTGATGTTGACGGAGGATTTGGGTCGTTGAGGGTTTGTGAAGGTGAAGGAGGTTGGGTTTGTGAGGAAAGGCGTGGAGAATGAGTGAATGAGAGCAATGTGAGGAATTCTTTGAGAGAGTTTGTGAGGAATTTGCAGAGTGGATTTTCTGTTTAGGAGAGTGAGGTGGAGCTAAATGAGTGGAGATGTGAGTGAGACGTGTGGCAGACCGTTGGGAGTGGATTGGAGGATTCAATGTAAAAAAAATATATTTTTTATACATTTATTACTTATTTAAGAAATAATATCATAAAAAGGAAATTAATTAATATTTGACTTAAATAAATTTCAACTACTTTAATTAACTAATTAAACCAACGAAATAGTGATCGATTAAAAATAGAAATCGAGTATAATTTTGTTCAGAAAATTAATCCGGTCACACTAAAATTGTCAGGACAAAATATACTTATTAAAAAAAAATACAGTCTTTCCTCAAATTCTGAAATAATTTTGTATCGGTTAAAAGGCTCAGGCGGGTCAAGATATAACTGAAACAGTCATTGCTGATTTTTCCTGTTCTTGAGAAATGATTCAACTGATTGGTCTGTATTTTCAATAAATTCATTCTGACTGATATTTTAGGTGTTATTCATGATGCAATGTATGTCATGCTATGCATATGATGCAAAAATAAAAATGAAATCGATTGTATGAAAAAAAAATATATGCCCGGACAAAATTAGGATATTACAGCTGCCCCTATTTAATTATCTTGAACTAGAAAGTAAGAATGACGACAGTCTTCATACATTCGTGGTGGAAGGTAATTAAATACTAAAAGACCCAAATTTGTCCTTTGAAATGCAATGGAATGGATACAGAAAGAAAATGCAATGGATTCTAACAGCACCAAGGTAATAGGGGTAGAATGTCCGACCAATGCCAACCCTCGAGTCAACATTCAAATCTTGTAAAGGTCGTTTCTGATGTAAAGACAAAACTGTACAAGTTTTCTGGCACCAAAAGGATGACAGTAGGACTTGCTATCACCAAAAGGATGAAAGGTAGACACAATCCAAAGATTTTCATCACCAAAAGGATGATGTCCGTCACCAAAAGGGTGATGGTTATTCTGGTAAAGTTTCCCATTATAGTATCAAGGCTATCACCAAAAGGATGATAGTTGACTCATCAACTTCAAAGATCACCGTCACCAAAAGGATGAAGGTAAGATCCAACAACAATGCTTGTTATCACCAAAAGGATGATAATAAGTCAAATAACTTCAATGATCACCCTCACCAAAAGGATGAAGGTATAATACAAGATAAAACCTGTTACCACCAAAAGGATGATAATAAGTCAAAACGATTACCATCACCAAAAGGATGAAGGTATAATTAAAAACAAAACTTGTTACCACCAAAAAGATGATAATAAGTCACACAACTCAAAGGATCCCCATCACCAAAAAGATGGTAATAAGATCAAAACAAAACCTTATTATCACCAAAAGGATGACAATAAGTCAACAATCACCATCACCAAAAGGATGAAGGTATAATTAAAAGACAAAACTTATTATCGCCAAAAGGACGATAATAAGTCGACAACACAATTGATCACCATCACCAAAAGGATGAAGGTAAGATCAAGACAAAAACTTGTTATCACCAAAAGGATGACAATAAGTCAGCAATCACCATCACCAAAAGGATGAAGGTATAATTAAAAGACACAACTTGTTATCGCCAAAAGGACGATAATAAGTCACACAACACAATTGATCACCATCACCAAAAGGATGAAGGAAAGATCAAGACAAACTTGTTATCACCAAAAGGATGATAATAAGTCAACAATCACCATCACCAAAAGGATGAAGGTATTGTCAAACGACAAAACTTGTTACCACCAAAAGGATGATAATAAGCACACACGCAATTGATCACCATCACCAAAAGGATGAAGGTAGGATCAAGACACAAACTTGTTATCACCAAAAGGATGATAATAAGTCAACAATCACCATCAACAAAAGGATGAAGGTATTGTCAAACGACAAAACTTGTTACCACCAAAAGGATGATAATAAGCACACAACACAATTGATCGCCATCACCAAAAGGATGAAGGTAAGATCAAGACAAAACTTGTTATCACCAAAAGGATGATAATAAGTCAACAATCACCATCACCAAAAGGATGAAGGTGAAGTCAAACGACAAAACTTGTTACCACCAAAAGGATGATAATAAGCACACAACACAATTGATCACCATCACCAAAAGGATGAAGGTAAGACCAATACAAACTTTATTATCACCAAAAGGATGATAATAAGTCGACAATCACCATCACCAAAAGGATGAAGGTAATGTCAAACGACAAAACTTAGTACCACAAAAAGGATGATAATAAGCACACAACGCAATTGATCACCATCACTAAAAGGATGAAGGTAGGATCAAGACAAAACTTGTTACCACCAAAAGGATGATAATAAGTCAATAACCTTAAATATCACTGACACCAAAAGGATGACAGTAAGATCAAACAAACTGAACTTGTTATCACCAAAAGGATGATAATAAGGACAGAACTTCAAAACTTGTTATCACTAAAAGGATGATAATAAGCTGAAACAGACTCACTGATCGCCATCACCAAAAGGATGAGGGTAAGATCAAAACAAAACTCGTTATCACCAAAAGGATGATAATGAGCCCATAACTCAAATGGTCACCGTCACCAAAAGGATGAAGGTAAGACCAATCAACAAAACTTGTTATCACCAAAAGGATGATAATAAGTCAATAGTCACCATCACCAAAAGGATGAAGGTACTACAAACAACAAGACTCGTTATCACCAAAAGGATGATAATGAATCAGCAAACACCATCACCAAAAGGATGAAGGTGAGATCATGACTTTGAAACTTGTTACCACCAAAAGGATGATAACAAGTTATAATAACTTCAAATATTGCTGACACCAAAAGGATGACAGTGGGATTGGACTTTTCCAAATGTCACTATCACCAAAAGGATGATAGCTTAAACCAAACTTTATAATCTCTATCACCAAAAGGATGATATTAGATTGAACTGGACGTCATCACCAAAAGGATGATGATTGAACCAAAATGACAAGGATCCTTATCACCATAAGGATCGCCAACACCAAAAGGATGACGGTAGGCTGTAATAATTGCAGAGGTCGCCATTCACCAAAAGGATGAAGGTTGGACAAAAACTTCAAGGATCTTCGACACCAACAGGATGACAGTAAGATCACAAATGTCAAGGATTTATCATTACCAAAAGGATAACGGTTATTGTAAACAGGACGATGATCAATATTATTCCTCGATGGACTTTCACCAAAAGGATGATAGTGAGAAAAATATTGGAAAAATAAGGCTACTGTCAAAGTTCAGTAAACCTGATTTGCTGGGTAGTGTTGGAACATTGCTGGGTAAGACTTACTTGGGGTATCAACAACCAAAGGTTGCAGAACCGGTATTCTCTGGGGATGTAATTTCCATCAACAAAAGGTTACGGGAAACAACTCATTAAGGAATGCTCAATGTGAAACAAGGTAAGTGTTTGGAGAAACCTTGTTTGATTAAGCTGAGGATAACATCTTATCAACAAAAGGTGGAAGGATGTAACTCAATGGGGAACGCCCGATAATAGGGTAGGAACTCACTTAGAGAAAGTGACAATGACTCAATTGAGGGTTGGCCTGGATGTCTACGACTAAACCTTGGATTTTGATTCGTGTTATGTACATGAATGGTATGTATGCGTTATGTATGAGGTGATGCATGTTTGAATGCAAATGATGCTTGGTTTGTTTTGGGATTGGCCTCCCTTTCATAGGCGATGTGTTTTCTGGAAACCAGTGTTGGTTGTATTTGTTTTTGTGTGGGTGCCAGCAGGTGGACTTTGGGTTTTTTGTAATTGTCGCTGTGGATTGGGTTATTGATGGGTGAAAGGATCTGACTTCCCGACACTCGGTAGTTGATGATGTGATTAACACGCAATAGATGTGGATACTCTTGGTGCCCCAAGTTTGACTTCTTGCTGATATGTTGTGTATTTGTCTTTGAGAAGATCTCAATTTCTTCTTCTGAAATGTCTGGCCAACCTGTAACTGAGCATAGCGACGTGATCAACGCATGATAATTGTGCTTTTGACGTGCCCTAAGGATTCTTGTCAAGGTATGATGTTGTACTGGTATGAATTTTCAACGTTTTGGTTGTGATTTCAAGCAGTTACCAGTGTCTAATGCAATCTGCTTGACTAACTTGAAGATATGAAGGAAATTTTCCCTCTGGCAACTTGTCTTTCCCCTGATTGTAGGGTGTTCAAAGGAATTCTCCTTGAAAGGAAACCTTTAGAAGTGATTATCCCATGACATGGTCTGAGTTTGTTTTTCGATGTCCAAATTTGGCCATGGTCTGCCCCTGATTAGCCTTTGCGGGACTTGCCCTAGAGGGGTTAAGTACTGAAGTGTTTTTCCTCCCTGATCAACCGATGCTTGGAGATTTGTCTTATACTGACTACTTCTTAGGTCAACATAATCAAAAAATGTTCTGCCCCAGATTCACAGGATGATCTTGATTCGTGTCAGCACCAACGATCAAGTGCCTCTTGAATTGCCCCTTGTTGGAATTTCTTTGATGTAAAGTACTGACTGAGAATTAAGAATTGTTATCCACGAAATGGTGATTTTAATGCAACAGTTATGCAAGTTTTGAAAAACAATCATTCATTTGGAGTGTCGTGGTAGTGTGTGGCGAGTGGATCATGAGTCCAAACGCGGTGCTTGATTTAGCTAGCGTGTGAGTGATATAGTGAGAAAAGAATATTAGCAAATCTTTAGGAGTCAGTTTACTCAACCTTGCTATAGTATGCTTTCAGAACAAAAATTACTTCAATTAGGTCTTCTGAAGGTTGTAACGTGGCTTAGTTCATGGTTATTTGAAACAAAAGGATATAAGGCTCAAAGTTTATTTTAACCCACCTCTTCTTCATGATGATCTCCAATCCTATGTTCAGCTAATTCACACACGTTCGTCTTTTGCAGGTGTAAGGATAAAGATGGTGATTCAAGGTCTCTTGGAATGGCAGCCACCTTATTTCGTTTTTTGGATGTCGGTGACCCTTTGATTTTGGTATGGTGGTCACTGAATCTTGTTTTGTTTTGTTGGAGACTTTCATTGTCTCTTTCGATTTTTGCCTTGATCCCTAATTTTGCATGGACCGCTTTGTTTGAAGCTTTAATCCATCGGGATTGCCCCTGTTTTTGCCTAAGTCTCCTTTCAGGGTGTTGGACTTAGCGGGCTCTTCCTTTGACTTTTTTTTTTGGAAATTGTGACTGCCAAGTCATTGGTCAACAAACATAAAGTTTGGATTTGCATGGTTCCTTCGACACTTCAGGATGTGTGTGAAGAATGTCATATGGTTGATCCTTGTATGGGATATTTCATCTTGTAATTCGTATGTGTAGTCAGACTAACTGAACACTACCCTGCCCTAGGTTAAGCGTAAGGGTTTTTTAGATCTGAAAGAAACTCCTACTTCTAGGCTCGAAGTGGTTGACTAGGGATTAATTCCTGATCTCTCCAGTGTTTGGGGATTTGAAACAATGCCCGTACATCATCAGCAAGATTTTATCCGAAAGCATTCAATCAGCAATTATGAGTATTTTGTTTTCGTCATCCTCCTTCCAACATTTACTAACAATAGTGTGATGAAGAAAGTGAGTTGAAAAAGTATGTGTTTGTGATTTGCAAACGTGATAATATGAGTCAATATGAAAGATTGATTCAAAGCATGCATAATCATCCCATTAATAAGACCAAATAAAAATGACAATGTTTAAAGCATACAGTACTTAGACAAACAAGAACAAATTACAAGAATGCAAAATGGTAAAATTGGCATAATGATCGCCTTCATTCAAAGGAGTAGACCTTCATTTCTTGATTGCTTTGCTTGTTCAGCATGGTGAGGAACTTTACATTCGAGCTTCACTCGACTCTGCATGCGCTGGCATGGGATTTGTTGCGACGTTTGGCCTCACTGGCATGAATGTAAGTGCCTTACTAACAATCAGGTCCTGGACCTTGTGCTTGAAAGCCTTACAGTTCTCTATTGTGTTCCTTGGAGCACCCATGTGATACTCGCAGTGAGCATTGGCGTCGTAGCCTGGAGGATATGGTGGAGTTGCAGGTGTTATCTCCTTCAAAACAACCGATCCATCCTTTAGTAGGTAGGGGAGGATCTTGCTATATGATACTGGCAACGAATCGAAATGTCTTTCTGGCCTCCTTGCCCTCTGCTGGTTAGGTGGACGTGGTTGTGGAGCACGTTGCTGTTGATTCTGATGCGGCTGCTGGTAAGCCGACTGTTGATATGGCTGTTGATATTGTTGTTGATGTGGTTGCTGATATGGTGGCTGATACGGTGTCGGGATGACAGCGGCAACCTGATCGTAAGGCATAGGAACATATGGACGTGTCCTATATCCTCCCCCTCCCATTATGGCATTGGCCTGCCCTTCTGGCTTCTTTGGGAGATTAGGATATGGTTTCTTCATCCCACTTCAAGCATTAGCAGCACAAGGTAGCTTTCCCTTCTTGATCTGGCTCTCGATTCGTTCTCCCACGGAGACGACCTCAGCAAAAGTTGGGAAGCTAGATCCTACCATCTTTTCCATGTACTGGGTATGCAGAGTTCCCATAAACATGTCGATAAGCTCCTTATCAAGGAGAGGAGGTTGGACACGAGCTGCTAGCTCTCTCCAACGCTGGGCGTATTCCTTGAATGACTCGTTGTTGCATTGAGTCATGTCTTGCATTGAGTCCTCTCCAGTTGCATGTACCACTCCAAGGATGCCCCACCGAGGCTATCTTGGAAGTAATGAATCAGGAGTTGATCATTACTGATGTGGGCAGCCATTTTCCGACAGTAGGCTCTAAGGTGTGTTCTTGGGAAGCTGATCCCTTTGTACTTGTCAAAGTTCGGGACTTTGAACTTTTGGGGAATCACAAGGCCTGGCACCAGGCACATGGCAACAACATCTAAACCGGGAGTAGTGTGAACCTCCAAGGACTTAAACTTTTCCTCCAAAGCATGGAGTCTATCAACAGTTGGGTCTGGGAGACCTCCAACAGTAGGCTGGACGGGCTGTGGCATGAAGAAAGCGTCTTACGGATCTTCATCACCCATCATGGATCCATGGCGAGCAGACGTAGCAGAATGCTCATGGGGGTTCATGTTGACCATGGGAACAGGAATAGGGATTTGTCCTCCTCTAGGATGATTAGGGTTACCATAAAGGTCAATCACTCCAGGGATGCTAAGTGATGGCGATCCAAATTGGGCAGCAACTTTCCTAGCTTCGGCGCTAGTCTCAACATCTTTCTCCTTCTGGGCCAAGAGTAACATGGTCTCGAGCAAGCGATCCATCTTTTCCTGCATGAAAGGGTCTACACCCTGTTCTCATCGAAACCTGGTTTGCTTCCAGCTGTTCAAGTGTCATCTCGTAATTGCGGCGTGTCTCGTACCGGTGTCGAGTAGTCAGCGTTACTGAACAAAGGGTAGAATATGGTGTGAGTTTTTTGGTTCCTGGAAAATGATATGCAATGCATGAAATTTCGCCATGTTTTTCGCAGAGGAATACAAACTCACAATTATCCACATGTCGAGTACATCAGAATAAAAGGAAGAATCTCGGGTTTCTAAGGTTACTAGAAATTCCCAAAGCTAGGTTCTAAATTTATGTTTTCAAGGAAGGAACTTAGACTCACGGATCAAGTTCAAAACTTCCTCACAATGGTGGGCTAGCCACATCGTGATGGGAGTTCTGAAATGATCTAATCTAAGTGGGATTCTCGTATTGTTCGAACAGGGTGTAGACCCTTCGGTTCAATACTACACAATCACCAATCATGAAAACAAAACTTGGGTTTAAGGCAAGGTCCCTAGAGTCACGGATCGTGTTTAGAACCTCCCCCACTATGATGGGCTAGCCATATTATGATGGAAACACCAAACAGATCTACTCCAGATGGAGTCTTCGTATTGTCCCAATGAGGTGTACACCCCTCGGTTCAATACTACACAACTCCGGGTTCTAAGTTTTTCTCGAAGCTCGGGTATGGAGCTTATCTCACATCATACATCGAGTCCCATGCTATAGTATCAAAATACATTACATACAACACAAGTAACCAGAATAAAATACAGAGAAATAAACATGGAAGAAAAGAACATCTTCCAACAGTCCTAGCAAAATCAGACTAAGTTAGGCTAGACTCTCTCTTGCTTGGAGCAGGGTCCCCAGCAGAGTCGCCAGTCTGTCGCACCTCGAAAAAATGCGATCCCTCGCGATAGGACACGGAAAAATGTTGTTCGAAACAAAGTCGCCACCGAACTTTATTCATTCCAATGAAGGAATAGGAAAATATCGAGAAAACCTTTAGAAATAAGAATAATGGTCGTCGCAACCATATTCGGGTTCGGGAGTCGATTACGCAAGGGGAAGGTATTAGCACCCCTTACGTCCGTTGTACTCAACGGGAACCTCTTAGTCTGATTTTGCTATTTGACTATTAATTGACTGTTTATCTGCTTGCTTCGAGTGATTAGAATTGACGATAGATATGGATGAAGACCTCGGGAGGGAGAAATGGGAGGTTTTTTATTAGTGTGCTCGCGAAGATACAGTAATCTCCTGCCTACGTATCCTTATGGTGCAATAAGGAAATCAGAGCATTCGTAGTTCGGGCTACTACGAATAATTGGTGTGTTTTGTTTTGATGAACGACTGTGTAGGTCGGCGTTCTAACGGCTAAACGCTGGCGTTGTCTACTCTCGGTGGAGGCTCTAGCACTGGTTTGTTGTGCGCATTAGAAAGGATTGACAGTGTTCTTTTGAAAGGGTTTTGGTCACGCGGGGGTGACGAGTTGAATTGATGGGTTAGGGTGTTTTGGTTTGGTTTCGATCGCACGGGGGTGAGAAGTTAGTTTGATTTGTTTTGAGATGTTTTTTAGAGAACGAAGAAAGATTGAGCAATGTGGTGTACACCAATCGTCCAATTCTTTCGAGGAATAATAAGGCGAACGCCTTCTATTCCCTTTTCATTCAAATTATTTTGAAAGTTTGTTTGTGGATATTGAATACGCACGGTAATGAGGCGTACGCCTCCTACTTGCTTATTCAAGGAATAATGAGGCGTGCGCCTACTATTCCCTTATCCAAGTTTATTTAGTGTGTTTTAATCGGAAGTCGATAATTTGTGCAATATGGCGTACGCCAATTATTTAAATAATCGAGAGATGGCGAGGCGAACGCCTCCTATCTCTTATCATCCGAGGTTTAAACTATAAAAGATATGTTTTAGGTGTTTGTATTTGATTTGCGAGAATAGTTTGTATTTGAATTGGTAGGTTTGGATTTGGTATGTTGGGAAAGTCGATGATTTGAGCAATGTGGCGTACGCCAATTATTCAAATAATCAAGGAATGATGAGGCGTACGCCTCCCATTCTCTATTGAAGTTTAAGTTGTTTGTGAAACGGTGTTTGATATAAAAAGTGAATTGAAATTATGTTTTAAATTGATGACGAAGATTCGAGCAATGTGGCGTACGCCAATTATTCGAATAATCGAAAGATAGTGAGGCGTACGCCTCCTATCCTTATATTGTCGGAAATTAAAAAGGTTTAGGAATTGTAGTTGGTTTAGAAGATATGATTTTTATGATTAAGGTTTTAATTTGATGACGAAAATCCGAGCAATATGGCGTATGCCAATTATTCGAATTATCGAAAGATAGTGAGGCGAACGCCTTCTATCCTCTTTTCATCTGAAATATGGAATGACAAGGATTTGGAATTTGTAGAAATGATTTGAAATATTGTGGTTTAATATGATGGTTGAAGTTTAATCGGGTGACAAGAACTCGCGCAATATGGCGTACGCCAATTATTCGAGTAATTGAGAAATAGTGAAGCGTACGCTCCCTATATCTTTTTCATCCCAAGTTTACGTTTAAGAGAGAAAATCCTTTTGAAATTGAATGGTTTGGAAAAATGATTTGAATTTGTGTTTATGAATGAAATGAATTTTATTTAGTGTATTATTTCATCTACTCGATTAATCAATAACCAAGTAGGTTTCATTGTAAGAAAGTCCAAGAGTAAGCTATGTGAGGTTGATGGCGATGCTTTAAAAGCAATCGACTTACAAGGGGTTTATTTTGAAAATGGGCTCGACTTTAAATCGAGAATTGTATGATTTGTGTTTTTTGAAATTGGTTTGTGTTGTTGATGAATTGACATTGAATAAAATCAATAAATATTTAATTAACCAAATTAATTAATTAAAATTTGATTAGATCGATTAATTAACTTAATTAAAAATAATTATCAAAATTAATTATTTAAACCAAATAATCATGTTAATTAAAATTAGTTAATGGTAATTAATCAAACAATATTTAAATTAATTGATCAATAAAAAAAAATGGAAACATGTGATAATGTTAAATTACGAAAATTGGATCGATGTGCTCCAACCGGTTTGTACATAACAACCATGAAATTAGAATGCCGTATGCGAGTTCTAAACGCGGTGAAATCGTTCAATTGGTTTATTGAGAACTTGGTGGCATAACGACATATATTTGTCGAATCCATTAATGTAATCGAATTTTTTACATATCAGGGATGAAATAAAAAATAACACTGCGTACAAAATGTAACAAGGCAAATCCCAACGATGGCTATACGGGTGAACCAAGATTCAGAATATTATATGTTACATAGATGTGTCAAATGAGTGCAGTATTGGCATACTAATACATGCTCAGTGTCAATAGCCAACCATAAATGCCCCTACCACTTAAAAATCACAAACAGATATTCAATATATACTACAACAAAGGGGGAGGTCATGTGATAAAATGGGCTTAACTGATCTAATTCAAATGAATGGAGAACGAATCCAATATCAAAATCGATTATCAGCAAAAATCAACTCTTGGTTAACCTTTTAAAACATGGTTTACTCATGAACAACAGCTATTTGATGAGCCACTGGAATAAGAATCCAATCGGGCCAGGTGTGCCAACAATCATATGATATTAAAAAGTGAATAATGATTTTCTAGTAAAAGAATGTGGTCGAAAATAGACCTCAACCGTAATGTGTTTAACTTGGAATCTAAACAGTACATACAACACCATAACACATGATAATCAAATAGTTTCATACAAACACGTTCGAACAAAAGATGCAGCAATTACGTTAATTTCCAAGCCTTACCGTCGGCAAAACGGTTTCGATGTTGTGCTGAAAGTGATAGAATAAAAACTGTCTTTGTGGTTGTTTCGGAAGATGAAGAAACACCGCAATTCGAAATCGTTTCCAAAATCAAAAAAATCCTTTTGAAGCTATCAACGGAGGTAAGTCGTAATCGTCGCTGGTGTTGGACCTGCAAGTTTTTCAACAAATTATAGAAGGTCAACGATACTTCGGAGGTTATGGTGTAGATCTAAGTTTTTTGGACGTCGACGATGTGAAGCGACGGGACGGAAGGGGTTCGTTGGGCACGATGTGACCGGCGACTCTCGCCGGTGTCGATTTGGTCGAGGGATGGTGTGAATCGGCGGAGTCGTATCACGGAAAGAGGCGGAGGGTGAACGACTGACTTGAAATGTTGATTGTTGTGTCGTAACGGCGACGAACAGGGATGGACGCTTTTAGGTTGTGTGATGGTGAAGTTGTTGGTTGTTAGGTTTTGTGGTGGCTGATTTGCATGGTGAGAGAGATGGAGTTGTTGGTGGGGAAGATGAAGAGGAAAAGGGTTGGTTGGAGGAAGTGTTGACGGTGGTGGTATTCACAGGTGGATGTTTGATGTTGACGGAGGATTTGGGTCGTTGAGGGTTTGTGAAGGTGAAGGAGGTTGGGTTTGTGAGGAGAGGCGTGGAGAATGAGTGAATGAGAGCAAGGTGAGGAATTCTATGAGAGAGTCTGTGAGGATTTTGCAGAGTGGATTTTCTGTTTAGGAGAGTGAGGTGGAGCTAAATGAGTGGAGATGTGAGTGAGACGTCTGGCAGACCGTTGGGAGTGGATTGGAGGATCCAATGTAAAAAAATATATATTTTTTATACATTTATTACTTATTTAAGAAATAATATCATAAAAAGGAAATTAATTAATATTTGACTTAAACAAATTTCAACTACTTTAATTAACTAATTAAACCAACAAAATAGTGATCGATTAAAAATAGAAATCGAGTATAATTTTGTTCAGAAAATTAAGCCGGTCACACTAAAATTGTCAGGACAAAATATACTTATTAAAAAAATACAGTCTTTCCTCAAATTCTGAAATAATTTTGTATCGGTTAAAAGGCTCAGGCGGGTCAAGATATAACTGAAACAGTGATTGCTGATTTTGCCTGTTCTTGAGAAATGATTCAACTGATTGGTCTGTATTTTCAATAAATTCATTCTGACTGATATTTTAGGTGTTATTCATGATGCAATGTATGTCATGCTATGCATATGATGCAAAAATAAAAATGAAATCGATTGTATGAAAAAAAAATATATATGCCCGGACAAAATTGGGGTATGACAGGGGCAACCCTTGATTACCCTATTTTTTTCCTCTAACCTGTTTGTTGAGTTTTTTTTTCTGAGGGCTCACATTACTCTTGCATAGATGGCCTGGTGTTCCACTTTATTTGCGGCATACCACCTGGAGGTTTATTTCGATTACCTGTGCTTAATGGCTTGAGATATTTGTTTGTGACTGCTTATTCCAAAGGATGGGAGCTACTTGGATCATCAATATGATCTCAAGAGGGGAACTCCTAATGTGGTTTTATTTTCTTTTCCCTTATCTCTTGTATGTTTAGGAATTTAACCCTTCCGTTTTTTCCCCTTTCTAACCCAAGCCAAAACTTTTTGTGCAAACAATAACTTTTGTTTTCAACATTAGAAACCTAAGCCTTATGCTTTTGATTTTCAAAACTTATTTTTTATAACACTGATTCTGAATTGAACCTTTTAATCCACTTTAACCATATTTTTGTAAATACTTTTAATTGGTAAATATAACTCATTCAAATACTTTTTGTGGTTTCAATGGCCACCTTCTTAATCAAACCTTTTTTTATAACCATTAGCTATTAGGTTTGAGTTATCCTTGAGGTAGATATAATACTCACCTTTATCCTTAGTGATGGACAATGAGTCTTCCATGCTTATTATAGGGTTAACCCCTCACTAGCATGTTGAAGATATCCTCACATGGTGGATTTGTGGTTTTAGGTTGAGTTTTCTCCCTTTGATAACAAAAGACCTTAAGGTTTTTGGATCAATCAATCCACTCACTTATTTTGAATTTTTCTACCCCGAACTACGAGGTTTTGATCCTAATCTTTTTTAAGATGGTACGTAGGCAATGGGTTCATCCATTCAAACACAAAATGTAAAGAAATTTGTACACTCTTTTCTCATCCCTTCAATCATGTCTGCACAAATAATTTTTCACAAAAAACAACAACCTTTGCAACAAATATGAAAAGGGCTCCCTAGAAGTACCTAGGATGCTTTGGGTGCCTAACACCTTCCCATTGCATAACCAACCCCCTTACCCAGATCTCTGACATTTTTACTAGTTTTTGATTCGATAAAACTTTTAGGTTTTTGTTCGCTTTCTAACCATTCCTTTGGATAAATAGAAGTGCGGTGGCGACTCGACTTGTATGATTTACCTTGGAGTTAGTCAATATCTCTAATGGTAACGAATACCCCACTACAGAAAAGTGGCGACTTTGCTGGGGATAAATAATTTGCCTAGTGGGTTTTGCCTACTTTTCATATTTGTTGTATTGTATTGTATATTTTTTTTTGTGTGACATATTTTTGTGCAATTTGGGATTACTGTATTGTATGTAATGATTGAATTGTTTGAATATTAATTCCTTGTATGCTTGGTGATCTTTGTGAGATGAGTTCTATACCCGAACTCGAGTGCACTTAGGATAGGAGAATGGCATAGTCTTGTCGACTTGTGTGGAGTTATTCCTTAGCAAGTTGACTTGCAAGCCCATTCACTTGGTGGAGGTCATGTTGGGATCAATAATGTCACCCAAGTAGTTGTGGTTAGACATTACTCTTTCCAATATAGACCTTAGAAGCCAAGGACCTTAGTTTACCAAGCCCATCTTGGCCTATTCTTAGGATGTAGTGTGAAAGTCGTTCAAGTGTAAGATTTGATATGATTGTTACACGATACTACACTCATAAGAGTCTCTCTTGAGAATATTCTTGGAATACGAGTAGTCGTTTCTCCGATAATATCCGAAAGATGGGATTATGACTATGGGAACCTTTTGTAGAACATGTTTGGCAGGTTTAAAACTTAGTACACTCCCTTTGGGTGGTTCTTAACCTAAACTCTATGCTCGTGACTTACAAAAAACCCTTGATTCATGGTTGATCCGTTCAGGTATCCTTAATATCATTGGATCTTGGGTGTTGATAAGGTGTAAACCATAATCCACCAAAATGGATGATTGATATTAAGGATAACATGATCCATCCCATGACCTTTGTTTGGTGTGCTTTGCTTGATCCTTGAGTGTGATTGTTGCATTCATGCATTCATGCACCCATTTGCATTCATATCATAAATAATAAGAAAATTTTCAAGGAACTTAAGAGGTCTATTTGCAAAATTTTCAGACATGGAAAGACAAAGAAGGAATACAAAGAAGTATGGTTTCAGACAACCAGACTTGAAAGAGTTAAGGAATTTGACATCTTATGTATTAGATCCCTTGGGTTTCAAAGCTCGTTTCGGGAAGCTTCTTCCTCTTTTGACTACTCAGGTGGATGAAGGATTGATGAGTGTATTGGTGCAGTTTTACGATCCTTTGTACCGTTGCTTCACGTTTCTGAATTTTCAGCTTTTGCCTACACTTGAGGAGTATGCCTATCTTGTGGGTATACCTATCCTGGATTAGTTGCCATTCAGTGGCTTGGAAAGGGTTCCCACTTCTCAAGAGATAGCTGACATGTTACACATAGATGAATCTCTGGTTGGTGCTCATATGACTACCAAAGGTGGAATTCAAGGTCTCCCTTTTGAGTTCCTCATTTCTCAAGCTACTATATATGGGAAGGCCATGAGTGAGGATGCCTTTGAAGCCATATTTGTACTTCTCATCTATGGGCTAATGTTATTCCCCAACATCGACAAGTTTGTGGATGTGAACGCTATTAGGATTTTCTCTACTCTTAATCCCGTTCCGACTCTGTTGGGCGATACCTACTTCTCTTTGCATATGAGGACTGAAAAGGGTGGTGGCGCCATTGTGTGTTGTTTGCCTCTATTGTATAAGTGGTTTATTTCTCACTTACCTCAGACGGTCGCTTTCAAGGAGAACAAGGAATGTCTACGGTGGTCCACGAGGCTTATGTCTCTCACTAATGATGATATCTTTTGGTATAACCATGTGTATGATGGTGTGCGGATTATTGACTCTTGTGGAGAATTCTTCAATGTACCTCTTCTTGGTACATGTGGTGGGATTAACTACAATCCTGTTTTGGCACGTCGTCAGCTTGGGTTCCCCTTAAAAGATAAACCCAATAACATTCTGTTAGAGGGAGTATTCTTTCAGGATGGTAAAGATCCCTAAGGCTTGAAAGCTAGGATGGTCCGCGCTTGGCGCAAGATTCATAAGAATGGAAGGAAAGAGTTGGGTCCTAAGAATTGCATCGCTTTGGAGCCTTACACTGTTTGGGTTAGGAAGAGGGCGTCTGAGTATCTCATGCCTTACGAGTATCCGAGACCTACACTTATGATTATGGCTGGGCCTTCAACCCTCCCTGATCAAGGAGTAGAGGAGTTGAGAGACGAAGACCGTTCACGTGCCTGGATCCGTGAACGTGAAGAGTTGCTTCAGCAGATTAAGCATAAGGATGCGTTGATTGAGTTTCTTGAGCATCAGGTTATTGATGACCCTGATGATGTATGGACTTCTCTACTTCCTCAATCTTCTAAGTTCTGGAAGAGGAGGTATGATCGACTCGCCAAAGAGAAGGCCGATATGGAGGCAGCCTACGAGAGGGAGGTGAAGAGGCTTCGCGCATCTTATCTTCCGATGTCCCGAGCTTTAGATGATTGTTTCTAGGGATCCATAGGATGATTATTCTCCTTTTCTCTTGTACATGATTAACAACGTTGTACTTCTTTTCCCGGATATTATTTGATGAGATATTTCCATATGTGATAAAATGCTTAATATTTCCAAAATTTGCAAATAAAACTCTAAAGTTCCTTTGAAATAAGAAAAAAACAAATCATATGCACAAACATTGCATGCATCATATGCATAAACAGGTTTTGTTCCGGTCCCTTGCCCTGTGGTCTAACTCTGTGTCCTTCATTTTGAAGACTGTAGCGGTGTATTCGTCGCTCTATGGTCTATTGATTAAACCATAAGCAAAGCATACAAGGAATCGAGTCGCCACCGCACTTTTATTTATCCAAAGGAATGGCTAAAAAGCGAACAAAAGCCTAAGAAGTTTTACACATAGAAAACTAATGAAAAGATCAGAGATCGGGGTAAGGGGTAAATTACGCAATGGGAAGGTGTTAGGCACCCAAAGCGTCCTAGGTACTCCTAGGGAGCCCTTCTCACACTTGTTGAATGAAATGTTATTTGTTATGAAAATATTTATTGTGCAAACATGGATGGAGGGATGAGAAAAGAATATACAAGTTATTATTTTTGTGTTTGAACGGATGAACCCGTTGCCTACGTACCTTTCCATGGAAGGTAAGGATCAAAACGCCGTAGTTCGGCTAAACGATTTCCAAAATATGAGTGTGTTCATTTTAAAACAAAAGCCCTAAGGTCTTTTGTTATCCACGGGAGAAAACTCAACCTTGTACAAACAACAAGTCCACCACGTGAGAAAAGCTTCAACTTGCTAGTGAGGGGTTAACCCTATAATAAGCAAGGAAGTCTTACAATTCAATCACTAAGGACAAAAGGTGAGGTTAACATCAACCAACTAGGATAAATCAAACCTATGACTAATGTATGAAAACTTATCAAGAATGGACAAAGCCACAAAACAATTGAATGAGTGAAGTTAACCAATTAGAGTTTATTCACAAAAGATGGTCAAAGTATGATTATAATTCAATTCAAAGAAGTATCAAGAAAATGAAGTTTGAAAAGTCAAAGGCTTAAAGCCTAGGTTTCTAATTTGAAAAGAGATGAAAATGTTTGCACAATAGTTTCAAGTTGATCAACATGCAAAATGGAGGTTTAAGAAACAAAAGGATGGAAGGGTGAGGGGATGTAAAACTTCTCAGATGTTCACCTCTTGAGATCATATGTATATGATCCAAGTGATTCCTTTGGAATAGGCAATGAGCAGATAAACAAAGTTAATGGATAACGGATGCCAATCAATGGTCTTACACCAATCTCACAAACAAAGGTGGATACCGGATACCAACTGATGGATTTACACCAATCTCCTAAAGCAAAACCAAACATGGATATTAGATGCCAATCTATGGACTTATACCAATCTCCAAAAACAAAACATGGATATCAGATGCCAATCAATGGACTTATACCAATCTCCAAAAATAAAACATGGATATCAGATGCCAATTAATGGACTTATACCAATCTCTTAAAACAAAATATGGATATCAGATGCCAATTAATGGACTTATACCAATCTCCTAAAACAAAACATGGATATCAGATGCCAATTAATGGACTTATACCAATCTCCAAAGAGTGATCATAGGAAACAACTGCTAATAAATGGACTTACAATTGACTCCTCACATACAACAAGCAAAACAAATGCAATAAGCAAAAGGAAACAAGTTGCCAATAAATGGTCTTACACTCGACTCTAAGGAAATAGGATGCCAATAGATGGTCTTAGTCCCAACTCCTTCCAAATCATAGGAAACAATGGCCAATAAATGGACTTACAATTGATTCCTCAATGGACAAACAAAGATGTCACAAAGATATGAACAATGATCATGCAATGATGTACAATTAATGATGATAAATGCACAAAGGCACACATAAGCACATATGCATAGATGAATCAATCAAGCAATCAAACAAGTCAATTAGCACACACTATATACAATCAATTAGGCTCAAACAAGGTTAGGCTTTAAAGCCAACTGGAATAGGGTAATATAAACTCTTAACCCTAACATTGAGAGTTAGGGTGAAGCAGATGAAATGGAGATGAGGGATGTACCTCATAGCTCTTATCTCTGGCCTGGGAGAGCTTTGAATAATAGAAGGTGTGGGAGTTCAGAAAGTTGGAACTCTCTCCACAAGTGAATGACTCTATAGATCTTGGGTTAATATCCACAATGCATCAACATGTAATGTGATCAAAGGGATGACACACTGAATAGCAGGAGATGGATTACACATCTCTTTTATCTACCAATTGCCTTATCAAAGGACTTTTCCTGCTTGGCACAAAGATAAACTAACACAAGCATTGCCTCTTAAGGAGGACTTCAGACAGGTGCCTACCAAGTAAAAGTAAGTCTTCCAGACTACATGAAGAAGAGAAATTATACCTAAGTGGTTAAGCAACCAAGCAAAAGCAAGTTCAAAATGAACTTAAGCAACTTATGTACCTGTGGAAACATCAAAGAAATCAGTACACAACTCAGACAATCAAACAATATCAATATCAACAGTCAAACCCAATAAGCAAAGGCATAAGCCACAAGTCAAACTCAAATGAGTTAACAATCCTACAAAACACACAATGTTAGTAGAAAAAGGTAGACATCAAATGCTCAAATGATGGAGCATCATGAACCATATAACTTGGATGTTCAACCTGAAATCAAAGCTCAAACATGAGAGGCAAACCACTAGGTCAAAGCCTAGGGTCAAAGATGGAGAAAAAATTTAAAACAGAAGCTGAAAATTAACATGAATCAACTTCAAACACATCTTGAAACAATCCAAAAGGTCTCACATCAATATCATATAGTAAAAGTATTTCATGATCAATTGAAGTTCAAAGCAAATTCAAAGCACCAATGTGACCAACCAGAATGAAAAATCTCAATTAAATCAGAAATCAACCAAATAATTCCAAGAAAATTCATGCTCATTCACAACATCCATAATATGTATCATGCAAAAAATCAGAGCATTTAGAGATCAATTGGCAAGGCAAACACATCACATAAGATGAACAAGCAAAGGTGTGACACAAATTGTCACACCTATATTCACATGATCATAAAACAGAAACCACAAATGGTAAAAATACCAAATCAACACCAAAATGTCAATCAAAGAGTCTAGTTTCAACATGCAAATTTTCAGATCCATTTGATTAAAACTCAACATTTCACAAAAGATATGGCAAGGCAAGGTACAAGAAGCATACATGATCAAATACCCTAGCACAAAATAATTTCCAGCCGTGCACAATTTATGGAAAAATAACAAAAAAATAATAGACAGAAAATGTGACATCATACAAAAAACCACATAATTTTTGGAGCAATATTCAATTTAATATGATTTTATGAAGATGAAGAAAAATTAAAAAAATGCATATGAAGCATGTACATGAATATGGAGGGAAAACAAATAATATGTGAAGCATTTTGAAATAATGTGACCAGCCAAAATCGAAGCCAGGCAATATTTGAAATGGATGGCGCGCTAGCTTAAAACGACAGCGTTTGGCATAAACCCTAAACACACGTGCATGCATGGCCAATGGAAATCCGCAGGAAACTATGATGAACTGGCAGGTAAATTCGCAGCAAGGCCTATGCGTTTCAAAGGAAAATTCGCAGGTAATATGCAGCCATGAAGAACACATGAAGATCTTCATCAATCCAATTTCCAGAAAAAATCAAAATGTCCAGAGACACAAAATGAGCATATCATTGGATTCATCATGCAACATACATTCACAATCCATAATCATTTCAACATAAAACATAACAACAAGCACGGATCGAAGAGATTAAGAATCATGCATCAAACTTCAATTAATCAGTTCTCACTCAATTTTGTACGAAATTCATTGATTCAAAGCCTAAACTACTCAGCATCACAAGATCTATAACATCATGTCAATGAAAAGCAAGATTATGAGAGTTGATTTTATGACCTCTTGTAGAACAGTGCTGGAATTGGTGTTGTTCAAGCCTTGCAGTGCTCAATATCTCCTCTAGAATACTTGTGTGGATGATTGGAAGAGGAATTGCAGCTCAATTGCACACGATCTTGCAAGAATCCTTATCTGCCATGGATGCTTCAAAGCTTCGAGTATTCCATAAAACAACACCAATTGCTATGGATCTTTCTTCAATCTTGCTCAAGAACTCTCCAGAAGCATGAATCAACCAAAGGAAATGCAAATTGTTGAAGAATTGGAGAGAAACGTTTGAGAGAAAAAAGTGTGTAAAATTTCTAGATCTGAAAAATGAAGTGTTGTTAGTGAAAATCTGTTAGGGTTTGTCTTATATACTCCCTCCTAATCAAGTTACTAATCATGTTTAAGCTTATGGCAATTGGATTAGTGAAAACAAGGTGCAAATGCAAAATGGCCATTTCACCCTATGCATGGTGTGCATGGTGAACAGTGCACGGGTTTGTGATCCAATTCCACTTAAAACATCATTTTGGAGCTATAGGAAGTGATTGAATGCTTAAACAAAACACCAATTTTAAACTTTGAAAATTCCCTCCAAAAATCAAGTGAATTGGCACATGTTCATGTGATCATAATTCATGAAATGTAATGCATGATTTGGTAAGTAGAAGTCAAGAGAAGAATGTACAAAAAAGAGCCACTTGATTTGGAGCCTTGGTTGAGAAGTTATGCACATTTGAAGTTCAATGTATACCTTGCCATGTTTTGATTATATCTTCTTAACCACACATGAGAAATGGATGATCTTAGACTTTTTGGAAATGGGAGAGAAATATCTACAACGTTCATGTTCAACAAAATTTCATTTGAAGCTTTCTTGATGATGTAATTTGAAGTTGAAGTTAAGTTAAAACCTTTCCATTTTTGGCAATTTTGAATTATAGGTCACTTTCTATTTTTGGAAAGTTTTGACCTGACTTTATTTTCTTCAATGTTGATGTTTGAAATGTCAAATGAGACTTGTTTGAACATGAATTAAGTATTTCTATTCACTTCCCACCTCAAAATTCAACAGTTGACTGGGCAGTTGACTTTTTTAGGCCTTCAGATGACTTGGCTATGTTCTGATGAAATTCAAGCCTCTACCACTTGGGGTTTTGATTCAAAATGATATCATAGCTCATATGAACTCTTGTGAATGATTATGGTGCCCAAATTCTCAAGAATGGCCACCATTCATTGCTCAATGAATGCCTTCCCACCTCAAAATTCAAAACACGCTGGACCGGAGACCTTAGTGGGGAGTGAAGGACTCAAACTGGGGACAAACGAATTCCCAAGGAAACACATCCATTGGAAAGACACAAGCTGACTCAAACTATCCACAAAGGATACTTCGGATAAAAATCCGGACGCGGACTGGGGAAAAGATGCATACATTGGAAAAACACCAATACAGCAACAGGGTAAAAATCACCACAGGAAAACTCCACTGGATAATGTCTAACAAAGAGACTCTCCTGGAGAAGCAACAAAGAAATGAGGTGTTACCGGTATAAGGGTAACAAACCCAGGAAGAATGAATATCTAAGACCGGTATAAGGGTGAGAGATATCAATCAACCAAACATTTGAGAAAGATCTGAGAAAGGTACATCAACTCAGGAAGATCTGACTCCACAGGGGACCAAAGTCATAATAGGGAGCAGAAAGGAAGGAACACCAGGGATACCGGTTACTGGGTATATAATAGGTGACCGACCAAAGCGTGAATTGGTATATATCCCAAAACATTCATCATTCGAAAGGAGGGCTTGAAAAAGCAAATCGACTTACAGGATGGACATTCGAATCCACAACGGGAAAACGAATCTTACTCAACTGGGGACACAAACCCAAAGAGCGCATGAGATATAATATCCATTACCGTCAGAACGTGGATAGAATACTCGCATGAGATATATTATCTATTACCGTCAGAACGTAGATAATACACTCGCATGGAAGGAAACACCAGGGATACCGGTTACTGGGTATATAATAGGTGACCTACCGAAAACGTGAATTGGTATATATGCCAAGACACTCATCATCCGAACGGATGGGTATTCGATTCTACAAAGAATACGAATCTTACTCTACTGGGGAAAATCAACAAAAGACTCCAACCAAAGAGCACATGAGATATATCATTCATTACCGTCAGAACGTGAATAATACACTCGAAAAGGAAGAGACACCAGAGATACCGGTTACTGGGTATATGATAGGTGACCAACCAAAAGGAGAGACGATCGATACCACAACAACAGGGTAAACGAAAGACAACTCACAGGGGATAATTTGCAAGCATCCGGCAATTATCCAAGAAACAAATATTCGATTCCGCAAAGGAAAAATGAATCTTACTCGACTGGGGAAACACAACAGGCTTCGACTGAAGAGTGCATGAGATATATTATCTATTACCGTCAGAACGTGGATAACATACTCGAAAGGAAGATTATCCACAACCGGTATAAGGGTTAATAAAGGATAAATCGACCGAAAAGGAAGGCATCGGGTACCACAACTAGGTATATAATGATGACCAATCAAAGGGAACAACAACATTACCAACAAAAGGGTAAAGGAAAGATGACCCGCTGGGGATGAATTGCATAAACAGCAATTATCCAGGCACTTTGCTGGCGACTTCAAAGGGGATAACATTGTGAGCATACGACAATGATCCAGAAGACTGCTGGGGATAAAATTGCTAGTAACCGACAATTATCGACAAGCAAGGAAGGGAATATCAACATCGAATACTGAATGAAGATAACCACAAGGAGTAACCATCATCGGTTAGGATGAACAACAAGGTTAACTCTGCAAAGGGGAGAAATTAGGGTTTACAACTACCGAATACGGGGTAGAAAACCAAAACTCTGGTTGAGGACAAAATTGCTAGCATCCGGCAATTATCCACAAGAAAGCACAGACTCCGTTGGGGAATAAAACCACAACAACATAATCCAATCATCAATCAGAACGAACCACAAAAGGTTACCTCTGCTAGGGGAAAAGAGATAGGACTTACAACTACCGAAATCGGGGTAGTAGCCATCAACTCTGATGAGGATAAAAGAATTAGGGTTCACATCCACCGAATACTGGGTAGAAAACCAACAAACTCCACGTGGGGAATGAAGAATCACAAAACCGCACGGGAAACAAAATAGGGTTTGTAACAAACCACAAACTGCTGGAGAGCAGGGGAATAGGATTTACAACTACCGACTACTGGGTAGAAAACCAAATCGACTCTTGCCGAGGAATAAAAGGTATATAACCACAAATTCCGCCAAGAAGGCAAGAAACATTGGACTTACAACTACCGGTATAAGGGTACAGGCCCAAACTCCGCTAGGGATAAAAAGAATTACTGCCGGTTACTGGGTAATTCATTCATTTATTCCACAGGGAAGCACAAGAAACAACTGACAAATAACCAAGTCGGGGTCGATCCGAAAAGACAGACTGAATCAAAACTCATCCTATGAGGATATAACTCAATAGGAACATCCATCCCAATATATGTGTTGGGAGGAAACGGAAACAACCGTCATCCACGAGGATATATCTCAGTGGGGAACTGCAGAAGGAAAGACAAACACTTTCTGCTTATGGGGATGACTCTATATGGAGAGATTTAAATACCCGACATCTGCTTGGGGAGATCTATAAAGAGATCTATACCACCCATTAGCAGGGAACAACAAACAAAAGATATATTGCAAAAATGCAACATGAATATCTGAATATTTATGAGTATGCATGAATATGCGTAATTTATGTTTGACGAATGCTGACAAAACAGACATGTCTAACACAAACAAGTTCAGGAATCAAACGTCCGGTACCATACTTCCAGGGGAAAATCCAATTGGAAAGCTAATTTGCAGGAGATCCATATGCTAAAAAGCAAAGATCTGCGGGGAGGCAAAAAGATCACAGATATCAGGAAACCACAAATCTCTGAGTAATGGATCAACAACCAACCCAACCAGGGCACAGAAAGTCACAACAAGCAAGAAACTGCCACAAAGACCAATTTGTTGAGGAAAAGGAGAAATCCCAAGATTTCCGCAGGGGAATCTTCAGTATCAACTGAGAAACAAAAGTTCATCGCACAAGCGAGAACTGCTATGAAAGCAACTCCACATAACTCCGTTGGGGAATAACCCACAAAGGGAGAACAGATCATCCATGTAGAATTTACTGCACAAGCAACTCTTCTTGGGGAGAACACAAGTAGCCACTCCATCGGGATACACCCACTGAAGGAAAAAATAGATCACCCGAGTAGATTCTGCAACAAGCCACTCTACTGGGGATCAGAAGCAATCAGGAAATCAACCCCGTCCAAGGATGATAAATCACCAACCGGCCCTACTGGGGATCAAAGGCGATTTCAACAAGCCGAAACTGCCACAACAGCAACTCCGTCGAGAATACCAACCATGGCAGGGACTCTGGGGAAATCATATAGATATAGTCCTCCAAACCACAAATCTACTGGTGGCTTCTACTGGGGAATCCACTGAGGAATTCACTGGGGATGAAGAGGAGAGCTGGGGATCAACCACCACATGCTACACCTTCCAACAAGGAAACCAACAACTGTTGAGGAGAAAAAAAACACTGCTCTGCTGAAGGGCTAAACGCTCTGATGGGGAGGTATATCAAAATGAAGTATATCAAATCAACCACTCTGCTAGCGATTGTGCTGAGGAAAGAGATAAAGTACCGGGATATCAACCCATCAACCACCGAATCTTCCGAAGGAAAGCACCCATGCTGGGGAAAGAATGCTGTAAGAGAGGAAAACTGAAGTTTCCAACAACACTCTGCTTGGGGAACAACCCCACCAAAAGCTCTACTAGTGGAACAACCCCAACAACACATCTGGAGCAAGAGGATGTAAGAAAAAAAATTGTTCTACAACAGATTCCAAGATTTTGATGATAACAAAGGACGAAACCAAAAATGGCACTCTAACAAAAAGTTTCTAAGTGTGCAGGAATCTAAATAAAAAGAAAGGAATCTGATTGCGTCATCAGATACAGAATCATATCAGATACAAATGACCAGAAGATCAGAAGCATCTGAAGCAGAAACGCGCTCAAGAAGTTCTAACTCTTAGCAAAACAGCAAAACACCAGAGGCATCTGAACAAGAAGTACGCTCTAGAAGTTCTGACTCTGAACAACGGTATATCAGAATTCCAGAAGCTCTCAGCGTCATCTGAGGACATCATCAGAACCCTAAGAGATCAAAACATCAGAAGCTCTGAATCCACATAGCAAGATCTCAGATTAACAGAGTCACGTAGACTTTGATAATGGAATTCCTAATTCAGAAAGAGTAACGTCAACTTCAAATCTAAATGGAAAGGAACTATTATTGGAAAGAAGTTATTCAGGGACACAAAGTTGTTTTGGCAAGAAACAACAGAAGTTATGGCATTAATTCCTATTCAAGTCTAATTATCTGCCATCAATTTCAACGGTCCTTTCACCTCTATATAAAGGATAGCAAAGAGAATTGAGAGACACACCAACGCACATAAACGTTTTCTACTCTCTCTCAATCCTTCACGAAGCTTTTGCTTAGAACGTGAAACATTCTTTTGGTCTTACTGTTGTAATATTTGCTTTATCCTAGAAGCACTCTAGATTACAAGTCTTTTCATCTATTGTTTTTTTTTATTCCTCAAGTGACTCTGCGCAGTCTGTATACTTGAGAGGACTAAGAGATCTTTCTCTTAGACGTTGGTTGTAAACAATCTTTCAAGATTAGTGGATTAAGTCCTTTTTGAAGGCGAAATCACCTTGGCCGGGTGGACTGGAGTAGCTTTGTGTTATAAGCGAACCAGTATAAAATCCTTGTGTGGTCTTATTCTGAAAAAGCGCTTATTTTCCAAAAACAATTCAAACCCCCCCCCCCCCCCTTCTTGTTTTTCTCACCTTCAATTGGTATCAGAGCTTCGGCTCTGTTATTGATTTTCTAATCAAACACTTAACAGTGTAGAGAGATCCAGAACGAGAAAAACCATGGCCCACACAAATGAAAGAGACAGTTACAATGCTAAGCCTCCTGTCTTTGATGGAGAAAAATTCGACTACTGGAAAGATAGAATTGAGAGCTTCTTTCTAGGCTATGATGCTGATCTCTGGGACATTGTCACAGATGGATACAAACCTCCTGTCACAGAGGATGGAGTTGAAGTTCCCAGAAGTAAGATGTCAGATGATCAGAAGCGAGTTTTCAAAAATCATCACAAGGCCAGAAACATACTTCTCAATGCTATATCTTACAACGAGTATGAAAAGATTACAAACAGAGAGATAACTAAAGACATACTCGACTCTCTGAGGATGACTCACGAAGGAAACACTCAGGTCAAAGAAACAAAGGCTCTGGCTCTCATCCAGAAGTATGAAGCTTTCAAAATGGAGGATGACGAAGCCATAGAGGTAATGTTCTCTAGATTTCAAACTCTTATTGCAGGTCTCAAAGTTCTAGACAAAGGATACACGACTGCAGACCACGTCAAAAAGATAGTCAGAAGCTTGCCAAAGAAGTGGAGACCCATGGTCACTGCCCTAAAGCTTTCAAAGGATCTGAACAACATCAGTCTGGAAGAACTTGTCAGCTCACTCAGAAGTCATGAGATAGAGCTAGAGGAAGATGAGCCTCAGAAGAAGAACAAGTCTGTAGCTTTAAAGTCCAGATCTGAAAGGCGCAAATCTGACAAGAACAAAGCCTTCCAGGCCGAAATAGAAGATGCAGATGAATCTGAACAGGAAGATTCTGATGATGAAGAAGAATTGTCTCTCCTGACCATAAGAGTTAAACAACTCTGGAAAAAGAGGAACAATAACTTCAGAAGACCAAGACCCGGAGGGGATCGATCAGAATCAATCTCAAAAGGTAAAACTAACAAAGACATTACTTGTTATGAATGTAAAGAAACAGGTCACTACAGGAATGAATGCCCCAAGCTAAAGAAAGACAGTTCCAGAAAAGAAAGTTTCAAGAAAAATACCTTCAGGACAAAGAAAGGATTAATGGGCACCTGGGATGATAGCGAATCTAACTCATCAGAATCTGACTCTGATGAACAGGCCAATGTGGCATTCATGGCTACCACATCTAGGAACAGTTCAGATGAAGAATCTGAAGAGGTATTTTCTGAACTCTCTCGATCTGATCTAGAATCATGTTTGTCAGAAACTCTTAGCTCATATCAGAAATTAAAACGAAAATTTAAAGATATAAAAGGCTGTCTTGAAGAAACTTTTGAAGAATGTGGCAAACTTAAGATGACAATTCTAAAACGAGAAGATGAAATCAGATCTTTAACATTACAAAGAGATGCAGCAAATAAAATTCGTTTAGAACTGGAAGAAGCGTTATCTCAAGCTCCACAGACTTCAAATACGATAATTTATAAATACGAAGAAGCCTTTCAAGAATTTCTGAAAAATGGGATAGGAAGGAGTGTTATGGCATCCATTATTTATGGAGTCAGTCAAAACAATAAAAAGGGAATTGGGTATGATCCTACAGAATTAAAACTTCTACTAGTGACCAACTTAAACCTCCATTTTCATATCACTACACACACACACACAAGAACAAAAATTTGAAAATGCTAGAAAACCCAAAGTTATAAGAAACTCTGGGAAAACTAATCAGAAAGGACCCAAGAGACTCTGGGTACCAAAAGATAAGATTGTTTATGTTGCAGATATCCTATGCAGCAAAGTTCAAACACCAGTCATGGTACCTGGACTCTGGTTTCTCGCGACACATGACGGGAAGAAAGTCTATGTTCCAAAGCCTGGAACTTAAAGATGCTGGATTTGTAGGCTTCGGAGGAAATCAGAAAGGAAGGATCAGAGGCTCCGGAACTATTGGTAATGGTACTCTTCCCTCTATATCTGATGTCCTTTACGTGGAAGGATTAATGCATAATTTGTTATCCATAAGTCAATTAAGTGATAACGGTTATGACGTGATCTTTAATCAAAAAACATGTAAAGCCATAAATCAAAACAATGGTTCTGTCCTATTCACAGGCAAGAGGAAAAACAACATTTATAAAATTAATCTTTCTGATTTAAAAGAACAAAATGTTAAATTCTGATGTATGTTCACGAAGAGCAATGGGTATGGCATAGACGCTTGGGCCACATTAGCATGAGGAAACTTTCTCAGCTAAATAAACTTGAGTTAGTCAGAGGCCTACCTAAACTGAAGTTTTCTTCAGATGCTCTGTGTGAAGCATGTCAAAAAGGAAAATTTTCAAAAACATCCTTCAAAAAGAAAAACTTTGTTTCTACCTCTAAGCCTCTAGAACTTCTCCACATTGACTTATTTGGTCCTGTGAAAACAGCATCAGTCAATGGAAAGAAGTATGGACTAGTCATTGTTGATGATTACAGTCGCTGGACATGGGTGAAATTCCTAAAACACAAGAGTGAGTCTCACTCTGTATTCACTAGTTTCTGCTCCAAAGTGCAAAAAGAATTTGACTCTAAGATTATCAGAGTCAGAAGTGATCATGGTGGGGAATTCGAAAATAAATCCTTTGAGGAATTATTTGACTCTAATGGAATATCCCATGATTTCTCCTGCCCTAGAACTCCACAACAAAATGGAGTTATAGAGAGGAAGAATAGGACACTCCAAGAGATGGCCAGAACTATGATCAATGAAACTAATGTGGCAAAGCACTTTTGGGCCGAAGCTGTAAATACAGCGTGTTACATTCAGAATAGAATCTCCATAAGACCTATTCTGGAAAAGACTCCCTATGAACTGTGTAAAGGAAGGAAACCAAACATTTCATACTTTCATCCATTTGGATGCTCTTGCTTTGTTTTAAACACTAAAGAACATCTGAACAAGTTTGATTCCAAAGCACAGAAAGGTATTATGTTAGGATACTCAGAACGCCCTAAAGGCTACAGAGTATACAATACAGAAACCAAAATTGTGGAAGAATCAATTCATGTCAGATTTGACGATAAGCTTGACCCTGAAAAGTCAAAGCTAGTTGAAAATTTTGCAGATTTAGAAATCACTCTTGCAGGATCTGATAAAGCTCAAGAAGCAACTGCCACTCAGAACACTGAGGAAATTAATTCCCCAGTAATCCCAAAGAAAGCTAAAAGTCGTATCAACGTATCTGAAGAATTGATTCTGGGCAACAAGGACGAACCTGTCAGAACCAGATCTACCTTCAGGACCTCTGAAGATACTCCTCTAGGACTAGTATCTCTGATCGAGCCTACGTCCTGTGATGAAGCACTTCAAGATAACGACTGGGTTCAAGCCATGCAAGAAGAATTAGATCAATTCACAAAGAATGATGTCTGGGATCTTGTTCCCAAACCCAGAGGCACTCACGTTATCGGAACCAAATGGGTATTCAGAAACAAGCTGAATGAGAAAGGAGAAGTCGTCAGAAACAAAGCTCGACTGGTAGCTCAAGGTTATAGTCAACAAGAAGGTATTGACTACAATGAAACCTTTGCTCCAGTCGCAAGGTTAAAGTCTATTCGTCTTCTTGTATCTTTTGCTATAAACCACTCTATTAAATTATATCAAATGGATGTCAAGAGCGCATTCCTTAATGGTTATATATCAGAATATGTCAACCAACCTCCAGGCTTTGAAAATCCAAATTTTCCAGAACATGTCTTTAAACTTAAAAAATCTTTATATGGACTTAAACAAGCTCCCAGAGCTTGGTATGAACGTTTAAGTAATTTTCTTCTGGAACACAATTTTATCAGAGGGAAAGTTGACTCCACACTCTTCTGTAAGAACCTTAAAAATGATCTCATGATATGCTAGATATATGTTGATGATATTATTTTTGGTTCTGCTAATGCCTCTGTTTGTCAAGAATTCTCTGAGTTAATGCAGGCAGAATTTGAAATGAGCTTAATGCAAGAACTAAAGTTCTTTCTGGGAATTCAAATTAACCAAACTTCAGAAGTCACGTACGTTCATCAAAGCAAATACATAAAAGATGTTCTGAAGAAATTTGACATGGCTTAATGCAACTCTGCAAAAACTCCCATGCATTCAACATGCATTCTTGAAAAGGAAGAAGTCAGTAAAAAGGTTTGTCAGAACCTCTATCGTGGTATGATAGGCTCCCTTCTCTATCTGACTGCTACTCGACCTGATATTCTCTTTAGTGTCTGTCTCTGTGCCAGATTCCAATCAGATCCCAGAGAAACTCACTTAACCGCAGTTAAGAGAATTCTCAAATATCTTAAAGGAACTCCTAACCTGGGCCTGATGTATGAGAAAACATCAGAGTATAGACTTTCGGGTTACTGTGATGCAGATTATACAAGAGATAGATTGGAACGAAAAAGCACATGTGGAAATTGTCAGCTCCTAGGAAACAATCTGATATCCTGGGCCAGCAAAAGACAGTCAACTATCGCTCTATCAACTGCAGAAGCAGAATACATTTCAGCATCACTGTGCACAACTCAGATGCTCTGGATGAAGAATCAGTTAGAAGATCTGCAAATCTTCGAGAGTAACATTCCTATCTTCTGTGGTAATACTGCTTCCATTTGTCTAAGTAAGAATCCCATTTTACACTCCAGAGCTAAGCACATTGAAATAAAATATCATTTTATCAGAGACTATGTTCAGAAAGGGATAGTAACATTGAAGTTCATTGATACAGATCATCAATGGGCAGATATATTTACTAAGCCTTTAGCTGAAGATAAATTTCTTTTTATCTTAGAAAATCTGAACATTCAAAATTGCCCTGAAAAAATTGTGCCTCTGAAGATGTAAAATGAGACTCTGACATAAACAAATGAGCTTCTGCCTCTGACTCTGATACTTCTACCAAGTTAAGAAGATATCTGAGTTAGAAATCTCCAGGAACCAATCCTTTGGTATTCCTGAAGATCAGATACATCAAACCACGTGGAGCACTTAGCGTCTAACCTTGGAACTTCTAGACAGCTGTCTAGAAGAAATTCAAAGGGCAGACGTTTGAGATCTCCTCGAGCAATGTGCATACTGTTGGGATTAGACATTCATTAATGAGCCATAATCATTTCTCCCTCTAAGCGCGCTAACTTGGTTTTTGTGCTAACGCTAAATTGTGTGTCGTTTTGCATGCGTTTTGTTTGGGGTATTTAAACACTCTTCTCACACTTCACACACACTTCACCCTCACTCACTTTCTCAAACCAGCTCTCTCAGTCAATTCTGCAAGCAGTTCATCTTCATCAACAATGGATTCTCAACAACAATCAGTATTCAACTACTCTCAACAAATGGACTCCAGTAACACAGCTCAAAACACTCCTACTCCAACAGTTACAGGCGTAACTATAACACCAGTTTACAAGGAGCCTCATATTCTTGACCGTGAGGCTCATATCAATCTTGTAACTCCTTTTGAAAAACTGAAAGTTTTGTGTGAATCTCTTGTGGATTTCAACAACATGAAGAGGAATGGAGTAGACCTAACTGAAGAACTCCGTCAACAAGGTTGGGAAAACTACTTTCAACGCCTCTATGGCCCTGTTTACCCAAACCTCATCAAGGAATTCTGGAGATTTGCTGACGCTGACGACCACTTCATAGTCTCCTATGTATTGGGGGTCAAAATCGTGATTACTGAAAAGTCAATAGCCTCATTGCTAAACATGGAGAAATCTGGAGGAAGAAGGATTTACGACATCAATCCGAGGTCAAAGTACATAGCTCATGAAATCAACCCCACTATCTTCAAACTCAACACATAAGGCAACCCATCAAAGAACAAAGAACTACATCAGAATCTCCGAGTGTGGCTCAAGATCATTCTGGGAACCATTCATCATCGCCCAGCATCCAACTCATCAAATTACATCAATACAGATCAGAAGTGTATTTTGTACTGTATTCACAAGGGTTTGAAGTTCTGCCTCCCAACACTCCTCTTCAAATACCTCAGAGACTCCGTACGGGAGACAAGGAACAACATGAAACCCATAGCCTACATCCCTCTGGGAAGACTTCTCTCTGATGTTCTAATAGAAAATGGGCTCGTAGATCATCTGGAGAAAAACAAACTCATGGAAGATTTGGCAATAGATACTGGAAGGCCTCTGAACTCCAGAAATCTGAAGAGCATGGGAATTCTGAAGAAGATTCTAGTCAAACCAACTCTGGACACCTCTTGGGAAGCTTTAAAAGATCAGAGGGATACGCCAAATGGCCTCGCAAGGTTCTACAAGGATGAACCCGTAGAAGCAATTCTCCACTATCTCCAACGCCTAAAAGATGAACGAGTGGACATCTCTGACTTCAAAGTAGACGATCTGCCTGACTCTGCTCCAGATTTCGTAAAGTTCAAAAGGGGTCCATCTGGGAAGTCCTCAAGAGCGAAGAAAGCAAGGCTAGGAGAAACTTCTGCATTAAGACCTCCAGCGCCTCTGAAAGAATCTTCTGGTAAGTCTGCCTCTACTATTCCCTCTGTACAACCCTTAGCTTCTTCTACTCCTCTTTCAACCCCCATCTACACCTCATTTGAAACCCCTCCTTCTACAACCAGAACCTCACAACCTCTACCTAAATTTAATCTTGCTAATACCACCTTACCACTATCCGTAGTTGAAGAATTAAATCAAACCACTTCCTCATCTTCAGCCCCAGAATCACCTCCCTACCTTATCCTCTCCTCCGACCCAGAACCCTCTGACCCCGCTTCTCCCACTCTAGTCCAACTCTCATCTCTAAACCATAACTCACAACAAACACAACAACCTCCACCTGAACCTGAACTAACTTCACCACCCCAGAACAACCAACCAACACCCCTTCTGAAGCTCAACCCTCCAACCTCCATACCTCTGACGTCACCCCTCAAAACACATCCGCTAAACCTCAACCATTAAACCTAAGCCCTCCAATTTCTCCACCTCAAACATCTGAACCTGAACATTCCCTGCCTACCCTAGAGGAAGCCATTATGCTGTTCGCAGGGGCTTCGGTGCAAAAGGTCAGGTCTCTGACCACAAACTCTGGCATCAGTGATGATCCATCCTCTGTAAGGATACACTGGAACAGAGTCATTGGCTGGATGACTTCTGAGGCCTTCAAGCTGAAGCACATCTCTGAGCAAGTCAGAAACGACTTCATCAGAGATGCTGAGGTAAGACTACAGGAGCGCCTGGCAAGAGAAGCTGAAGAAGAAGCCAGAAGGCAAGAAGAAGAAAGAGCCAGACTAGCAGAAATCCAAAGGGCCAAGGAAGCTGAGGCCAAAGCTCTAGCTGACGCTGCTGCTGCTGCTGCTGCTGCTGAAGCTGAAGCAAAGGCTGCTGTAGAAGCTGAAGCCAGAGCTGCTGAAGAACAAAGTGCTCTGACTCAGGGGGAGTCCTCTACTTTTGCCCCCCTAGTTCTCAGGACTCTGGAAGAACTGCAGAAGGAGCAAAAGGAAGTTAGGGCCAGATTGGACCAACAGGACACTGTCAACGCCAACATCCAGAACCTGTTGACTCAACTACTTCAGAGAATGCCTCCTCCTCCCAACCCTTAGGCACTTAGGATCTTTTGCGTGTTGCCTTGCTTATCTTTGTTTCTGATGTTTGTTTTTCTTGCCATTATCTCTGATGTCTGTTATCTGAATATATACAATGTTTTGTTGATTATTTTGTTTAAGTCTTTTTGATTCTGACAAAAAGGGGGAGAAATCAAATATAGCTCTGATGAAAAATTGCCTAATACCGCACTCTGCAAACATACTATTTCTTAAAAATAAATTCATCTAACACTGGACTTAAGAAATTGCAGAAGGTATCGAGAAACTTCATTGTTTGGAAGCTCTGGTAAGAACTTCTGAACTCCCTAGCCTATCTCAGGGGGAGCTCACTTCTATCTGATCTGATTTTTTTTAATGTTTCATCTGCTAACTAAGTTTGTTTTGTCATCATCAAAAAGGGGGAGATTGTAAGAACAAAAATTGTTCTACAACAGATTCCAAGATTTTGATGATAACAAAGGACGAAACCCAAAATGGCACTCTAACAAAAAGTTTCTAAGTGTGCAGGAATCTAAATAAAAAGAAAGGAATCTGATTGCGTCATCAGATACAGAATCATATCAGATACAAATGACCAGAAGATCAGAAGCATCTGAAGCAGAAACGCGCTCAAGAAGTTCTAACTCTGAGCAAAACAGCAAAACACTAGAGGCATCTGAACAAGAAGTACACTCTAGAAGTTCTGACTCTGAACAACGGTATATCAGATTTCCAGAAGCTCTCAGCGTCATCTGAGGACATCATCAGAACCCTAAGAGATCAAAATATCAGAAGCTCTGAATCCACATAGCAAGATCTCAGATTAACAGAGTCACATAGACTTTGATAATGGAATTCCTAATTCAGAAAGAGTAACGTCAACTTCAAATCTAAATGGAAAGGAACTATTATTGGAAAGAAGTTATTCAGGGAGACAAAGTTGTTTTGGTAAGAAACAACAGAAGTTATGGCATTAATTCCTATTCAAGTCTAATTATCTGCCATCAATTTCAACGGTCCTTTCACCTCTATATAAAGGACAGCAAAGAGCATTGAGAGACACACCAACGCACATAAACGTTTTCTACTCTCTCTCAATCCTTCATGAAGCTTTTTCTTAGAACGTGAAACATTCTTTTGGTCTTACTGTTGTAATATTTGCTTTATCCTAGAAGCACTCTAGATTACAAGTCTTTTCATCTATTGTTTTTTTTTATTCCTCAAGTGACTCTGCGTAGTCTGTATACTTGAGAGGACTAAGAGATCTTTCTCTTAGACGTTGGTTGTAAACAATCTTTCAAGATTAGTGGATTAAGTCCTTTTTGAAGGCGAAATCACCTTGGCCGGGTGGATTGGTGTAGCTTTGTGTTATAAGCGAACCAGTATAAAATCCTTGTGTGGTCTTATTCTGAAAAAGCGCTTATTTTCCAAAAACAATTCAAACCCCCCCCCCCCCCTTCTTCTTTTTCTCACCTTCAGAGGATACAACCAAGCCAGGAATGTGAACAAATGTCTCACCTGTTGGAAATCATGCCACCCTTGGGAGAGCACTGAGAAATTCTTAAGTATCCTTTCATCATTGCGAACGTTCACTTTGTTCAAAACAACAATGTGAGAAACCATTTGTTTAAATCAATGACATTTTATCAATTAAAACATGTAAAACATTTGTTGAATTGAAACAAATAAGAGTGCAAATAATTGGATAAAAAGTTCAAATTTATTTGATGGAATGGTAGTCTGCAAATGGCAAGACTCCATAGATCTGTACAAATTTGAAATCAGTGATATATATTGGAAGAGGGCTATATTGAACATAATGATCCTTTCTCTACCAATTTGAATCTCGATGTATTCGAAGTTTCAGTTGACGACGAATCGAGAATCTCTTACGAAAAGACGGTTGGCAGAGAAAATCTTGTCAGGATGCAGTTACTTGCAAAAATCCCTAATTTTTGCCTAGATTGCCCCAGGGTGAGGTACTCAATCTAGCGGGATACAAATATACTTTTTTATGTCTCTAACTTTTGCCTGAATCACCCTTGCGGGTTTTCCACCGAGACACTCATTTTTGCCTAAGCCGCCCTTTCGGGTTTTCAACTTAGCGAGCTATTCTGTTTTTCTATACTCTTTTTTCTTTTTTTTTTTAGGCAAAGTATTTCTTGACTGCATCTGAATTCACAGGACGAGTGAAATTCTCCCCATCCATTGTTGTAAGCATCAAAGCACTGCCTGAAAAGGCTCTCTTAACAACATATGGACCCTCGTAGTTTGGAGTCCACTTGCCCCTGGAATCGGGCGCGAAAGACAAGACTTTTTTGAGCACGAGGTCACCTTCTCGGTACACACGAGGCTTGACCTTCTTATCGAATGCTTTCTTCATTCTCTGCTGATATAACTGACCATGACACATGGCAGTCAATCTCTTCTCTTCAATCAAATTCAACTGGTCGTGACGACTCTGAATCCATTCAGCATCAGTCAACTTGGCTTCCATCAAGACTCTCATTGATGGGATCTCCACCTCTACTGGGAGAACAACCTCCATGCCATAAACAAGAGAAAAAGGGGTTGCCCCTGTTGAAGTGCGGACAAACGTACGATAACCATGCAAAGCAAATGGCAGCATCTCATGCCAATCTTTGTACGTGACTGTCATCTTCTGGATAATCTTCTTGATATTCTTATTAGCAGCTTCAACAGCCCCATTCATCTTAGGTCTGTAGGGAGAGGAATTATGGTGTGCATTCTTGAACTCAGCGCACAACTCATCCATCATCTTATTATTCAGATTAGATCCATTATCAGTAATGATCTTATCTGGCACACCATAACGGCAAATCAGCTGGTTCTTGATAAACTTCACAACCACCTGCCTGGTCACATTGGCATACGATGCAGCCTCAACCCATTTGGTGAAGTAATCAATTGCTACGAGAATAAACCTGTGTCCGTTGGACGCTTTCGGCTCAATCATGCCGATCATGTCAATTCCCCACATAGAGAAAGGCCATGGTGATGAAATCACATTTAGAAGTGTCGGAGGAATATGAATCTTATCTGCATAAATCTGACACTTGTGGCATTTCTTCACATATTTGCAGCAGTCAGACTCCATTGTCAGCCAATAGTAGCCTGCTCTCAACATCTTTCTAGCCATGGCATGTCCATTGGAATGAGTACCAAATGAACCCTCATGGACCTCAGTCATCAACAGGTTTGCTTCGTGTCTATCCACGCATCTGAGCAAAACCATGTCAAAATTTCTCTTATACAGCACTTCACCATTGAGGTAGAAACTGCCTGACAACCTTCTCAAAGTTTTCCTATCTTTCACAGATGCCCCAGGCGGGTAGACCTGGTTCTGGAGGAAATTCTTGTTGTCAAAATACCAAAGCTTGTCATCATTCACTTCTTCAACTGCAAATACGTGAGCAGGTCTATCCAAGCGCATCACAGTGATTTTGGGAACTTCATTCCAATACTTGACTACAATCATGGAAGCAAGCGTAGCAAGAGCATCTGCCATCTGATTATCCTCTCGAGGGATATGATGAAAGTCAACTTCTGTGAAGAACGTTGAAATCCTTCTTGCATAATCTCTATACGAAATGAGACCAGGCTGATTCGTCTCTAATTCACCCTTGATCTGATTGACAACCAGGGCCGAATCACCATACACATCAAGATGCTTGATTCTCAAATCAATGCATTCTTCCAATCCCATAATATAGGCTTCGTACTCAGGCATATTATTCTTGCATTTGAAAGTTAGCCTTGCTGTAAACGGAATATGCGTACCATGAGGAGTAATGATTACTGCCCCAATTCCATTTCCATACTGATTCACAGCGCCATCAAACACCATCTTCTATCTGGAACCAGGTTCTGGACCTTCATCAAGTGTAGGCTCATCACAATCTTTCATTTTCAAATACAGAATCTCCTCATCTGGGAAGTTGTACTGAACAGACTGATGATCTTCGATCGGCTGGTGCGCTAGATGGTCAGCCAAGATACTACCTTTGATAGCTTTTTGAGCTCGATACTCGATATCATACTCAGACAACAACATCTGCCAACGGGCAATCCTCCCAGTTAAAGCAGGCTTTTCGAAAATATACTTGATTGGATCCATTCTGGATATCAACCAAGTTGTATGATTTATCATGTACTGGCGCAAACGCTTAGCAGCCCAAGCCAAAGCACAGCACGTCTTCTCAAGCATGGAGTACCGAGACTCACAATCAGTGAACTTCTTACTGAGGTAGTAGATAGCAGATTCTTTCTTCCCTGATTCATCTTGTTGACCGAGTACACAACCCATCGAGTCTTCAAGAACAGTCAAATACATGATCAGAGGCCTTCCTTCTACAGGCGGAGACAAGATCGGAGGTTCAGACAGATACTCTTTAATACTATCAAAAGCTTTATGACAATCCTCGGTCCAATCATGAGACTGATCTTTCCGGAGGAGCTTGAATATCGGCGCACATGTGGCAGTCATGTGGGATATAAATCTGGAAATATAGTTCAAGCGGCCAAGAAAACCTCGGACTTGCTTCTCAGTTTTGGGTGCAGGCATCTCTTGTATTGCTTTGACCTTTGCAGGATCAACCTCAATACCTCTCTCGCTGACAACGAAACCAAATAACTTGCCGGAACGGACTCCAAATGTACATTTGTTCGGATTCAGACGAAGTCTAAACTTCCTCAAACGTTGAAAAAGCTTCAAGAAATGCTCAACATGTTCAACTTCCGTTCGGGACTTAGCAATCATATCATCAACATAGACCTCTATCTCCTTGTGCATCATATCATGAAACAAGGTAGTCATAGCTCGTTGATACGTCGCTCCGGCGTTCTTCAAACCGAAGGGCATCACTCGATAACAGAATGTTCCCCAAGGTGTGATGAATGTTGTCTTCTCCATATCTTCGGGTGCCATCTTGATTTGATTATATCCGGAAAATCCGTCCATAAACGAAAAGACTTTGAATTTAGTTGTATTGTCTACCAACATATCAATGTGTGGTAGAGGGAAATCATCTTTCGGACTAGCTTTGTTCAAATCTCTGTAATCAACACACATACGGACTTTTCCGTCCTTCTTAGGCACAGGCATAATATTGGCCACCCATTGAGGATATGTGGAAGTCACCAGAAACCCCGCATCAATTTGCTTATGAACTTCCTCTTTGATCTTCACTGCCATATCTGGATGAGTTCTTCTGAGCTTCTGCTTCACAGGCACGCACTCAGGCTTCAAAGGCAGGAAATGTTGCACAATATCTGTATCTAGACCCGGCATGTCTTCATACGACCAAGCAAAAATATCGGAATATTCTCGTAGCTAACTGATCAACCCTTTCTTGACAGACTCTTCGAGGAGTGCCCCAATCTTCACCATACGAACACAATCTTCAGACCCCAAGTTGACTGTTTCCAGATCTTCAAGGTGCGGCTGAATGATCTTCTTCTCGTGCTCAAGGAGACGGGTAATCTCGTCAAGAATCCCTTCAACATCATCTTCCTCTGCTTCAAATACAGGGAATTCAAAATTGGGAGATGGCGTTGGATCATTATGTTCAACGGGTTTTAGAATCAACCTACATAATGATTTTGGATAATAAAAAAACTTTAGAATTTAAACAAGCAAACCATTATGCAGATGAAAAGGGTTGCTTTTATTCTTGTTTTTAGGGTTTTTTGTGATCACTGATTTCATGCAAAAAAGCAAAAAGTGAAAACAAATGGAAAAACAAATGTTTAACAATGCATTAATTGAATGAAAATATCATTGTATAAATGCTGCCAACAATGTCATCACTTCTCCTTTTGGCATGGGAGAAGGGTTTTGAACAAAGTGAATCATTACTCTGATCTATGAATGACTGTAGGAACATCTACAGCGACCCAATTATGGCAGACGCCACCAGGTATGATGAAGTTGCTCAAATCCTCTGCATCCTCTTCCAAGATAGCAGCAGCTTCTTCAGCTCGATCAGCATGGATGAAACCTCCGCTCTTGAACAGCCCATGCTCGTTGAATGCCCCAGAAGAATAGCCAATGCCAGCCCGGGATTTGTTATCTTCAAGCTCGATCATCTTCCCTAAACCAGCAACTGCACCATATTCAATGGCCAGTTTCGCATCACGGTAGGAAGCAAATGAAAGAGACCTCTTCTCAATTGGCTCAGCAATAGATAAAACTTGGAAATGAGTTCCAACTTCATCCTCAGCATCAATATATGAGAAAGAAGACAAGTGGCTAACCAGGAGAGCCTTTTCTCCCCCTACCACAACCAGTTTCTTATTCTTGACAAATTTCAGCTTCTGGTGTAGGGTGGATGTCACGGCGCCAACCTCGTGAATCCATGGTCTACCAAGGAGACAGCTATAAGATGGGTGAATATCCATAACCTAGAAGGTAACTTGGAAATCACTTGGTCCAATCTTGATTGGGAGATCAACTTCCCCAATCACGGTCTTACGCGACCCATCAAAAGCCTTCACAACAACACCACTCTGCCTCATGGGAGGCCCCTGATATGACAGTCTCGAAAGAGTGGTCTTCGGCAATACGTTTAAGGATGACCTAGTGTCCACCAGCACGTTGGACATGGCATCAGTCTTGCAGTTCATAGAAATATGTAAAGCCATGTTGTGGTCTCTCCCCTCCTCAGGGAGATCAGCGTCACAGAAACTCAAAGTGTTGCAAGCAGTAATGTTTGCAACTATACTATCAAACTGTTCAATCGTGACATCATGATCAACATAAGCCAAGTCCAATCCTTTCTGCAGAGCCTCCCTATGGGGTTCTGAATTCAGCAGCAAAGATAAAACGGAGATTTTGGAAGGCGTTTGTAGAAGCTGGTCTACAACATTGTACTCACTCTTCTTGATGAGCCTCAGCATCTCATCACATTCTTCGTTCACAACGCCACTCGGGCTAACAGAAGAAACAGGAGTCTTTTGTACAAAGGAGGATTTGGCGACAGGTGCCGGATTCTGAACACTCATAGAAGTCCCAACCGGACCCTCAGTAGAATCAGAAGCAACATGAGGCTTCTAGGGTGCAGAAAACACACGGCCACTACGGGTCAACCCGCTCACATCAGCAATATTAACCACGGAGGTTGAAGGCAATGGCACTTCTTTCCCATCTTCCACAGCAACGGGATTATACCTGAAGGGAATCGCTTTATCCGAAGAATAAGGCACAGGGCCTGCAGGCTTGATTATCAGAGAAGGAGAGACCTTCAGCTTGTTACCATCATAACGGATAACAACAGGCTCGGGTAGCTTGAACACAGGAGAAATAACATTGACTTCTGGTTCATCTTCATCAACATTTCGATTCTGAAGAATCTCTATGGTACCTTCATCCAACATCTCTTGAAGCTCTCTTCGCACTTGGCGACAACCCAGTCTATTGACGGAGCAAATGCGGCATTTGTCATGGTCGTGCTCCATATGACTGTACTCACACAGCAAACGATGCAACTCGACCAAAGACTGTCGAATATGACTCACATATTTGACTTTATACTTCCCAGGGCACCCCTGGACCATGTTCACTGATTTCCCATGCTCAGCCAATGGGTTCTTTGTAACATTGGGGCCTGAGTCCTCAAAGCTCAGAATACCGCACCGCATAAGGTCTTGAACCTTAGTCTTCAAAGGAAAGCAATTTTCAATGTTGTGTCCCGGAGCACCGGAATGATAAACACAGTGTTGATCTGGCTTATACCACCATTGCGGGTTCGCAGGCACAGCTGGAGGATCCCTTGGAGTAACCAGTTTCCTTTCCAACAAGGAAGGATATAATTCAGCATATGACATAGGAATGGGATCGAAGTTGATCTTCTTCCTATCATAATTCAAATTGGCTTGATTACTGGTACTGCCACGAGGCTGGTAAGCCTGTTGCTGTGGACGGTGCTGCTGTTGATACTGAGGTTGTTGCTGATGCTGATTAGGCTGCTGATACTGAGCATTATCTTTGAAGACAGGTGCTATATGAGCCACCTGGTGCTGACTGCTGGCATGACGCACAGGCTTCTTCTTGATATAGGGTCTTCTTGGTTTAGCATGGGACTGCACTGCATGTGCCTCCCCATCTTTCTTCTTAAACGCCCCATACCGTTTAGAAGAGCTCTCATCTTTAGACAGTCGTCCTTCACGAACTCCTTCCTCTAGACGCATCCCCATGTTCACCATCTCGGTGAAATCAGAGGGAGCACTCGCTACCATCCGCTCATAATAAAAAGAACTAAGAGTCTTCAGAAAGATCTTAGTCATCTCCTTCTCTTCCAGTGGAGGAGTGATCTGAGCTGCTAACTCCCGCCACCTCTGGGCGTACTCCTTAAAGGTCTCTTTATCCTTCTGAGACATGGCCCTGAGTTGATCAAGTTCAGGCGCCATATCAACATTATATTTATATTGCTTGACGAAGGCTTCGCCAAGATCGTTGAAGGATCGGATGTTTGCACTATCAAGGCTCATATACCAGCGAAGAGCCGCACTGGACAAACTATCCTGGAAGTAATGAATCAAAAGCTGATCATTATCTATTTGCGTAGACATTTTCCTGGCATACATGACCAGGTGAGCGAGAGGGAAGGTGTTCCCCTTATACTTTTCAAAGTCAGGCACTTTGAAATTGATTGGAATCTTCACACCGGGAACAAGGCAAAATTCAACAGCAGACTTGCCAAACAGATCTTTCCCTCGGAGGGTCTTCAATTCTTTTCGCAGCTCAAGGAATTGGTCATTCATCGCATCCATCTTTTCATTGACATCTGGGCCCTCAGACGGCTCAGAATGATAGATGGTGTCGTCTACCCTGGGAATGGTATGCACGACAAGAGGAGCAGCAGCAAGGACCGGGCTAGATGCCGGCATGGAAACAAAAGTTGGTGCTGGAATATCCGGCATGAAACCCGGAGGCATACCCCACGGAAACCCGGCTGGCATGGCATTAGGCATGAAATGAGCATTGGCAGCTGACACAGTCGGAGCAACGACTTCAGATATAACCGTCCTCTGGGGAGGAGTTGCAGGAGGCGGAGAAGGTTGGTTTTGAGCAGACAGAAACTGCTCCATCAGAGCACTCAAACGAGCGACCTCTTCCTTCAGCTCTCTGTTCTCTTGTTCCAATTGATCCATCACTCTAGCAGAATTGGCTCTGGTATAGTACCGGTGAGTCAGCTTGTCTTCAAAATAAATGAAGAGCACAGAGTTAGGCCACAGACAAGAAGACCAGAACAACCTGCTTATGCAAAATGATGCATGCAATGCTTGTGCATATGCTTTGTTTTATTTTCAAGGAACCTTTTAGGGCATTTATTTGCAAATTTGAATATTTAAGCATTTAATAGCATATGGAAAAATATCTCATCAAATATATTTGGAACAAAGAAGTACAACATTTTTGATCATTACAAGGGAAAAGGAAAATACACATCCTATGGATCCCTAGAAGCTCGGGATGCTGGAAGACGAGATGCACAAAGCTTCTTGATCTCTGTCTCATAGGCTGCTTCCATATCCGCTTTCTCCTTTGCAAGTCGATCATACTTCCTCTTCCAGAACTTGGAAGACTGAGGAAGCAGAGAAGTCCAAGTATCATTCGGATCATCGATCACCTGATGCTCGAGAAACTCAATTAGAGCGTCCTTCTCCTTAAGCTGATGAAGCAACTCTTCTCTTTCACGGATCCAAGCACGTGAAAGGTCTTCTTCTCTCAACTCCTCTACACCCTGGTTGGGGAGGGTTGAAGGCCCAGCCACATCCAATGGTGTAGGTCTCGGATGATCATACGGCATAAGGTACACAACAGCTCTCTGTCTGACCCAAGAGGTATATGGCTCCAAAGCAATGCAATTCTTCGGACCCAATTCATTCCTTCCCTTCTTATGGATATTGCGCCAAGCGCGAACCATCCTGGCTTTCAGGCCTTGGGGATCTTTACCCTCCTGAAAGAACACACCTTCTAACAGAATGTTATGAGGTTTATCCTTTAGGGGGAACCCAAGCTGACGACGTGCTAAAATAGGATTGTAGCTGATCCCTCCACATGTACCGAGAAGAGGCACATTAGGGAATTGACCACAATAATCAATAATCTGAACTGTATCATACACGCGATCATACCAAGAGATATCATCATTAGTGAGAGACATAAGTCTCTGAGACCACCGTAGACATCCCTTGTTCTCCTTGAAAGCGACCGTCTGCGGTAAGTGAGAAATAAACCACTTATACAGCAGAGGCAAACAGCACAAAATAACTCCTCCACCCTTTGCATTCCTCAGGTGCAAAGAGACATAGGCATCACCCAACAGAGTCGGAACGGGATTAAGAACTGAAAAGATCCTAATGGCGTTCGTATCCACAAATTTGTCGATGTTGGGGAACAACACCAACCCATAGATGAGCAGCACAAATAAAGCCTCAAAGGTATCCTCACTCCTAGCCTTCCCATACACGGTAGCTTGAGCAATGAGGAACTCGGAAGGAAGACCCTGAATTCCACCTTTGGTAGTCAGATTAGCTTTAATCAAGGCTTCATCTATGTGCAACAAGTTTGCAATCTCTCGAGCAGTCGGAATACTCTCCAAGCCACTGAACGGCACCTGATCCAGAATAGGAATACCCACAAGATGAGCATACTCCTCCAAGGTAGGCAACAGCTGGAAATCCGGGAAAGAGAAGCAATGATACAGAGGATCATAAAACTGCGCCAAAGTACTCATCAGTCCCTCATCAACCTGAGTAGTCAACAGAGGCAGAAGCTTCCCATAATGAGCTTTGAAACCCAAGGGATCTAATACATAGGATGTCAGATTCCTTAACTCTTTCACATCAGGCTGTCTAAAGCTGTATTTCTTTGTATGCCTTTTTGGTCTTTCCATGTCTGAAAATTTTGCAAATAAACCCTTTAAGTTCCTTGAAAATTTTCTGATTTTTCTGATGACATGAATGCAGATGAATGCATGAATGTATGAATGCAACAATCACACTCAAGGATCAAGCAAGTCACACCAGACAAAGGTCACGGGAAAGCTCATTGTATCCCAAATATCAATCATCCATTTTGGTGGATTATGGTTTTCACCTTATCAACACCCAAGTTCCATTGATATTAACGGTACATGAACCGGCTCAAACATCCTTAATATCAACCATCCGTTCTGGTGGATTTAGGGTTTTGCACCTTATCAACACCTAGGTTCCATTGATATTAAAGTTGTCTGAACGACTCAACCATGAATCACGGGTTTGCTGAGAGTCACGAGCATGGAGTCTCGGTTAAGAACCACCCAAAGGGAGTGTACTAGGGTTTAAACCTGCCAGACATGTTCTACCAGAGGTTCCCATAATCATCGTCTCATCTTTCGGATATTATCGGAGGAACGAATATTCGTATTCCAATAATATTCTCAAGAGAAACTCTTATGAGTGTAGTATCGCGTAACAATCACATCAGAACTGACATCTGAACGACCTCCGCACTACGTCCTAAAAATAGGCCAAGATGGGCTTGGTAAACTACGGTGCTTGGCTTCTAAGGCACATGATTGAAAGAATAATGCCTAACCACAAATAACTTGTGTGACATTATTAATCCAACATGACCTCCACCAAGTGAATGGACTCGCAAGTCAACTGACTAAGGAATACTCCACACCAGTCGACAAGACTATGCCATTCTCCTATCCTAGAGTGCACTCGAGTTCGGGTATAGAACTCATCTCACAGAGATCACGAAGCAAACAACAATTGTATGTCAAGCAATTCAAAAATTACAATCAATACAGTTATCCCAAATTGTACAAAAATATGTCAAATAACAAATAACAATATATCACACAACAAGGGTGAAAAGTAGGCAATACCGCCAAGGAAATTAGTCTCCCCCGCAGAGTCGCCACTTTTCTGTAGCGGTGTATTCGTCGCTCTATGGTCTATTGATTAAACCATAATTAAAGCAAACAAGGAATCGAGTCTCCACCGCACTTTTATTTATCCAAAGGAATGGCTAAAAAGCGAACAAAAGCCTAAGAAGTTTTACACATAGAAAACTAATGAAAAGATCAGAGATCGGGGTAAGGGGTAAATTACGCAATGGGAAGGTGTTAGGCACCCAAAATGTCCTAGGTACTCCTAGGGAGCCCTTCTCACACTTGTTGAATGAAATGTTATTTGTTATGAAAATATTTATTGTGCAAACATGGATGGAGGGATGAGAAAAGAATATACAAGTTATTATTTTTGTGTTTGAACGAATGAACCCGTTGCCTACGTACCTTTCCATGGAAGGTAAGGATCAAAACACCGTAGTTCGGCTAAAAGATTTCCAAAATATGAGTGTGTTCATTTTAAAACAAAAGCCCTAAGGTCTTTTGTTATCCACGGGAGAAAACTCAACCTTGTACAAACAACAAGTCCACCATGTGAGAAAAGCTTCAACTTGCTAGTGAGGGGTTAACCCTATAATAAGCAAGGAAGTCTTACAATTCAATCACTAAGGACAAAAGGTGAGGTTAACATCAACCAACTAGGATAAATCAAACCTATGACTAATGTATGAAAACTTATCAAGAATGGACAAAGCCACAAAACAATTGAATGAGTGAAGTTAACCAATTAGAGTTTATTCACAAAAGATGGTCAAAGTATGATTAGAATTCAATTCAAAGAAGTATCAAGAAAATGAAGTTTGAAAAGTCAAAGGCTTAAAGCCTAGGTTTCTAATTTGAAAAGAGATGAAAATGTTTGCACAATAGTTTCAAGTTGATCAACATGCAAAATGGAGGTTTAAGAAACAAAAGGATGGGAGGGTGAGGGGATGTAAAACTTCTCAGATGTTCACCTCTTGAGATCATATGTATATGATCCAAGTGATTCCTTTGGAATAGGCAATGAGCAGATAAACAAAGTTAATGGATAACGGATGCCAATCAATGGTCTTACACCAATCTCACAAACAAAGGTGGATACCGGATACCAACTGATGGATTTACACCAATCTCCTAAAGCAAAACCAAACATGGATATCAAATGCCAATCTATGGACTTATACTAATCTCCAAAAACAAAACATGGATATCAGATGCCAATCAATGGACTTATACCAATCTCCAAAAACAAAACATGGATATCAGATGCCAATTAATGGACTTATACCAATCTCTTAAAACAAAACATGGATATCAGATGCCAATTAATGGACTTATACCAATCTCCTAAAACAAAACATGGATATCAGATGCCAATTAATGGACTTATACCAATCTCCAAAGAATGATCAAAGGAAACAACTGCCAATAAATGGACTTACAATTGACTCCTCACATACAACAAGCAAAACAAATGCAATAAGCAAAAGGAAACAAGTTGCCAATAAATGGTCTTACACTCGACTCTAAGGAAATAGGATGCCAATAGATGGTCTTAGTCCCAACTCCTTCCAAATCATAGGAAACAATGGCCAATAAATGGACTTACAATTGATTCCTCAATGGACAAACAAAGATGTCACAAAGATATGAACAATGATCATGCAATGATGTACAATTAATGATGATAAATGCACAAAGGCACACATAAGCACATATGCACAGATGAATCAATCAAGCAATCAAACAAGTCAATTAGCACACACTATATACAATCAATTAGGCTCAAACAAGGTTAGGCTTTAAAGCCAACTGGAATAGGGTAATATAAGCTCTTAACCCTAACATTGAGAGTTAGGGTGAAGCAGATGAAATGGAGATGAGGGATGTACCTCATAGCTCTTATCTCTGGCCTGGGAGAGCTTTGAATAATAGAAGGTGTGGGAGTTCAGAAAGTTGGAACTCTCTCCACAAGTGAATGACTCTATAGATCTTGGGTTAATATCCACAATGCATCAACATGTAATGTGAGCAAAGGGATGACACATTGAATAGCAGGAGATGGATTACACATCTCTTTTATCTACCAATTGCCTTATCAAAGGACTTTTCCGGCTTGGCACAAAGATAAACAAACACAAGCATTGCCTCTTAAGGAGGACTTCAGACAGGTGCCTACCAAGTAACAGTAGGTCTTCCAGACTACATGAAGAAGAGAAATTATACCTAAGTGGTTAAGCAACCAAGCAAAAGCAAGTTCAAAATGAACTTAAGCAACTTATGTACCTGTGGAAACATCAAACAAATCAGTACACAACTCAGACAATCAAACAATATCAATATCAACAGTCAAACCCAATAAGCAAAGGCATAAGCCACAAGTCAAACTCAAATGAGTTAACAATCCTACAAAACACACAATGTTAGTAGAAAAAGGTAGACATCAAATGCTCAAATGATGGAGCATCATGAACCATATAACTTGGATGTTCAACCTGAAATCAAAGCTCAAACATGAGAGGCAAACCACTAGGTCAAAGCCTAGGGTCAAAGATGGAGAAAAAATTTAAAACAGAAGCTGAAAATTAACATGAATCAACTTCAAACACATCTTGAAACAATCCAAAAGGTCTCACATCAATATCATATACCAAAAGTATTTCATGATCAATTGAAGTTCAAAGCAAATTCAAAGCACCAATGTGACCAACCAGAATGAAAAATCTCAATTAAATTAGAAATCAACCAAATAATTCCAAGAAAATTCATGCTCATTCACAACATCCATAATATGTATCATGCAAAAAATCAGAGCATTTAGAGATCAATTGGCAAGGCAAACACATCACATAAGATGAATAAGCAAAGGTGTGACACAAATTGTCACACCTATATTCACATGATCATAAAACAGAAACCACAAATGGTAAAAATACCAAATCAACACCAAAATGTCAATCAAAGAGTCTAGTTTCAACATGCAAATTTTCAGATCCATTTGATTAAAACTCAACATTTCACAAAAGATATGGAAAGGCAAGGTACAAGAAGCATACATGACCAAATACCCTAGCTTAAAATAATTTCCAGCCGTGCACAATTTATGGAAAAATAACAAAAAGATAATAGACAAAAAATGTGACATCATACAAAAAACCACACAATTTTTGGAGCAATATTCAATTTAATATGATTTTATGAAGATGAAGAAAAATTAAAAAAATGCATATGAAGCATGTACATGAATATGGAGGGAAAACAAATAATGTGTGAAGCATTTTGAAATAATGTCACCAGCCAGAATCGAAGCCAGGCAATATTTGAAATGGATGGCGCGCTAGCTTAAAACGACAGCGTTTGGCATAAACCCTAAACACACGTGCATGCATGGCCAATGGAAATCCGCAGGAAACTATGATGAACTGGCAGGTAAATTCGCAGCAAGGCCTATGCGTTTCAAAGGAAAATTCGCAGGTAATATGCATCCATGAAGAACACATGAAGATCTTCATCAATCCAATTTCCAGAAAAAATCAAAATGTCTAGAAACACAAAATGAGCATATCATTGGATTCATCATGCAACATACATTCACAATCCATAATCATTTCAACATAAAACATAACAACAAGCACGAATCGAAGAGATTGAGAATCATGCATCAAACTTCAATTAATCAGTTCTCACTCAATTTTGCACGAAATTCATTGATTCAAAGCCTAAACTACTCAGCATCACAAGATTTATAACATCATGTCAATGAAAAGCAAGATTATGAGAGTTGATTTTATGACCTCTTGTAGAACAGTGCTGGAATTGGTGTTGTTCAAGCCTTGCAGTGCTCAATATCTCCTCTAGAATACTTGTGTGGATGATTGGAAGAGGAATTGCAGCTCAATTGCACACGATCTTGCAAGAATCTTGATCTGCCATGGATGCTTCAAAGCTTCCAGTATTCCACAAAACAGCACCAATTGCTATGGATCTTTCTTCAATCTTGCTCAAGAACTCTCCAGAAGCATGAATCAACCAAAGGAAATGCAAATTGTTGAATAATTGGAGAGAAAAGTTTGAGAGAAAAAAGTGTGTAAAATTTCTAGATCTGAAAAATGAAGTGTTGTTAGTGAAAATCTGTTAGGGTTTGTCTTATATACTCCCTCTTAATCAAGTTACTAATCATGTTTAAGCTTATGGCAATTGGATTAGTGAAAACAAGGTGCAAATGCAAAATGGCCATTTCACCCTATGCATAGTGTGCATGGTGAACAGTGCACGGGTTTGTGATCCAATTCCACTTAAAACATCATTTTGGAGCTATAGGAAGTGATTGAATGCTTAAACAAAACACCAATTTTAAACTTTGAAAATTCCCTCCAAAAATCAAGTGAATTGGCACATGTTCATGTGATCACAATTCATGAAATGCAATGCATGATTTGGTAAGTAGAAGTCAAGAGAAGAATGTACAAAAAAGAGCCACTTGATTTGGAGCCTTGGTTGAGAAGTTATGCACATTTGAAGTTCAATGTACACCTTGCCATGTTTTGATCATATATTCTTAACCACACATGAGAAATGGATGATCTTGGAGTTTTTGGAAATGGGAGAGAAATATCTACAACTTTCATGTTCAAGAAAATTTCATTTTAAGCTTTCTTGATGATGTAATTTGAAGTTGAAGTTAAGTTAAAACCTTTCCAATTTTGGCAATTTTGAATTATAGGTCACTTTTTATTTTTGGAAAGTTTTGACCTGACTTTATTTTCTTCAACGTTGATGTTTGAAATGTCAAATGAGACTTGTTTGAACATGAATGAAGTATTTCTAATCACTTCCCACCTCAAAATTCAACAGTTGACTGGGCAGTTGACTTTTCTAGGCCTTCAGATGACTTAGCTATGTTCTGATGAAATTCAAGCCTCTACCACTTGGGATTTTGATTCAAAATGATATGATAGCATATATGAACTCTTGTGAATGATTATGGTGCCCAAATTCTCAAGAATGGCCACCATCCATTGCTCAATGAATGCCTTTGACTGCTTTGACCTAAAATTGCTTCATCTGCAAGGCAAAGGTTAGATGACATATTTTCGTACTTTTGGTTAATGATAAAGAGAAAAACAACAATATACATATGCCAAACATGCTTGGTGATCAAGAATCACACTCAAAAGCTAACCCACCCACATGGAAGGAAGCAAGGTGCACAATGATCCTTGAGCCCATGAATGATATGATATGATGCCATGAGGGATCTTAGGGACAAAATTGGGGTCTTACAAAGACAAGCTGACTCACCGGTACTACACTAGAGCAAACATTTCAAGACTGATGGATCAACTAGAACAAGAGAACCGTGAACTGAAAGAGGAAGTGGCCAGATTGACTGCCCTAATGGAGTCATTCATGGCTGCCCAGAGCCAATCTTCTCCGACACCTTCAACTCCTCCCCAAAGGACGGTTATCTCCGAGATTGTCTCCTCAACTGTGCCCGCTGCCAGTACGCACTTTGTTTCGACAGCCATGCCAACCGGGTTCCCGTGGGGGATGCCTCCCAATTTCATGCCTGAGGGTCTTGTTCCAGCCTTTGCTTCTATGCCGGCATCTAGCCCGGTCCTTGCTGTTCCTCCTCCTGTCGTGCATACTTTGCCCAGGGTAGACGACACCATCTATCATTCTGAGCCGTCTGAGGGTCCATATGTTTATGAGAAGATGGGTGCTATGAACGATCAGTTTCTTGAGCTTCGCAAGGAATTGAAAACTCTCAGAGGGAAGGATCTTTTCGGCAAGTCTGCTGCCGAACTCTGCTTGGTTCAAATGTGAAGATCCTTGTGAAATTCAAGGTCCCTGACTTTGAAAAGTACAAAGGAAATACTTGTCCTCTCAGCCACCTGGTCATGTATGCCAGGAAGATGTCAACTCAAACCGATAATGACCAACTACTCATCCACTACTTTCAGGACAGTCTGTCCGGTGCCGCTTTGCGTTGGTACATGGGTTTAAACAGCGCGAACATCTGATCCTTCAATGATCTTGGCGAGGCCTTCGTCAAGTAGTACAATTACAACGTGGATATGGCCCCCGATAGAGATCAGTTGAGAGCCATGTCCCAAAAGGATAAAGAAACATTTAAGGAGTATGCCCAGAGGTGGCGAGAGGTGGCAACACAGATCGTGCCTCCGCTAGAAGAGAAAGAGATGACTAAGATCTTTTTGAAGACTTTAAGTTCTTTTTATTATGAGCGGATGATTGCTAGCGCTCCTTCTGACTTCACCGAGATGATAAATATAGGGACGCGTCTAGAAGCAGGGGTCCGTGAAGGACGGTTAACCAGAGAAGAAGGTTCTTCTGCCAAACGTTATGGGGTGTTTGCAAAGAAGAAAGATGGAGAGGCACATGTTGTGACCTCCCATGAGAGACCAAGAAGACCCTCTGTAACCAACACCAGGTGGCTCATATAGCACCTGTTTTCAGAGACAATCAACAATATCAGCAACAACAGCTTCGTCCGCAACAGCAGGCCTACCAGCCTCGAAACAGTAATCAGACCAATACAAGTTATGAGAGGAAAAGGGTCACCTTCGATCCTATTCCTATGACGTACGCAGAGTTATATCCCTCTTTGATAGAGAGGAAGCTGATTACTTCGAGAGACCCACCGACTATACCTGCTAACCCCGAATGGTGGTATAAGCCCGAGTTACATTGTGTTTACCATTCTGGTGCTCCCGGCCACGACGTGGAGAATTGTTACCCTTTGAAGACCAAGGTTCAGGACCTTATGAGGTATGGAATTCTGTGTTTTGAGGACGTAGGTCCTAATGTGAAGAAGAACCCATTGCCCGAGCATGGGAAATCTGTTAACATGGTCCAGGGGTGCCCTGGCAAATACAAAGTCAAGTATGTCAGTCATATTCGACAATCTCTGGTCCAGATGCATCGTTTGCTATGTGAGTACAGTCATTATGAGCATGACCATGATGGATGCCAAGTCTGCTCTGTTAACCGATTGGGTTGTTGCCAGGTGCGCAAGGATGTCAGGAAATGTTGGACGAAGGAGTCGTTGAGATCCTTCAAAACAGGAATGTTGATGAAAATGAGCCTGAGGTCAACGTGATTTCCCCAGTGTTCCGGATACCCGAGCCTGTTATCATCAAGTACAATCGTAGCAAGCAGAAGGCTTCTCCCGCTCTGATCATTAAGCCTGCTGGTCCTATGCCTTACTCTTCTGAAAAAGCAGTTCCCTATCGCTACAACGCCGTAGCAGTAGAGAATGGGAAAGAGGTGTCCCTGCCCTCTTCTTCTGTTGTGAATATTGCCGATGTTAGCGGTTTGACCCGTAGTGGCCGTGTGTTTTCAACGCCGCTGAAGCCTCAAATTAATGATGATTTTGTTGAACGCCCGATTGGGAACGTTGTGAATTCTCCGAATCCGGCACTTGCTGTTAAGCCCTCTTCCGTACTGAAAACTGATACTTCTGTTGGCCCGAGTGGCAATGTGAAAGAAGACTGTGACGAGATGCTGAGACTCATCAAGAAAAGTGAGTACAATGTCGTAGACCAACTTCTACAAACGCCATCCAAAATATCTGTGTTATCCTTACTCTTAAATTCAGAACCACACCGAGAGGCTCTGCAGAAGGTGTTGGATGTGGCATATGTGGATCACGATGTCACTTTGGAGCAATTCGATAACATTGTTGCAAATATTACTGCTTGTAACAACCTGAGCTTTTGTGACTCTGATCTCCCTGAGGAGGGAAGAGACCACAACTTGGCTTTACACATATCTATGAATTGTAGAGACGACGCCATGTACAATGTACTGGTGGACATTGGGTCATCATTGAACGTATTGCCAAAGTCCACTCTCTCAAAGCTATCATATCAAGGATCTCCCATGAGGCAGAGTGGAGTAGTTGTGAAGGCTTTCGATGGGTCTCGCAAAACTATGATTGGGGAAGTTGATCTCCCAATCAAGATCGGACCAAGTGATTTTCAGATTACCTTCCAGGTTATGGACATTCACCCATCATATAGTTGTCTATTAGGCAGACCATGGATTCACAAGGCAGGCGCAGTGACGTCCACCCTACACCAGAAACTGAAATTTGTGAAGAACAAGAAGCTGGTGGTGGTAGGGGGAGAAAGGGCTCTCCTGGTTAGCCATTTGTCTTCCTTCTCTTATATAGATGTTGAGGTTGAAATTGGAACTCATTTCCAAGATTTATCTATTGCTGAGACTATTGAGAAAAGAGCTCCTTCATTTGCATCCTACAAAGATGCAAAGTTGGCCAGTGAGCGTGGTGCAACCACTGGCTTAGGAAAAATGATTGAGTTAGAAGACAACGAGTCCCGGGCTGGCATAGGTTTCTCTTCTGGTACCTTCAACAAGCAAGGGTTATTCAAGAGTGGAGGTTTCATCCACACTGGTCTAGATGAGGAGGCTGCCGCTGTTTTAGAAGAAGATACAGAGGATTCTGGAAATTTCATCATCCCTGGAGGGGTCTGCAACAATTGGGTCGCTGTGGATATTCCAACAGTTGTCCATAAGTCAACGTAATGATCACTTTGTTTAAAAACCCTTCTCCCATGCCAAAAGGAGGAGTGATAACATTGTTGGCAACATAAATACAATGATATTTTCATTCAATAAATTCATGTTAAATGTTTGTTTTCCAATTATTTTCCCTTTTCGCTTTTTGCATGAAATTGGTGATCACATAAAACCCTCAAAATTAGAATAAAATCAATCCTTTTCATATGCATAATAATTTGCCTTGTTTGAATTCTAAAGCTTTTCATATCCAAAAATCATTATGCAGGTTAATTTCTAAACCCATTGAACATAATGATCCAACACCATCTCCCAATTTTGAATTCCCTGTATTTGATGCAGAGGAAGATGATGTTGAAGAGATTCCTGATGAGATCACCCGGCTACTTGAGCATGAAGAGAAGATCATTCAGCCGCATCTTGAGAATCTGGAAACAGTCAACTTGGGGTCTGAAGATTGTGTGCGAGAGGTAAAGATTGGGGCACTTCTGGAAGAATCTGTTAAGAAGGGGTTGATTAAGTTGCTACGAGAATATGCTGACGTCTTTGCCTGGTCATATGAAGACATGCCTGGTCTAGATACTGATATTGCACAACATTTCCTACCTCTAAAGCCTGAGCGCATGCCTGTAAAGCAAAAGATCAAAGAAGAAGTTCAGAAGCAAATTGATGCGGGGTTTCTGGTGACTTCTACATATCCTCAATGGGTGGCCAATATTGCGCCCGTGCCTAAGAAAGATGGAAAAGTCCGGATGTGTGTGGACTATAGAGACTTGAATAAAGCTAGTCCGAAAGATGATTTCCCTCTACCACATATTGATATGTTGGTAGATAGTACAGCTAAATTCAAAGTCTTCTCATTTATGGATGGATTTTCCGGATATAATCAGATTAAAATGGCACCCGAGGATATGGAGAAGACAACATTCATCACACCTTGGGGAACATTCTGTTATCGAGTGATGCCCTTCGGTTTGAAGAACGTTGGAGCCACGTATCAACGAGTTATGACTACCTTGTTACATGATATGATGCACAGGGAGATCGAGGTATGTTGACGGTATGATCACTAAGTCAAGATGGAGGTTCTACTCCCTATAAAGGTGGAGATCCCGTCAATGAGGGTCTTGATGGAAGCCAAGTTAACTGATGCTAAATGGGTTCAGAGTCGTTATGACCAGCTAAACTTGATTGAAGAGAAGAGATTGACTGCCATGTGCCACGGTCAGTTATATCAGCAGAGAATGAAGAAAGCTTTTGATAAGAAGGTCAAGCCTCGTGTGTTCCAAGAAGGTGACCTTGTGCTCAAGAAAGTCTTGTCTTTCACGCCCGATTCCAGGGGCAAGTGGACTCCAAACTATGAAGGTCCATATGTTGTTAAGAGAGCCTTTTCAGGCGGTGCTCTGATACTTACAACTATGGATGGGGATGATTTCACTCGTCCTGTGAATTCAGATGCAGTCAAGAAATACTTCGCCTAAAAAAATAAAAAAAACTGAATAGCTCGCTAAGTTGAAAACCCGAAAGGGCGGCTTAGGCAAAAATGAGGGTCTCGGTGGATTGAAAACCCGAAAGGGCGGTCCAGGCAAAAGTTAGAGACACAAAAAATATATAATAATGATATATGTATCCCGCTAGATTGAGTACCTCATCCTAGGGCATTCTAGGCAAAAATTAGGGATTTGGCAAGTAACTGCATCCTGACAAGACCTTGTTCTACAACTGTCGTCCGTCAGAGATCCTTGCTCATTATCAACCAAAGCTTCAAATACATCGGATTCAGAACTGGTGGAGAAATGGTCATTATGTTCAATGTAGCCCTTTTCCAATATATATCACCAATTTCAAATTTATAAAGATCTATGGAGTCTTGCCATTCGCAGACTACCATTCTATCAAATAAATTTGAGCCTTTTATCCAATTATTTGCACTCTTATTTGTTTCTATTCAACAAATGTTTTGCATGTTTTGATTAAGAAAATATCATTCTTTTAAACGATCAAACATTTTATAATTTGTTTTTAAACAAAGTGAACATTCACAATGACGAAAGTATACTTAGGAGATCCTCAGTGCTCTCCCAAGGGTGGTACGATCCCCAACAGGGTAAGATTTCTGTCCATATTCCTGGAATGACTGTATCTCCTCCCTCCGGAACTTTTTGTGGTTTATCCTACCAAATGGATTGCTTGTTGAGAGTCACCTCTCTTCCCTTCAGTAGAGTAGCAATCTTTCTCCCTCAGCAGCTTGGATCTCTTTGGGCAAGAGCGGTATTTGGTGGCAGATCCCGATAAATCCTTTATCTCCTCGGATAGATTCCCCAGCAGAGTTGTTGGTGTGGTGGACCTTGTCTGTGATAACTCTCATCCCCAGCTGGAATGATTGATGATTCATCCCCTGTAGAGTTCTTTGCTTCCTGGTATCTCTGATCCCCAGAAGATTGGATACTCTCCGGTGAACTTGGCTTTCTCTCTTGAGATGTAGTACCGGGTGGTTAATTCCTGGACCTGGTTGTGTTAGATATGTTTGTCTGTCAGCATACATCATACATAAACCACGCATATTCATGCATAATTATAACATTCAGATGTTCATGTTGCATTCTTTGCCATATATCATTGTTTGTTGTCTCCTGCTATTTGGTGATATACTTCCCCTAGCAGACGTGTGTGTCTGATCTCTCCATATAGAGTCAGCTCCATAAGCAGAAAGCGTCTATCCTTTCTTCCATATTCCCCACCGGGTTATATCCTCGTGGATGTTGATTGTTTTTGTTCCTTCCCAACACATATATTGGGATGATTTTCCCCATTGAGTTATATCATCATCGGGACAAGTCTTGATTTGGTGTGCCTATCTAGTTTGATCCTAGATCGGTCTCTTGAGACTCTTTTCCTGTTTCCCCGTGGTAAATGAACAATTGCTCAATAATTAGTAATTATTATCCCAGCGGAGTCTGTGGTTCTCTACCCTCATACCGGTAGTTGTAAGTCATATTTTTGTGGTCTACTACCCAGTAACCGGTAGTTGTAAACCCCATTTTGTCCTCGTGCAGAGTTAAACCTTGATTGTTGTTCATCCTAACCGATGACGGGTACTCTCTTTTGTGGTTCTCTACCCTCATACCGGTAGATGTAATTCCCTCTTTGTTTGTTATCTTTATACAAAATTCGATATTGACATTCCTTAATTTTTTTAGTATACCACCCAGTAACCGGTGATATATCTCTTGGATAATTGCTCTAATTACGCAATTTATCCCTAGCGGGTCATCTCTCGTCTACCTTGTTGTTGTTAGTAACGATTGTTCCTCCCCTGAATTGGTCATAATTATATACCTAGTTACGGTATCCCGGTGCCTTTTCTTTTCGGTCAATTTATCCTTTATTAACCCAGTAACCGGTTGTGGATAATCGTCCATGCGAGTATATTATCTACGTTCTGACGGTAATAGATAGTATATCTCATGCACTCTTTGGTCGAAGCTTTTGTTCTTCCCCAGTCGAGTAAGATTCGTACCCCCTTTTCGGAGTCGAATGTCCATCCCATAATCGAGTTTGCTTTTTGCCCTCTTTTTGGATGATGAGTGTTTTGGGAATATTCCCCAATTCACGCCTTGATTGGTCATCATTATATACCTAGTTTCGGTATCCTGATGCCTTTTCTTTTCTGTCGATTTATCCTTTATTAACCCAGTAACCGATTGTGGATAATCGTCCATGCGAGTATATTATCTACGTTCTGACGGTAATAGATAGTATATCTCATGCACTCTTTGGTCGAAGCTTTTGTTCTTCCCCAGTCGAGTAAGATTCGTACCCCCTTTTCGGAGTCGAATGTCCATCCTATCATCGAGTTTGCTTTTAGCCCTCTTTTGGATGATGAGTGTTTTGGGAATATTCCCCAATTCACGCCTTGGTTGGTCACCTATTATATACCCAGTAACCGGTATCCCTGGTGTTCCCTCCTCTCTGCTCCCTATTATGACTTTTTGTCCTCTATGGAGTCAGATTTTCCTGAGTTGAGATATACCTTTTTAGGTCTTCCTCAGATGATTTGGTTGATTGATATCTCTCACCCTTATACCGGTCTTAGATATTCATTCTTCCCGAGCATGTTGTATCTCACCCTCATACCGGCGATCAGATCACATGTCTCCTTGAGCTTATTACCCAGTAACCGGTAATACCTCATCCCGCTGCTTCCCCAGGAGTGTCCTGTTAGGCATCCCCAGCGAAGTCCCTTAGTGGATTGTTTTCATCCGGATTTTTATCTGAAGTATCCGTTGTGGATAGTTTTTGCTGTATTGGCATATTCCCCAATACATGCACCTTTGGGTCAGCTCGGGTCTTTCCATTGGATATTTTCCCTTTGGAATTCTGTTCCCCAAGCGTTGAGTCGTGACCTTCTCACGCATTTTATTCCCTCTCCTATCCCCATAAGAGTCTCCAGAGTCTCTGTCCCATTGAGTGTATTTCTCATATGGATTGTCAGTTTCTCCGGATGTCTTTTCTTCTTTGTGGACACATATCCCCACAGAGTTCGTACTATTTGCATACATACATCTGCATCACGAGATCTCTTAGGGACTAAAATTTGTCTCTTTGTTATTATTTAAGCCCATTCTACCTCGTCGAGACGAAGATTTTAACCTTCACTTCTCCGGCTAGAATGACCTTAAATAGGGGCATCTGTAAGACCCCAATTTTGACCCTGAGATCCCTCATGGCATGATAACATTGCATTTGCATAGCCTCCAGGATCATGAGCATCTTGGTTCCCTTTGCCTTTGTGTGGGACTCCTTGTGATTAAGTTTGAGATCCCCAAGCATGCTTGAATTATACATCATTGTTTCTCTTACTTTTGTTTACTAAAAAAAATAAATTAATAAAAAAAAACGAAAAAACAAAAAAAAAAGAAAAAAAAATTAAAAAAGAAAAAAAAAGAAGAAAAAAAAGAAAAAAAAAGAATAAATAAATAAATAAAATATAACAAAAAATTTTTTGGACTTGGGCCTCTCTCATTTGAGCCCACGGGTCCACAAAAACCAGGTTATAAATTCAGAGTTTCAGTGAAACAAAAGGAGATTCCATTCCTATTACCCTGGAAGAAAAAAGAAAGTGAGAGAAGAGCTAACAGAGTTCAGAGCAGCCTCCAAACCCTGAAGGGAACTCAACTGCACAGAATCACCTCTGCCTCACATAAACCCTAAGGATTGTTTTGTAAACCTCACGGGTACAACTCAATTTCAATCAAGCTCTCCAATCAGGTTTGCCCTATATCCATCATCTTTATGCCTTCAATTTGAATTTTCTGAATATATGAGGTATTATGGGTGAATTTGATACCCTTTTGATGCATGTGATTGACAACAGGTTTAGACCTCCTACCCTTGGTTGCTTTTTGTGAGCTTTTTGTGAATTGAAAGGGCATGATTCATGTGGTTACATTTTGATTTGGGGGCAACCCTTGATTACCCTATTTTTTTTCCTCTAACCTGTTTGTTGAGTTTTTTTTGTGAGGGCTCACATGACTCTTGCAGAGATGGCCTGGTGTTCCACTTTATTTGCGGGATACCACTTGGAGGTTTATTCTGATTACCTGTGCTTAATGGCTTGAGATATTTGTTTGTGACTACTTATTCCAAAGGATGGGAGCTACTTGGATCATCAATATGATCTCAAGAGGGGAACTCCTAATGTGGTTTTATTTTCTTTTCCCTTATCTCTTGTATGTTTACGAATTTAACCCTTCCGTTTTTTCCCCATTCTAACCCAAGCCAAAACTTTTTGTGCAAACAATAACTTTTGTTTTCAACATTAGAAACCTAAGCCTTATGCTTTTGATTTTCAAAACTTATTTTTTATAACACTTATTCTGAATTGAACCTTTCAATCCACTTTAACCATATTTTTGTAAATACTTTTAATTGGTATATATAACCCATTCAAATACTTTTTGTGGTTTCAATGGCCACCTTCTTAATCAAACCTTTTTTTTATAACCATTAGCTATTAGGTTTGAGTTATCCTTGAGGTAGATATAATACTCACCTTTATCCTTAGTGATGGACAATGAGTCTTCCATGCTTATTATAGGGTTAACCCCTCACTAGCATGTTGAAGCTATCCTCACATGGTGGATTTGTGGTTTTAGGTTGAGTTTTCTCCCTTTGATAACAAAAGACCTTAAGGTTTTTGGATCAATCAATCCACTCACTTATTTTGAATTTTTCTACCCTGAACTACGAGGTTTTAAACCTAATCTTTTTTAAGATGGTACGTAGACAATGGGTTCATCCATTCAAACACAAAATGTAAAGAAATTTGTACATTCTTTTCTCATCCCTTCAATCATGTTTGCACAAATAATTTTTCACAAAAAACAACAACCTTTGCAACAAATATGAAAAGGGCTCCCTAGGAGTACCTAGGATACTTTGGGTGCCTAACACCTTCCCATTGCATAACCAACCCCCTTACCCAGATCTCTGACATTTTTACTAGTTTTTGATTCGATAAAACTTTTAGGTTTTTGTTCTCTTTCTAACCATTCCTTTGGATAAATAGAAGTGCGGAGGCGACTCGACTTGTATGATTTACCTTGGAGTTAGTCAATATCTCTAATGGTAACGAATACCCCACTACACTTATAAATTTAGTTAGACATGGTAAAGTAAAAGTGCATTAGTTTAAATAAAAGTAGTGCGAGTGCGGAAAGTAAATAAAAGTAGTGCGAGTGCAAGAAAATAAATAATTTAAAGCGAGTGCGAGGAAATAAATAAAAGTAAAGCGAGTGCGGGGAAATAAATAATTTAAAGCGAGTGCGAGGAAATAAATAAAAGTAAAGTGAGTGCGAGGAAATAAATAAAAGTAAAGCGAGTGCGAGGAAATAAATAATTTAAAGCGAGTGCAAGGAAATAAATAAAAGTAACGCGAGTGCGGGAAAATAAATAAGATAAAGACAAGTAATAAAAACCTGCTCCAATCGGAGGGTTGAATAAATTGCAAAGCGGAAATGAAAATGGCGGCATGATTAACTTCCTTCCAAAGTGCTCCAAACTCGATTACAGACTCTATCACAGACTTGATTACACAATTGTGGTAACACTCCAATGCGAAGCGATTACCACTATAAAATACTGAATATATGCCTAAGTGAAACAAAGTTGCTCTGAGTTTGCCTCTGTTCAAAGTTTGGATGATTGTAAAAGTGATTTCGAGTTTCTATTTATAAGCAAGTAAAAAGATGGAAATGACAAGGATACCCTTCAACTTGAAAATGGGAGGGAAAACTTTTCCTCTTGTGGCGCCCGCCACAAGGCCATGGCGCCCGCCATAAGACCATTCTGAGGCGCCTTAGAGGAAGTAGTGGGGAACGTGGCAGTTGAGGGAGGTTGAGCTTGGACATGTCATGGCAGGGTCTATGGCGCTAGCCATGGGGTAAGCCACAAGTACAAAATGCTGAATTTTAGGGTTTTTCGCTCCTTTTCTCGATCGGGGCTCCGATTAAAGTAAAAACCTAACAACAAAGGAAAACATAGCAATAACACAACAAAATAACAATAAAACAACTAGAATGCATGTGGAATCGGAGTCAAAAATACGGTAAATTTCAGTGTTATCAGTCATGTGGGATGCCTTAACATGAGATATCCTATGTACCTGCTGAAGTTCAAGAACATGTTCATACAAGATTGTTTCAGAATGCCACATGCAATGCCATGGCTTCTGATATTGGATGTACCTGCTGGAGCTTAAATGAAAGACATGTTCATGCAGGATTGTTTCAGATGACATACACAAGGTCATGGCATCTGATATGGTTGTACCTGCTGGAAGTTATAAAAGGAATTATTGGATTATGCAGGATTTTTCTAGAATGTCAGACCCTATGTCATGACATCCTGTATACAGAACATTCAGTGTGAATGTATGGTGTTTTATGATTGCACAATTAATGGCAATCTTTGTATGATTGAAGATCTGATTAGCTGGCGCATTCAATCATGGATTACAACCAGATTTACTTATTTTCCAAGGAGATCTAACCAGCTGTTATAAAAAGATTTGATTGGAAAATAGATTTAGGGTTTTGAAGATGTCCAAGCCCAACTGAAAGCTTCTATAAAAAGGGACTTAGAAAACCTGTTTGAACGCACAACCAATATTGAGCGAAATATAGAGAGAGAGCTAGGGTTTGTGTCTATTTAGTCATGAGACTTGTAAGCCATTCAAGTCATCCATTGATGATTGAATTGGACTGATTTATGGTTGTAATTTGTCACTCGAAAGCTGTTAAGCAAGAGTGTGTGTCTTCTTGATCAAAGTTGTGAAGGAAGATCAAGAGTGTGTCTTCTTGATTGAAACTGTGAAGTAAAATCAAGAGTATGTAATTGAAAAGTATTTTCTTTTTTCAAGGGATTGTTGTTTAAGATCACAGGTGTGATTGTAGGGAAGTGAGTGGGTTCTCATATCTAAGAGTGCTTAGGTAGAAATTGCAGGGGTAGAGATTAGGTGAGAAATACTGTAACTTGTTGAAGTGTACGGAGAGTCTTTGAACTAATTCTATTTTAGTGAATTTCCTTCCTTGCTTGGTAGCCCCCAGACGTAGGTGAGTTGCACCGAACTGGGTTAACAATTGCTTGTGTCATTTGCTTTACCATTCTGTATCTTTATCCTGTGTGTGTTAACAGATATTAGTGTCGTGACATTACCTTTGACATCTTACATCTGATACCAGAATTTCAATTGGTATAAGAGCAGACATCCTGCTCTGGTTCTTGGTGAGATCTAGGGACAATAACTTCTGGTACAATGGAGAGAGATGGAGGATCTGTTCATAGGCCACCAATTTTGGATGGTTCTAACTATGACTATTGGAAACCTCGAATGGTAGCGTTTCTGAAATCCCTTGATAACAAGGCTTAGAAAGCTGTGTTAACAGGTTGAGTGCATCCTGTCATTACTAAAGAAGGAGAAGCCACTACTGAGAAGAAGCCTGAAGAACAATGGTCCAAGGAGGAGGAGGATCTTGCTCTTGGAAACTCTAAAGCATTGAATGCAATATTCAATGGGGTAGACAAGAATATTTTCAGGCTGGTAAACAACTGTGAAGTGGCCAAAGATGCTTGGGACATTCTCAAGACCACTCATGAAGGCACCTCTAGGGTAAAGATGTCCAGACTTCAGCTGCTCACCTCTAAGTTTGAAAACTTAAGGATGAAAGAAGAGGAAAACATTCATAAATTTCACATGAGCATCCTTGAAATTTCTAATGCTTCAGGAGCCCTGGGAGAGAAGATGACAGATGAAAAACTGGTAAGGAAAATACTCAGGTCACTTCCTAAGAGATTTGCAATGAAGGTGACCGCCATAGAAGAGTCTTAAGACATTTCCAACATGAGGGTAGATGAGCTAATTGGTTCTCTCCAAACCTTTGAGATGGGATTGAATGATGGAACTAAAAAGAAAACCAAAAGCATTGCCTTCATATCAAACACAGAAGAGGAAAACAGTCAAGATGTGGATAAAGAGTGGGCCAATGAAGTTGCAATGTTGGGGAGACAGTTCAACAGATTGTTAAAGAAAATGGATGTAAGATCCAAGGCAAATGTCAAGAACATCTCACCTGACATCAGCAATGGAAGAAGAGTAAGGTCAGAGGAGAAGCCCAAAGAAGGAAAAGAAGTTAAGTGCTATGAATGTGATGGGTATGGACACATTAGAACTGAATGTGGAACCTACCTCAAGAAGCAGAAGATGAGTCTTGCTGCCACCTAGTCAGATGAGAGTGATACAGAGGAGGCTGCAAACCTTGTGACGGCTTTGACAGGAAGATGGGGATCTGATGAAGACTTAAGTGATGGTGAAGTAACCTTTGAAGAATTGGCCTCTACCTACAGAGAGTTGTGTCATAAAAGTGTAGAACTGAGCAAGCAGGTTTTAAACCAGAAGAAAGAAATAGCTCAACTTGAGAATGAGAAGGTAGAATACTTGGAAACCATCTCCAAGTTACAAACAGAAGCAGTGGTTCTGAATGCCAAGCTAGTTGAAAATCCACAAGCTGAAAGTCCGAAGATAGCACAGTTGGAAAGAGAGAAGGCAGACCATGTGAAACCATCTCTAAGTTTAAAACTGAAGTCATGTTTTTAAATTCTAAACTAGAAGAGATGACCAAGTATGTAAGGATGTTAAGCAATGGATCTGACTCCTTAGACAAGATTCTCCAAACTGGACAAGTAACAGGAGACAAATCTGGCATTGGGTATAATGACTCGAAGCCCGAGAGCAGTTACACTGGTGCCCAATCTCAAGCCAAACCTAAGTGCATCCATAATAAAAGTAAACCTGTGATGTCACATCAAATGTTCCAACATCATAGGAAAAAATAGCAGAAAGGGAAACACCAGAGATGGAGATGCCATCACTGTGGGAAGTTTGGTCATCTAAAGTCGTTCTGCTATAAACTGTATGGTTATCCTAGGCATACTCATCATCGGAATCACTATGAATCCAGACCCAAACAGCACAGGCCTATAATTAAGAAACAATGGATTCCTAAGACTACTGTTACTAGTATGATAGCTCACATTCCCCTCAGAATCTCAGCCAAAGAAGAATGGTACTTTGATAGTGGATGTTCCAGACACATGACTGGAAACCAAGACCTGCTAACTGATCTGCATCATCATACCATAAGCCATTTAACCTTTGGAGATGGAGAAAAAGTTGAAATCAAGGGAACGGGTAAGCTTGATTATCTTGGAGTTCCTAAACTTGACAAGGTTCTACTAGTTAAGGGCTTGACTACAAATCTAATAAGCATTAGTCAACTATGTGATCAAGGTCTGAATGTTAACTTCACCAAAACTGAATGTCTAATCTTTGACAAAAATAGTGAAGTGATTATGAAAGGAATCAGGACCAAAGACAACTGCTACATGTGGAGCTCTCAAATGGATTATCCCTTAAAGTATTGGATGAGTACGGATGCTCTCAAGAGTGATGAAAAACAAGTTTGTGGGAAATGTCAGACAAAGATGTCACACCAGAAGCTTAGAGGAGAAAAGGTTATGATGGCTCAAAAAACTGAGAGGTTAGATCAAATAGGTGGACGTATGACCGGTCATAGGCAGAATGGAACTGTTGGGACTAGGCCACAGGGGACTTTATGCTTATTTCGAGGCAAAAAGGCCAAGAACAATGTGGAGAAGATTGGAATGACACCTTCTTCTACACATATGAAAGGTATAGAAGATGAAAGCAGTTGGGCTCAACTGGGATGGATGAAACTATTGATGATTGCATACAATGTCATACACGATGTCATGACATTGTATTATGATAACCTGAATGCTGAAACTAAGTCCAAAAATCAGACTCAGCACAGATGGACAAAGTAGTATTTTTTCTATTATCACTTCATTAGAAAATTCGTGGAAGACAAATTCAGAGGTCTAAAGCATGGACTGGAACTAGTAGACAGGGTTGCAAGGAATTTGGGTGAAATTCAAAATGAATATGAGGGAGGAAAATTAGGGATTTGGACTCTTGTGAAATTATGGGAATTAAAAAATGGAAAAAAAAAATAGTGTATGCCCTTTTAAAAGAAAGAGCCACATTAATGACAAATCATTCCCTAGCATTGAAAATAGTATCTATTCCCTTAGCACACGCTACCTAAACACAACAATCTCCATTTCCATTCAACTTCTCAGAGAAGCTCAGCTAGGGCAAAGAAACGTTTCTCAAAAGTCCTACAACATGTCTCAACATCCTTCATCATCTAGTTCAAAATCCTCTCACCATGCAAAGACTCCCTCCATGGAGTTTGTAGATGAAGACATGATGGACGTTACTCCACTCTGCATGATACCAGGCGACACCCCAGGTCCCTCCTCCAAGGCTGGAGATAAGCAAGGTAATACCTCTGGTAACTCCTCTCTTCCAAAAGACATGCATTATGCTGATCGTGCCATAAGGAACCTAGTCACTAGGATTCTAAGTGAAGGGCATGAAGTCAAAGGGGTTTCTACCCCTCTGTTCAGAAGGGACCCCTCTCCTGAGGAGGAACCTCATGCTGATAAAGATGATGACTCATCTAGATCAGAAAAGGAAGTTGCTGCTGAAGGGTTATGCTCTCTAAGTAAAACCCTACCTAGCAAGAAACCAACGAATATGTCTTAGGAGAAGGTTATTGACCTAGAGGAAGAAAGTTCTTAAGAAGAGGATGATCCTTTGGTTAATCTTGTAAAACCTAGCGTAGCTGAGAAACTGAGAACTAGGAAAGGGAAAAGTGTGGCTAAAATGAGAACAAGAAGAGTGAAAAAGACTGTTGGTATAGGACCCTCAAAATCTTGGAGCAAAGTTGAGGTTAGGAAAAGGAAAGAAAGAGATAGCTCTGACTCTGAGGAAGATGTCGAAGACGATGTCCCAGACATCTCCCCTGCAAAAAGGCAGGTTGTTCAGAAGTCTCCTGGCAAGGCTGCTGCTGTGCACCTAGACAATATCTCCTTTCATTTAGAAGATGGTGCAGCAAAATGGAAATTTGTCATTCAGAGGAGAGTAACTATTGAAAGAGAGCTTGGAAAAGAGGCTGTAGAGGTAAAGGAAGTAATTGAGTTGATCAAAAATGCTGGACTAATGAAGACTGTGGTAGCTCTACCCCAATGTTATGAGGGGTTGGTAAAAGAGTTTATTGTTAATATCCCCAAGGATATTTATGAAAAGAGCAGTAGGGAGTTCTGCAAGGTGTTTGTAAGGGGAAAATGTGTGAAATTCTCACCAAGTATTATCAACAAGTTCCTAGGAAGAGGAACTGAAGGAGGATTGGACCTAGAGACTACAAACAATGAGGTTTGTAGGGTTATCACAGCTGGCCAAGTTAAGGAATGGCCTAGTAGGAATCACTTATCAGCTGGGAAGCTCACTGTTAAATATGCCATCTTACACAAGATTGGTTCAGCTAATTGGGTTCCTATTAATCATGCCTCTACCATCTCCATTAGTCTTGGAAGAATCATTCATGCAATTGGAACAAGGGTTAACTATGATTTTGGCAAGTTCATATTTGATCAAACCATCAGACATGCTTCTACAAATGCTGTGAAGTTACCCATTTCCTTCCCCTCCCTTATTTGTGGCATTATCCTGAGCCAACAACCAGGCATCCTGAGTACAAGTGACATTCCAAGCAGGAGAAAGTCCCATCTATCCATTCATTATAAGCTGGTTGAGGGAAGTCATGTCAATGATGTCATGACATCTGCCAGAAGGGAGCCTGCATCTCAAGGAAGCTTAATCGATCAACTGAAAGATACCTGCAAGGAAATGGATAATGGAATAAGAGTAGCCAAGGCAAGAAAAGAAGCTTTGGAAGTTCTTATCTGCAGCATGGAAAAGGAAGAAATGGAGAAGGCTGCTAGAAATTCAGATGCAAAAGCCCAATCCAGTGGCAGATCTGAAAATTCTAAAGGCCCTAAAGGTGAAAGTGAAAGTGAAGGTGATACTTCTTCTTCTGATTAATGGTTCCTTCCTGTGGTAAAGAATAGTATGATGAGACGAAGATGGTGCAAAAGGTGTTGTAAAGCTATTTTGCTGTTGCTGTATGGATGCTGAAGTTTTTTTGTTTTTTTTTACAATTGTGTAATGTGTGGCAGTCCTCATTGATGCCTATTTTGTAATATTTAGGGCTCTTAAAGAGTTCCTTGGATTTGTTCATTGTCTCAGCTATCACAGTTGTGTATAATGATGGTTTGTACTTCCTGAATATTATGTTTTAACATGTTGAATGTTATAACATTTGATCTAACTTTCTCTGCTAGGCTAATAGACATTTATTTTGTCTGATTGGTCACCTTTGGTAAATTTTGACTAAAAAGGGGGAGAAGTGTTGATATGGAAGCTGTTGTGGAAGTTGTATAGCTGGAGGACAACTATTATTAAAGGAAGTGCACAAGTGTTGTTGTTGAAGCAGATGTCAGAATGACATTCTGGGTGGTACAGGTGTTGGAGTTACAGTAGTTGTTATGTTCATGGAGACTGTTTGTTGTGTGCACAGATTTAGGGGGAGAAGGAGTACCCTTGTGCATTTGTGTGTCTTACTAGTTGCATCCATAACTAGTAATTCTGTTTTTGTTGCACATATTTAGGGGGAGGAGAAGTACCCTTGTGCATGTGTGCATTACTAGTAGCTATAGCTAGTAATTGTTTTGCTTCTGCTGCTGATTAAACTACTGTTAAGTTGTTTAACTGCTGATAGTTTACCTTGTGAACAAAAAGGACAGATATATGTTTTAGCCAAAATTTGCCAAAGGGGGAGTTTGTTGATTCTGAGTGTTGGTAGCAATTTTGGTAAAACAAAGAGTGTTCACAAGATGTCATGTGTGATGTCTTAACATGAGATATCCTATGTACCTGCTGAAGTTCAAGAACATGTTCATACATGATTGTTTCAGAATGCCACATACAATGTCATGGCTTCTGATATTGGATGTACCTGCTGGAGCTTAAATGAAAGACATGTTCATGCAGGATTGTTTCATATGACATACACAAGGTCATGGCATATGATATGGCTCTACCTGCTGGAAGTTATAAAAGGAATTATTGGATTATGCAGGATTTTTCTAGGATGTCAGACCCGATGTCATGACATCCTGTACACAGAACATTCAGTGTGAATGTCTGGTGTTTTGTGATTGCACAATTAATGGTAATATTTGTATGATTGAAGATATGATTAGCTGGCGCATTCAATCATGGATTACAACCAGATTTACTTATTTTCCAAGGAGATCTAACCAGCTGTTATAAAAAGATTTGATTGGAAAATAGATTTAGGGTTTTCAAGATTTCCAAGCCCAGCTGAAAGCTTCTATAAAAAGGGACTTAGAAAACCTATTTGAACACACAACCAATACTGAGCGAAATATAGAGAGAGAGCTAGGGTTTGTGTCTGTTTAGTCGTGAGACTTGTAAGCCATTCAAGTCATCCATTGATGATTGAATTGGACTGATTTGTGGTTGTAATTTGTCACTCTAAAGCTGTTAAGCAAGAATGTGTGTCTTCTTGATCAAACCTGTGAATCAAGATCAAGAGTGTGTCTTCTTGATTGAATATGTGAAGTAAAATCAAGAGTGTGTAATTGAAAAATATTTTCTTTTCTCAAGGGATTGTTGTTTAAGATCACAGGTGTTATTGTAGGTAAGTGAGTGGGTTCTCATATCTTAGAGTGCTTAGGTAGAAATTGCACGGGTAGAGATTAGGTGAGAAAGACTGTAACTTGTTGAAGTGTATGGAGAGTCTTTGAACTAATTCTATTTTAGTGAATTTCCTTCCTGGCTTGGTAGCCCCCAGACGTAGGTGAGTTGCACCGAACTGGGTTAACAATTGCTTGTGTCATTTGCTTTACCATTCTGTATCTTTATCCTGTGTGTGTTAACAGATATTAGTGTCGTGACATTACCTTCGACATCTTATATCTGATACCAAAATTTCACTATGCTTACTACTGTTTTTTTTTCATGCTATTGCCATGCTTGTTTCATGCTGATTTTCCATGTTAATACTATGCCATGTTTGGTTATGAAGCCCTCAACATGAGGCATGGTCATTAAGCTTGAATTTGTGTTGTGGAATTTTTGTTGTATCCGTGTTCATGAGGCCATCTTGCTGTTCACTTTTCTCTATGTTCAAGCCATTATTTTCATTGAAATAAGACACCATGATGTTCTACTCATTGCATACTTGAACTTTGCTTTTTATACCATGCCATTTGGTGCACTAAGTTGGCTGCATTTCGTTGTGGAAGATGAGCAAAACATACTGGTTTTCACGAGCTCCTTGCATGCATGGCGCTAGGGCTGTTGCCTTAGTGGAGAAGAAGACCACGTGTCGTCATAGAGGTCCTTGGATCGTGCGTGTGTTTCATGATCTCGTCCGCCCATTGCCTTTTTTGTCTTTTATGACTTAAAACCACTTGACCGGTTGCTGCACAAGTTACATAACTTATTTTATTAAAATGTACACTTTAATTTTAAGTGTCACGCTGGAATAAATCGTGTTGGACTGGGCTTTGCGCTTGATGCTATCCACACCTCCCACATTCCTGGCCCATGATCCTTTAATTCATTTTATTTTATTTTCTTAATTCTTATCTTTATTTTCTGTTTTGCTTTTTAATTAATAAAAATATTTTATTTATTCATAAAAATACCAAAAAATATTTTTCACATTACTTAATGTTTTATTTAATTTATTTTAATTTTTATTTTCATATTTATTTAATGTTAATATTTCATTTTAATTGTTTATTCTAAATGGTTTATTTTGACACACATTTATTTCTTGATTTTATTTTCATAACTTAGAAATATTTTTAGGTTCTGATTTTTGGGATGAGGGTTGACCAATGTCTCATGGTCAACCTGACCTTTTCTTGGAATTTTATTTCTCATTTTCAATTTATTTTGGATTTATTTTTGACCTAGTTTGTTTGGTTGTCTTTTCATTTGACTTCTGTTTTATTTCAATAAATTTATACACTAATTTTTATTATTTTTAAAATCTTTTTGGGGGATGATGATGTCCTGACCCCAGCTCATTTAGTTTAATTTTTCATAATTTTCTTGATTAATTTACTATTTATTTGATAATTTTTCAGTTGACTTGACTTTTCAGTTGACTTTTCTATGATCGATGTTTGACTTAGGGATTGCTTAGGGCAATCGAAGAGATCTTTTGATCCTCCCTTGTTCATCTCATATGCCATGTATTAGAGGCCTTTCATCTTGATTTTTATTTGATCCTTGCATCATTTCCCGATTAAATTATTTAGTGATCCTTTGTGTGCATAGTTTCACCTATATGATTCATCTATTATTTTTTATGCTTGTTTCTTTCATCCATGCTTCTATTGTTTGATTGTTTAATATGTTTATGCTTCTCATGCATTGTTTGATGCTCCTTCATTTCATTCTTTGATTATTTGATTTGATCATATACTTGTTTATTTATCTGACCTGATTAATGACTGTTGCCTACTTGTATGATGTATGAGGCATATATTTTTATTGTGTGATTGCCATGAACCACCCCCATTCATAACAAATGTACCCCTCTCCCATGAAGTGTATAATATTTATTCTTTCATTCTTTATTCATCTGTTAATACAAGAATTAAAACGAACATCCGATAATCATTTCAAAATAAGATCAAAAGCTCGGTCCAACGTCGAGTAATCATTTTCAAAACTTAATAGAACCAACACGCATTCATCCATCCTTTTGTAAGTCGATTGCTTCATGCATCGCCATCTACCTCCTGTAAGTCGATTGCTTCAAGCATCGCCATCTACCCTTACCCTCTCTTTGGTCCATCCGTCGACTTTTGTTCTGTTTAGGTAGCATCCCTTAGGTAGAACTCTTTGTATGATAACATAGGTAGAATTCCCCTTTTCTTTTGTATGATAACATAGGTAGAATTCCCTTATTCTTTGTATGCTAATATTAGATAGATGTTCCCATTTGTAAATCCTAACACATAGGTCCACATTGCATGACAACTCTAGGGCAGAGCTCCCCTACTTTTAGACCTTTTGTGCGTCTCCGATCTCGTGGCATGTCAATCCGTTCTATTGCAAAGAGGTAACTGCCTAAGACTCGATTCAGCGAGCTGCGACACCTACTGCTGGGACGTTGAACACATTGCCCACTCTCCTTTGACACAACTGGTGTCCTCCTTTGTAAGTCCATGTTCAGATGGCAATCCTTAGCCCTTAGTTAGGCGAACTACGACAACTCTGATTCTCATGTTCAGATGAGATACGTAGGCACGAGATGCGATGTCTTGCCGAGTTTTTGACTAACGACTAACAATTAATCCTTGCTTGCTTTCGCCCTTGTTGCGATTCTTTTTTCTCTCCCTCGCTGCGATCGAGACCTTTCCCTTTCTCTTGCCCTAGTTGCACTCGAGACCCTTGTTCCCGTAGTTAGCTGAACTACATTTTTCTCTGATCCTTATTCCATATGAGATACGTAGGCATAAGACACAATGTCTTAGCGAGCACACTTCTCTTTAACCCATAGTTAGCCGAGCTACGAAGACTCTGATTCTCATATTCATATGAGATACGTATGCAGTGGATGCGACATCCGTGCGAGTCATTTTCTTTTTTCTTTTGACCTTCTTTTAGTAAATAGTACCTTAGATAAACACACACCCTTTAGACAAGAACAACAAGAGTGGATCCCGTAGAGTACTACGGATGCGTAGGGGTGCTAATACCTTCCCTTCGCATAATCGACTCCCGAACCCAAGATTTGGTTGCGAGACCTTGTCTTCTCCTTTCCTTTCTCCAGGTTTTCTTTGAGCGTTTCCTTTCCCTCCTTTGGGATAAATAACGCACGGTGGCGACTCTTCTGTCTTTTCTTTTCTCGCCGGTTGTTTTTCGCGTTGCGACAAGTATGATGGTTAAATATTTTGATAAACAAAGTAGTATCAACTTTACCTTTTTCAAACCCATGTTCGCAAGGAAAATTACTTAAGCTATCATACCAAGCCCTTGGTGCTTGCTTCAATCCGTACAATGCCTTTTTGAGTTTCTATAGATGATTGGGATGTTTGAAGTCTTCAAATCCTGGAGGTTGACTTACGTCCACTTCTTCAAATATGTATCCATTTAGAAATGCGCTTTTAACGTCCATTTGGTACAACTGAAAATTCAAAGAACAAGCATATGCCAACAATTATCTAATTGCCTCTAGTCTAGCAACCGGGGAAAAAGTTTCTTCAAAATCAATACCTTCTTCTTGATTATAGCCTTGGGCTACCAATCTTGCCTTGTTCCTTACAATGATACCATTTTCATCTAGCTTATTTTTAAAGATCCATCTAGTACCGATAACATGCTTACCTTTTGGTCTAGGAACTAGATCCCATACTTGATTTCTTTCAAACTAATTAAGTTCTTCTTGCATGGCTAGAATCCATTGATCATCATCTAAGGCATCTGCGACTTTGGAAGATTCTATTTGAGAAACAAACGCCATGTTGAGACATGCATCTTTAAGATTCAATCTTGTTGCAACACCTTGACTAATATCACCAATGACTTTATCAATTGGATGATCCCGATGAGTTCTCCATTCTTTAGGTAGATCATTATCATTTATCATTTGTTGATCTTGCTCATCTTGATGTTTTGGTTGATCGTCATTGTTTCCACTTGAAGTATCTTTTTGAGGAACTTCTACAATATCATCATCATCATCACAAAAGAAATGTCCTCCTTAGAGGGGTTAGATTCATCGAAAGTAACATGCACAAATTCTTTAATTTTTAAAGTTCTTTTATTATATATTCTATAGGCTTTACTAGTAATAGAATATCCAAGAAATATACCTTCGTCGGACTTCTCGTCGAACTTACCTAGATTGTCTTTGTCATTGTTGAGGACAAAGAATTTGCATCCAAAAATGTGAAAGTAAGAGATGTTTGGTTTCCTTCCTTTGAAGAGTTCGTAAGGGGTCTTTTTCAAGATAGGTCTAATAATAATTCTATTACTTACATAGCATGTCGTGCTGACCGCATCCGCCCAAAAATACTTTGGAAGATTTAAGTCGCTAAGCATTGTTCTTGCAAGTTCCACAAGTGACCTATTCTTTCTCTCCACCGCTCCATTTTGTTGAGGAGTCCTTGGTGCCGAGAAATTATGAAATATTCCATGTTCTTCGCAAAAATCTTCGAAGGAGGCATTCTGGAATTCTTCACCATGGTCGCTTCTTATGGAGGCAATAGTTAGAGATTTCTCATTTTGGATTTGCTTCGCATATTTCTTGAATGCCTTGAATGCATCATTTTTCTGCACTAAGAAGAAAGTCCAAGTGTATCTAGAGAAATCATCAACAATAACTAAAGCATATACATTACCTCCAAAGCTTCCTGTTCTTGATGGACCAAATAAGTTCATATGCAACAGTTGTAGTGGCCTTGTAATGGACACCATATTCTTTGATGTGAAAGTTGATTTGGTTTGTTTTCCCTTTTGACAAGCATCACAAAGTCTATCTTTGACGAATTTTATCTTGGGCAAACCAATAACAAGATCATGCTTTATAAGTTTGTTCAAGTGTTCCATATGAATATGTGTGAATCTTTTATGCCACAGCCATGACTCATTATTGCTTACCATAAGACAATTTAACTTCAAAGAAACATCATCAAGGTAAATCATAAATATGTTATTAATTCTTGTACCTTTGAGTTTTACCTCATGAGAGACTTCATCTTCAATCAAGAATTCATCCTTGGTGAACTTGATTTTGAAGCCCTTGTCGCAAAGTTGGCTAATACTTAGAAGATTGTGCTTTAGTCCTTCGAATAGAGGACATCTTCAATGGATGTGAAAGGTGGTTCTCCAACTTTGCATATGCATGTAATTCTCCCTTTGTTGTTATCACCATATGTGACATAACCCTTGGCCTTCAATGCTAGATTTGAAAATTTGTTAATGTCTCCCTGTCGCATTACGCAAAAAAACGATGGGAAAACAAGAACAACAGAGCCGCCACCGTGCGTTATTTATCCCAAAAGAGGGAAAGGAAACGCTCGAAGTAAACCTGGAAAGAACATGGTCTCGCGACCAAAGAGAATGGGATCGGGAGTCGGTTATGCGAAGGGAAGGTATTAGCACCCCTACGCATCCGTCGTACTCGACGGGATCCACGCACAAAAGGAAGGAAAATGGTTGCTAAAACACTGCTCAAACACACACACACACACTGGCTGAAAGAGACACAAGAAAACAAACAAGACTGACTCGGCAGGATATCGCATCCTGGGCCTACTTAGTCTATCAGGCATAGACATCAGAGTCAAAGTAGTTCGAACTGGGGAAAACATGCTCGCTAGGATGTCGCATCCTATGCATACGTATCTTCTCGGACGAAGAAGAATCAGAGCATTCGTAGCTCGGCTCACGCACGCTAAACAAACAAACACGGGAAATCGACTGCCAATCGCTGGGCTTACGTCAAACTCCACACAAAAATGGGCAAACATGGAACCCGAATGCCAATCGCTGGACTTACATCAGCTTCCGAACCAAACACACCCACACTGGAAACAAGATGCCACTTGATGGACTTATACCGGACTCCAAGCACACAACAAGAGCATACGGGATGCCAATCGCTGGGCTTACATCCATCTCCTGACACACACAACACAAAACAAAACGGGCGCCCGGAGAGATCAGCTCATCTCCTGCCTACGTACCTCATCTGGTATAAGGATCAGGGCGACGTAGTTCCCCTACGGAGGGATACAGGACTAGCCTAACCAGATAACAGAGGGAGACACAACTAGGGAGACTACGACTCGAGCCTAGATGTTATCATGCAAAATCATCCCTAAGTTAAGGTTTCTAGCTAACTTGCACAGGGAACAAGCCTATCCTAAACATGACTTGCACAGGAAGCAAGCCAAACTAAACCTAACTTGCATAGGAAGCAAGCTAAAAAATACAAACACACAAGCACAAATAGCACACACTATATGCAATCAATGGGCTCAATCAAGGTTAGGTTTTAGTCGAGGGGTCATATCAACCTCCACAAACAAACCACTGTAACAGGGTAATGTTAGCTCTTAACCCTAACATTGAGAGTTAGGGTGAAGCTGATGAAAGGTGAGTGAAGATGAGACTTCACAGCTCTTATCCCTGGCCTGGGAGAGCTTAAGACAAGAATGTGTGGGTTCAGAAAGTCGGAACCCTTCTACACATATGACACTGACTCAACTGTACAACTGTACAAGATCTTGGGTTAGTATCTGCAAGGCATCAACACAGTGGTGTGAGCAAAGCAGATGACACACAAAATAGCAGGGGATGGATTGCACATCCCTTGTATCTGCCAATGCCTCTTCACTTAGGAGGTCTTTGAGTATGTACAAGGACAAATGTAAACAAACACAAACATTGCCTCTTAAGGAGGACTTCAGACAGGTGCCTGGCCAAGTAACAGGCCAGGTCTTCCAGACTACATGGAGTTAGGATGTTATACCTCAATGCAAATGCTCTTAAGCAAAGCAAAGCAAGTTCTGAATAGAACTAAAGCAACTAATGTACCTGAAATCAATCAAATACAATCAGTACTCAGACAAACCAACATTAAACAGCAAATGGTTAACAGTTAATTATACACAGTCAAACACAAGTCAATGCACAGAGGTGCAAGCTTTAAGGCACAAGACCAAGTTTTAAAACCTACAAAACAAACCAATGATTAGTCATAAACAATCAAGAAAGCAACTCCAAATGAGGCACACCATCAAGCATAAGCATTTGTGTTATTAACCTGAAACACAACTCAAAAGTGAGAGCACAAACCACTAGTCCAAGACTAGGGTCAAAATGAGATCAAATCATCAAAACAGAACATGAAACTTATCCAATATCAAGATCAAACAATTAAAAATCAAACCCAATTGGTCCCATGTTCATTTCATTCATCATTATCATTTCATGATCAAAATAGCACAAAGCATGCAAATAGGAGCTCATAGAAGTCAACAGAATGATTCAACTCAAATCGAATCACAACCAATTCAAAAAATCTTCAAATAATTCATGATCAATCATCATCCATAACATGATAAGCATACCAAATTTCAACTTATTTGGATCAAGGGAAGTAGGTCAATGAAATTCAAAAAGTCAAGGCAAGTTCAAGTAAACTCATACAAAACATGATAAATGAATGGGACTAAAACCATGACAAACTTTAAAATGGCTACAATTCACATGTCAAATTTCAAGTCCATCCAATTAAGCATTAGAATTTCACAAATCAAATGAAATCATGTGTCACAAGAAGTTCACATTTGGTCAAACAGGGGAGAAATTATCAAACAAATAGAAAATGCATTCAAATATTCCAGGAAAATTCACAAGCATTTTCAATATTCACAAGTATCTTGATGCAAAAATCCAGACCATTTTGAGTTCAATAAGCATGGTAACAAAAATCATAAAGTTGGACATGAATGGTGTGACACAAATTGTCACACCTCTATTCAAAAAATCATATCTCATTAACCAGCAATGATAAAATCATAACTCTATATCAAAATAACCATGAACATGTCTAGCTTAAGCACAAAAAATTTGAGAGGCATTGGATTAAGTATCATCATTTCACAAGCAAAATGGCAGGGCATACACAAAATGGACACACATGAGCAAACCCTAGCCCAATTAAAAATCCCCACGTGCAAAAAATCTGGAAAAATCACCATAATAAACTAGAGATCATGAGGAGCATTTCACAAAAAATCCCATATTATTTGGACAAGTATTGAGTGACTTATGAATTTTCTAAAATCAGCATACCAAATGAAATAATAATTGAAAAAAAAAGAAATGATTTAAATGAATTAAAACACGGCAATGGCATTTCTGTAATTACACGGCCACTTAAGTGAAACGCCGCGTTTCACTTAAGGGCGTGTCAGCCGGTCATTGGTCACATGGCAAAGAAACGGGCAAACTCATGCAAAACGAAATTCTAAAGATTTGGCATGGGAAATTTAGGGTTTATGCAGCATCTTCACTGTGTTCATCGTCCAAAAATCCAGCAAGAATGTTTTGCAACCAAAATCAACAAACGATATACCAACGCGTTCATCTCATCATGTACATCATCAAAACAACAATCATTTAACCTAATTCAAACTCGTGTGAACGAATCAAACAAAAGAAGATCTAACAACCAATCTTCAAATCAAAATATCTCGCTCAATTCTCAATGGTTTTTCACGATTTAAAGTTCATTGTACTCATGGCAACAGGATCTACAAGAAGCATAACATGATTTTAACAATGGCATGGTTCGAATTTCTACCTGATGTGAAGAACAGTGATGGAACCGTGGTTTTCTGGCCGTGATGAGTTGAAACAGAGGTTCCTTCAAGCTCCAGAAAGTGAATGAGTGAAGCCCTTAGCTCAGCAGTGCTTGGTGATGCTCTAAATTCGAACTGCCATGGAAGGAATTTGATGTAACAGTGTTGGCTCCAAAAATGATGGTAGGTGAAGAATCAATGAACCATAACACGAGTTCTTTGAAGATTTTTTCAGAAAAATCAAGATGAAGAAAATGAGAGAGTTTCTTTTTCTAGATCTAGATCTGAGTTTGAGTGAGTGCTAATGTATTTTCTGTTTTGATTATCTATATATACTCTGTTGTTAAGCAATTCCACTAATCAAACTTAAGCCAAGCCTTGGTAATTAGTAAAAATGAATATTTGGACAAATTGCTAAAATCAACTCATTATGCATGGGTGCATGCTACAGTGCCCGAAAATGGGCCTAAACACATTCCAAAAATGGTTTTTTATCAAGTGCAAATGGTAGAAAGTGTAGCAAATGATTATTTTGAAAGTCATTTTTTTACCCCTCTCTTTTTAATTCAAGTCACTTAAAAAAGGCCATTTTGATTGGATGATTTTTGGTGAAATGTGATGAGGAAATTGGATAGAGCATGTCAAATGTGACTTGTAGCAAAAACCCTCACTTAATTTGGCCAAATGGTTCAAGAGTTATGCCACTTTGAAGTTCAAAAATTCCTGAGAATGATTTGATCATAACTTGTCAACCACAAATGAGAAATGAGTGTTCTTGGACTTTTTGGAAAGGTGAGAGCAAGATCTTCAACTTTCATGTTGGACAAAAATTCATTTGAAGCTTGTATGATGATGTAAATTTGAGGAGAAGAACTCTCCATTTTTGGCAGTTTCCAATTACAGGTCACCTGCTATTTTTGGCAATTCTTGATCTGACTTTATTTTCTCCAATCTTGGTCTTTGAAATGTCAAATAAGACTTGTATGAACATGAATGAAGCCTTTCAAACCTTCTCCCACCTTCAAATCCTTGATTTCAGGCACAGTTGACCACAGTTGATCACAGTTGAATTTCTAGGGTTTCTGATGGATTGAACAATGAATGATGACTTCTGAGCCCCCAATCCTTGACCAAACCACTCCAAAAGGAATTCTAGGTCATGTGAACATGCTGGACCAACCCTAGGGCCTTGTCTCAATGGAAATTACACTTGCTTGCTTGATTGACTGATTCTCCTGATCAGTTGACCTAATCTTGTCAGAGGACTTGCACTTGAGCAAAGGACAATGCAATGCTATGCAATGAACTATGTTATGTTAATGACCTAATATGAGAATGTATGTACAAAAGGTAGGTGCAAGTTTGAGGTGCTACAGCTGCCCCTATTCAATCAGCTGGGAACTTGAACGGATGAGAGCAACGGCTGTCAGACTTTCAAGGTACACAGGGATTGAATACCAAAGAACCGTAGAAATTTGCACTCTGCTGGATATGATACAAGAAAAACCAAGTCATTTACCGATGACGGCTGCACGACAACTTCAGAAAAGCGAAACCATTTACCGATGGCTAAATACTGGAAACTTGATATTTACCGATATCAACTTCAGCGAGACCATTTACCGATAGCTGCTGGGAAACAACTTGATGTTAAAAGGAAGCAAGACCATTTACTGATGGTGGCTTCAAAGCAACTTGATATTTACCGATATCAACTTCAACAAGACCATTTACCGATGGCTGCTTCAACTGGGGACTCGATATTTACCGGTATCGAAGAAAGTAGGGCCATTTACCGATGGCGTCTCCGCTAGGGGAGGAAAAGGATATATTTGTAGTGGAATCAGACAAGGCGTTTACCGACGACTCCTGGGGATTTTGACTTTATCAACAAGAAAAACGCACGACCAGACGCTTACCGATGACTGGGATGAGACTCGATGTTTACCGACATCGAAAGATGATGTTTACCGACATCCAAAAACGACCAGACATTTACCGATGACTGGGGGGTGAGACTATGTTTATCGACTCCAACAGAGAGGTGAACACTTTACTAGGGAAGTAAAAACAAATACTTGTAACAGGAAACCAGACAGGACGTTTACCGACGACTCTACTGGGGATCTCTAGCTGTGGAATCACCAGACATTTACTGATGACTGGAAAGAACTCAACGTTTACCGACATTGAAAGATGATGTTTACCGACATCCGAAAACGACCAGACATTTACCGATGACTGGGATGAGACTCGATGTTTACCGACATCGAAAGATGATGTTTACCGACATCCGAAAAAAAGGACCAGACATTTACCGATGACTGGGGTAGGACTAGATGTTTTACTGACACTGAAGCAATGGTGTTTACCGACACCAAAGAAAGAACACACGCGGGTGCTGACATGACACTTACCGGTATCACAAGGATGACATCTTAAATACGTCAAGGCAAGGCTGACCACTTGCTGGGGTCTCATTGGGGAGAAACAAGCTTTCCGTTCGCGGACGGGTGAGGACGTAAATCTCTCTGGGGAATATCAATCATGAATGCTATCAGGAGCAACTGTAGCAAACGAGCTGTACAGACATTTGAACAAAAATGATCCGCCTTTGTCGGGGATAAGGTCTGGTTGGGTTAACACATGAATGCATATGTTTGAATTTTTCTATGGCGTAATGCTCCATATGGAATGGGAATGCTACGCAGTTTGTGGATGCAATGATCACTATATGCAAAATGCAAAGGATGAACACTCCGCCGGGGAATACACAGGACGAGTGCGCTGAGAAACCATCAATACAACCCCACTGGGGAAAACAAAGCAACTCGCCGGGGAGTAATAAAGCGACTTGCTAGGGACAAAACCGGCGACTTCATTGGGGAGAGTCAACCAATCCACAAGTAGAATAAACTCTGCTCTGGGAAATAAAACGCTCCGCTGGGGACGACCCAACCAATCCACAGCTAGGATAAGCTCTGGAGATAAACTTCATTGAACCCGCTCCACTCGGGGAGGAAATCGGCAAATACAGGCCTGTTGGGGATAGGCAACCCTTAGATCTGTTGGAGGATATAAGGTACTATCCATAGACACCTCTGCATGGGAACATAGCTCTGATAGCTTCCATACTGGCTTGGGGAAATAACTGTTAGGGAATGCTCACAGATGACGACCTGCAAAACAGCATAACAAATGCCCCCAGGGGATATATGGACAAGATACGCTCAAGTGTCCTCAACATTCAAAATGATTTTCAAATGTTTTGATCTTTCTGCACGTTATTGTTTAGCCTTCATGTTCTTATATGCTATGTTTATCAAAAATTCGGACGTTTTTGCAAACAAAACAGTAAAAATAAAAACACAAGAGCTATTTATCTGAATAACGACTTTTATTGATTGAAAATGTGCCTGAAAAGGCGAATACATTGGGAAGCAATTCCTAGAAAGAGGTAATCGCGCACAAAAGGAAAATAAACTATCCTAATGGCAATGTGAACACGGCATCCACTATTTCCCAATTCTGTTATAACTCATAGATCATCAGTTTTTTTCCAACTACTTGCTTTCTGAGAAGAATGACTGGACCGATCACATCTTTCGAGATGACAGACGACGAAGCGCGATGAAGTACAGATAACTCAGATTATAGTCTTCGCTCTAATCCCTCTTTTGCCTGGATCGCCCTTTCGGGTTTTCAATCCACCAGGATACCCATTTTTGCCTAAGCCGCCCTTGCGGGTTTTCAACTTACCGGGTGTACATATTCTTTTTATTCTTTATCCCTAACTTTTGCCCGAACCTTTTCTTTCTGTTTCTTGGTTCGCCGGGATGCCCTTTTTTGCCTGGACTCTTTTATTCTTTTTGTCCAGCGGGTCAATTTATGCGAAGTATTTTTTGACTACATCTGAGTTAACAGGGGACGGAAATTCTTCACCATCCATAGTTGTAAGCATCAAGGCTCCACAGGAGAAGACCTTCTTCACAACATATGGACCTTCATAATTAGGAGTCCACTTGCCCCTGTTATCTGTACCGGGAGGAAGGATCCTCTTCAAAACTAGATCACCAGTTTGATAGCTCCGAGGACGCACTTTCTGATTAAAGGCTCGCTTCATTCTTCTCTGATACAACTGCCCATGGCACACAGCTGCTAGCCGTCTCTCTTCGATAAGGCTCAACTCATTAAACCTTGTCCGAATCCACTCGGCTTCATTCAGCTTGACATCCAACAAAACCCTCAGAGAAGGGATCTCCACTTCAACTGGTAGGACTGCTTCCATACCATACACAAGGGAGTACGGGGTTGCCCCGGTCGACGTACGTACTGAGGTACGGTACCCGTGCAAAGCGAAAGGCAACATTTCATGCCAATCCTTATACGTTACGACCATCTTCTGCACAATCCTCTTGATATTCTTGTTTGCCGCCTCTACAACACCATTCATCTTTGGTCTGTAAGGAGAAGAATTGTGATGTTCAATCTTGTAATCTTTGCAAAGCTCTTTCATCATCTTGTTATTGAGATTCGAACCATTGTTAGTGATGATTCTCTCAGGAACTCCATAACGACAGATGATCTCTTTCTTGATGAACCGGGCAACCACTTGTTTGGTAACGTTAGCATAGGAAGCTGCTTCCACCCACTTGGTGAAGTAATCAATCGCAACCAAGATGAAGCGATGTCCATTCGAAGCAATAGGCTCAATCTTCCCAATCATATCAATGCCCCACATGGCAAACGGTCAAGGCGAGTTCATGACATTCAACGGGCTTGGTGGTACATGCACCTTATCAGCATAGATCTGGCATTTATGGCACTTCCGAGCGTATTTGAAACAGTCGGATTCCATAGTCATCCAGTAATAACCGGCTCTCAGCAGTTTCTTGGACATTGCATGACCACCAGCATGTGTACCAAACGAACCTTCATGCACTTCTTGCATTAACATGTCTGCTTCGTGTCTATCCACGCATCTGAGCAGGACCATGTCAAAATTCCTCTTGTACAGCACATCATCCTGATTCAAATAAAAGCTTCCGGCTAGCCTTCTCAGGGTCTTCTTATCATTCTTTGACGCACCTTCAGGATACTCCTGAGTCTTGAGGAAGTTCTTGATGTCATAATACCACGGCTTCTCATCAATCACAACAGACTCGGGTGCAAACACATACGCAGGCCTCTCGAGTCGATTCACCGCAACATGTGGCACATGATTCCACCAATGAACTTTGATCATGGAAGACAAAGTTGCCAAGGCATCAGCCATCTGATTCTCATCCCGGGGGACATGATACAACTTCACCTTCTTGAAGAACGTCAGTATTCTTCTGGTGTAATCTCTATATGGAATCAAATGCGGCTGGTTCGTATTCCAATCTCCATTGACCTGATTGATCACTAGAGCGGAATCTCCATAGATGTCAAGCGTTTTGATTCTCAAGTCGATGGCTTCTTCTATCCCCATGATACAAGCCTCATACTCAGCTTCGTTGTTGGTGACATCAAAAGTCAATCTGGCAGAAAAGGGTATAGGAGCGCCTTTGGGATTAATCAATACTGCCCCAACACCATTGCCATTCATATTCACAGCCCCATCAAACATCAGTGTCCACTTGTCATCCGGATCCGGTCCTTCCTCGACAAGAGGCTCTTCGCAATCTTTCATCTTTAGATACATGATGTCTCCATCAGGGAATTCAAACATCATCGGCGGATAATCATCAATCGGTTGCTCAGCGAGATAATCTGACAAAACACTACCTTTGATGGCCTTCTGTGACGTGTACTGAATGTCATCTGCCATCGAGCAACGCGCCCGGTGAGAGTCGGCTTCTCAAAGATGTACTTTACTGGATCCATCTTAGAAATCAATAAGGTAGTATGGTTCAACATATACTGCCTCAGTCGGCGAGCAGCCCAGGCCAAAGCACAGCAAGTTTTCTCGAGCAGTGAATATCTTGTTTCACAGTTGGTAAACTTTTTGCTAAGGTAGTATATGGCATGCTCTTTTCGACCAGACTCGTCATGCTGTCCCAATACACACCCCATCGAGTTCTCGGTTACTGATAGGTACATTATCAGTGGTCTCCCAGGAACTGGAGGAATCAGGATTGGAGGTTTCTATAAATATTCTTTTATCTTGTCAAAAGCTTTCTGACAGTCCTCATTCCACCTGATTGCTTGATTCTTTCTGAGCAATTTGAAAATTGGTTCACACGTGGCGGTTAAGTGAGATATGAACCTTGCAATGTAGTTCAACCTCCCTAAAAACCCGCGGACTTGCTTTTCCGTTTTCGGTTCAGGCATCTCTTGAATATCTTTGACTTTAGCTGAATCAACCTCAATCCCTTTCTCACTGACAATGAAGCCTAACAGCTTCCCGGATCGCACACCAAACGTACACTTGTTTGGATTCAGCCTCAGTTTGAACTTGACCAATCTGTCAAACAACTTCTGCAAATTAACCAGGTGCTCCTCTTCTGTCTGTGACTTCGCAATCATATCATCCATGTACACTTCAATTTCTTTGTGCATCATGTCATGAAAGAGAGTCGTCATTGCCCTCTGATAGGTAGCACCGGCATTCTTCAGCCCAAGTGGCATCACCTTATAGCAGAACGTGCCCCAAGGTGTAATGAATGTCGTCTTTTCCATGTCCTCTGGCGCCATCTTAATCTGATTATAGCCTGAGAAACCGTCCATGAAAGAGAATACTGAGGATTGAGCCGTATTATCAACCAATACATCGATGTGAGGTAATGGGAAATCATCTTTCGGACTCGCCCTGTTCAAATCCCGGTAATCGACACACATTCTGACTTTGCCATCCTTCTTCGGCACAGGAACGATGTTGGCTACCCACGGTGGATAACTGGTAACAGCCAGAAAACCTGCATCCCACTGCTTTTGAACCTCTTCCTTGATCTTGACAGCCATATCAGGACTCGTTCTCCGAAGCTTCTGCTTGACTGAAGGGCACTCTTCTCTAAGAGGTAGTCGATGCACCACAATGTCAGTATCCAAACCAGGCATATCTTGATATGACCAGGCGAATATCTCAACATATTCTCTCAGCATCTCAATCAGCCTCCTCTTGACAGAGTCCTCTAAAGCAGCCCCAATCTTGATCTCTCTTCTGGCGTCCTCAGTACCCAGATTAACAACCTCCAACTCCTCCTGATGAGGTTGGATGACCCTTTCCTCTTGCTTCAGCAATATGACCAATTCTGCCGGGAGTTCACAGTCTTCCTCACTCTCCTCTTCAGCTTGGTAGATGGGATTATCAAAATCATACTGAGCCATAACAGGATTGTTCATAGTGGATGCCATAAGGTCACTTCTCCATGTTTTAATGTTTTGTTTTAGAAAAAGAGTTCAATAAAGTCACAAAAAACAAAAAAAACATTTCCATTTTTATTGTTTTGAAAAAACGAAAACAAAAATAGAAAGACAGGGATCACAAAATTTGATTGCAAAACGTCCTTTATTAATGATAATCATTAAAACATGATGAGGCCCTACAATGAACCACTACGCCTTGGGCAGGACGTAGGGTTTTCATGCAAAAATGAAAAAACAAAAGAAAATTACTCTGTCAGAAGAGTAACTTGGACCACTTCTTCAGCCGTCCAGTTGTTGATAGACTCCCCTGGGGCACACGGGCGAACCCAGTCGTCTAGATCACAGTCGCTGCCACAGTCTTCACTACCAGTTGCAAAGACGTCGCCATGATTCATCAGCCCAGCGCTGGTAAAGGTACTTGGACCCGCTTGACCATTCTGCTCTGCTTGGAGAGGCTCATAACCAATGCCAAATTTGTCTTCCTTGACATGCAAGTTCACCATCTTGCCCCAGCCCTCAGTTTTTCCGGAATCAACAACCTCCTTGGCCTGCTTGTATGAAGCAATCAAAGCACCCGGCTTCCTCTGATCAGCGTACGCCACTTTCTCAAGAGCCACATTCTCGAACGCCTGGCATAATGTTTCGTGGATCTCGCCATCCACCTCGACATACTTGAACGAGGATAGATGACTCACCAGAATCTCTTCTTCGCCACACACGGTCACAATCTGACCGTTCCAGACATACTTGAGCTTTTGGTGGAGAGTCGACGAGACTGCCCCTGCTGCGTGAATCCACGGACGCCCCAACAAACAACTGTAGGCGGGCTGGATGTCCATCACGTAAAAGATTATATCAAAGACCTCCGGACCTATCTTCACCGGCAAGGTAACTTCACCAAACACAGAACGTTTGGATCCGTCAAATGCGCGCACAATAAGGTCACTAGGAGTGAGCACAACCCCTTCAACATCAATCTTCTTCAGAATCTGCTTAGGCAGCACATTCAGCGACGACCCGGTGTCTACCAATACGTGAGACAGCACTGCCCCCTTGCACTCCATCGTGATGTGCAAGGCCTTGTTATGATTGCGCCCTTCAGGCGTTAAGTCTAGGTCAGTGAATCCTACACCGTGCCTGGTGCTCACATTGTCCATTACACCTTCCAGTTGATTAACAGAAATCTCTTGAGGTACATACGCCATGTTCAGCATCTTCAACAAGGCGTTGCGATGTGCCACAAAGCACAACAGCAAAGAGAGAATAGAGATTTTGGACAGAGTCTGGTTGAGCTGATCTACGATCTTGTAGTCACTCTTCTTTATGATCTTCATAAACTCCTCCGCGTCCTTTTCAAATGAACCCTCAGCCTCCTTCTGAGCTGGTTCCTCTTCAACCACGGCCTGTTTGCCCTTTGATCTAGAAGATGCCTCAGCATTGGCATCCCTCAACGGTTGAGGAGCAAACAGTCGTCCACTCCGAGTAAAACCTCCCGGGCTACCAACATTGTCCACAACGGGACTCACAACAGCCGGAGTTCTACTAGGTGCTGCAATAGTTACAGGCGCTCGACTGGTCAGCCTGACCCGATTCTCGGCCCTTCTGTTATTCCGGTAGGCATTGTCGTATCTCCAAGGCACAGCCTTACTATTCTCAACTGGTCTGCTTCCAGACGCAACGACAGTAGTTGGAGCACTGATGGTTACAGGCGCGGAAATGGTAACTGGGGTACCACTATTTGCAGGCGCACTAACAACCCTTTGGCCTCGTCCTTCAGACTGTTTAAAGTAGATCGTGACAGTCGACACTGCCCCACGACCTCCATTATCAGCCCGAGCAAATTGAACACAACCCTCATCTGTCAACTTTTGAATACCGGCCCGCAACTGACCACACCCATTATCTGTCCCTGCACAGCCCAAGCAGTCTTCATCACAGCGCGGGTGAACACCACTCTTCAACAGACGGCCCTTTACCACGAGCAGAGAAGTCTGAATCTCATCAACACTGACAACAAGATTTTCAGCTTCTTCCCCTTCGACACAGTTCACCCTATACCCACCATGCTGAGGCATAGGATTGTTCACAACGTTAGGCACATGAGAGAAATTAATTGCCTTGGCATCGATCAAATCTTGGACCTTGTGCTGGAAAGCCCGACACTTCTCAGTATGGTGCTCTGGTGCCCCAGAGTGAAAGTCACAACGGACGTTGGCGTCGTACCCAGGAGGTAATACTGTAGGCGGAGCCATGGTACGCAATTCTAGAAACCCCAACCTGAGTAGTTCGGGTAACAGTTCGGCGTATGACATTGGTAGCGGATCAAAGCGTCGATCATGCATCCTTTGCCTGGGCTGATACGGACGTTGTTGTTGTTGTTGTTGTTGTGGATGTTGAACTCTTTGTTGTTGTTGCGGAGGTTGACGTTGTGGAGGTGCAGGAATGGTCACTGCAGCAACCTGTCGGTATTGATTTTTGTTCTGATTTCCTCTGTACATATTCCCTCGGTGTTGTACAGCACTGGCTTCACCCTCTCTATGGCGAGGTGCTCCAGAGAAAGGTTTCTTGGATGACGAGGAAGAACCCACATCTTGAATTCTGCCGGCCTTGATCAGACTTTCAGTTCTCTCGCCACAGATGATGACATCAGAAAAACTACCGAAGGGGCAGCTTCCCATCCGGTCCATAAATACACCCTGAAGAGTGCCGATGAACATGTCTGTCAACTCCCTCTCCAGCATAGGGGGTTGAACTCTCGCAGCAAGCTCACGCCACCTCTGGGCGTACTCTTTAAAGCTTTCATTGTTTTTCTGGCACAGACTCTGCAACTGAGTCCGGCTCGGTGCCATATCCATGTTGTGCTTGTATTGTCTGAGGAAAGCTTCTCCCAGATCCCTCCAGCAGCGGATAGAATCTCTTTTTAACTCCATGTACCAGTCCAAAGAAGCCCCAGATAGACTATCTTGGAAAAAGTACATCCACATCTTTTCATCATCCGTGTAGGCAGAGATCTTCCGATAGTAGGCCTGCACGTGGGTGCGAGGGCAGGAAGTACCGTTGTATTTGTCAAAAGATGGTGCCTTGAATTTATACGGGATTCTCAAGCCTTCCACTAACCCCATATTAGTAACATCAAAACCGAGAGAGTTCTGACATTCCATAGCCCGGATTTTCTCAGCAAGGGCATCCACTTTACGATCCCTCTCATCAACCCTTCCCAGGACGTCTTCATCTTCACTGAGCATAGTGAAGATATCCTCTTGTCTGTCCACCATCGGAGCCTGATTACGGGCCGGAGCACGGACTACTCTGGCATTGGCGGTCTCTGGAGCAATCGGTTGACCTTTGACTCGAATACCTCTTAATTCATCCCCTACATCATAGTTGTTGATGGGCACAGCCGCAGTAGGGTTGTCATTGATCGGGCCTCCCTCTGGCAAAGCTTGGTTGGCCGGTGGAATTACAGCTTCTTGCCTCTGAACTAGAGCTCGGAGTTCTTCTTGTCCTTGTGCAACCCCTTGCATCATGTGCATGAACTGGGCCATGTTAGCCCTCATCTCTGCTAACTCAGCTTGCACCTGATCCATGTTCCTTTGATGATTCAGTCTCGTTGAGTAGCGATGCGGTCTTTGATCAGCTATCTTGCCTGAACACAGGAATCAAAGTGAGAAGTCACGAACAAGAACACCTGCTATGCAAAATGATATGAGTATGATGTTAATGATGCGTATGATGCACATGATATGTTCATCTCTCAAGCATTCAAAGAGCCTGACCCATCCTCAAAAGACGGCAACCTGCAGCAACAAGAGAACAACATACAAGGTAACTGAGAACAAAATGAAACACCAACAACCTTATCTATAGATAAGAGCAAACAGGCTCATACAAAAAAGTCAACAAAGATCCATACAAACGGAGTACAACAAATGAATCCCATCCAACAAGCCTGGAGGTGATTCTCAAACATACACATCAAAGATATAATCTAAGACAAACGGCCTTCCGGAATGAGAGTCTTCAGGTACTGGCACTGGTCTATCAACAGGGAGCATTCTGAACATTCTGGTAGAGGGGTGATCTTCTCCTTCAGTTGTCGTCTAAGCTCTACAACTTCTCCTCCAAGATGGGTCTCTAATGCCTGTCTCGAATCAACCTCCTTCTTCAACTGGATGTCTTTGTCTCTGAGTTGCTTCTCCAGGTCTCTTATCTTCTTCTGGTAACTGGCTTCAGCTCTCTGCAACTTCAAGCACTCCCGATGTTCTGCATCTAACATGGATTCCATCTCCTCGTAGGATCTCTTCTTGCTTCTCAGCCTACTAGCATCCTCTCCCTGCACTCCTCTGAGTTGATGAGCCAAGTTCAACCTATCAGCTTTGGCTTTGTACAGCTCCATCTTGGTATCTTGCTCCTTCTCTCTCAACCGGCGATTTTCCATCAGGGCTCGCTTGTAGTGCTCAGCAGGCACACTCTCAGCAAGGACCAAAGGTGGTTGCTCCTGCAACGGCTCCATCCTATCATAGGGTGACAACAAAGTTTCCACTCTCTTCTTGACCCAATCAGTGTAATCAGGCATAGCAATGGCAAACTTCTTCCCTAAGACAGATCCATCCTTCACACCAATAGTCTTCCAAGCTCTTCCTATCTGCTCCAATCTATCCGGGTCACTCTGCTTCTCAAAATATACACTTTCAGCTACCTCAGACTCAAGTGGTCCTCCTTTCATCACAAACCCTAGCTGGCGAAGAGAAAGAACTGGGTTGTAATTGATGCAACCCTTAGTCCCTACGAGTGGCACATTCCGGAACTCTCCACAGCTCATAATAACATTCCGCACATCCATCCGGTATGACTGCCATCTGATGTCATAGGAGGTAAGAGACATAACCCTCTGAGTCCACTTGTGCGTGCTCTGAGCATCCACAAAAGGTCAACTGACTGGCAGGAGAGACATGAACCATCTAAGCAAAAGCGGGAGACAACATCTGATAGCTCAACCCTTACCATGCCTACTGTGAATAGCATAGTAAGTGTCAGCTAACAGAGTAGGAATTGGATTCCCTCCAATGAAGATACAGACCGCAGCATAGTCAACAAAATTGGGCATACTCGGGAATAGGACGATCCCATAGATCATAACAACAAGCTGGGCGTGAAAAGCTTCCCAATTCCCCTTCTCTGTTTCTTCTCTAGCTACCCTCAACAGAAACTTCAACGGCAGACCCACAACATCTCCACTAGGCTTCCAGTTATCACAAACTTCTTTGACACTCAACTGGAGAGCTCTGGCAACAACTCTGAAATCAACTTCCTTCGGTACGTCCAAGAAAGGAACCTGATGCTGAATCGGGACACTCAACAGAATGGAATACTCCTCAAGAGTAGGCGCCAACTGATAATCTTGAAAGGTGAAACAATGAAGCTCTGGGTCGTAGAACTGAAGAAGAGTCTGCAACGGTACCGGATCGACTACCATCTTCAACAACGTCAGAATATCTCCATACTGGTCAACAAACCCCTTCTAGCTACCACTGGTCATAAGGCTACTCAACTCAATCAGAGACGTCAAAGGCTCATGATGAAAGCTGTAGGAACAAGTCTTCTGCTTCGGCTCTGGGACTGTTGCCATCTCTATCAGTGAACAAGCTCTGGAATGTACCTGAGAAATGATATGCATGCAGAGATTAGTTTTTTTTTCTTTTTTCTTCTTTTTCTTTTTTCTTTTCTCTCTTTTTTTTTATATTGCGTATTTTTTTTTGAAAATAAACATGCTATGATGCACATGATGCAGACACAACTGGCTAGCCGTGCATCTCTGAACACAAGGTCGAAGCTTCGGTTTAAACTTAGAACCCCAAATCCATTTGAAACCCAAAGTCAACTGAGAACTGTCGTCTAAACCCAAAGTCACCAACAGAACCACAATTCACCAACGGTACCTGTAATAATGATCAACCCCTCCCCACTCACGGGTGTCGTCTAGGCCAGGGTAAGGTCGAGAGAAACGCAGCATAAATAACCTTTCGCAGAACATCATCATATACACACCCGAAGTATGCAACGATAATATCCCACCAGGGTCTGAACTGCTCGTGATATCAATGTTCCGCTAAGTGGCGCAATATCACCCGCTTCCCATGAATCACTCTATTCCTAAGTATCCTAGATTTCACTCATGGCCTGGGTATTGGGCCTTTTACCTCAAGTAACTCCCACCCCAACAGAGAGAAACAGACAACCAGCCAGCCAGATGAACAATGAATATGAATGAATGCAAACATAAATGCAAACATAAATGCAAACAATAAATGCACACAATAAATAATGAATGCAATAAATAACAGCAAACAGCAACCAAAACCCTAACCTAGAGAGCGCTAGGAGAGACTCGCTTAGGGAAGATGGACCAGCAAAAGGTCAACTTCTCTAGTGTCCCCAGCAGAGTCGCCAGCTGTCGCATTACGCGAAAAACCGGCGGGAAAACAAGAACAACAGAGCCGCCACCGTGCGTTATTTATCCCAAAAGAGGGAAAGGAAACGCTCGAAGTAAACCTGGAAAGAACATGGTCTCGCGACCAAAGAGAATGGGATCGGGAGTCGGTTATGCGAAGGGAAGGTATTAGCACCCCTACGCATCCGTCGTACTCGACGGGATCCATGCACAAAAGGAAGGAAAATGGTTGCTAAAACACTGCTCAAACACACACACACTGGCTGAAAGAGACACAAGAAAACAAACAAGACTGACTCGGCAGGATATTGCATCCTGGGCCTACTTAGTCTATCAGGCATAGACATCAGAGTCAAAGTAGTTCGAACTGGGGAAAACATGCTCGCTAGGATGTCGCATCCTATGCATACGTATCTTCTCGGACGAAGAAGAATCAGAGCATTCGTAGCTCGGCTCACGCACGCTAAACAAACAAACACGGGAAATCGACTGCCAATCGCTGGGCTTACGTCAAACTCCACACAAAAATGGGCAAACATGGAACCCGAATGCCAATCGCTGGACTTACATCAGCTTCTGAACCAAACACACCCACACTGGAAACCAGATGCCACTTGATGGACTTATACCGGACTCCAAGCACACAACAAGAGGATACGAGATGCCAATCGTTGGGCTTACATCCATCTCCTGACACACACAACACAAAACAAAACGGGCGCCCGGAGAGATCAGCTCATCTCCTGCCTACGTACCTCATCTGGTATGAGGATCAGGGCGACGTAGTTCCCCTACGGAGGGATACAGGACTAGCCTAACCAGATAACAGAGGGAGACACAACTAGGGAGACTATGACTCGAGCCTAGATATTATCATGCAAAATCATCCCTAAGTTAAGGTTTCTAGCTAACTTGCACAGGGAGCAAGCCTATCCTAAACATGACTTGCACAGGAAGCAAGCCAAACTAAACCTAACTTGCACAGGAAGCAAGCTAAAAAAAACAAACACACAAGCACAAATAGCACACACTATATGCAATCAATGGGCTCAATCAAGGTTAGGTTTTAGTCAAGGGGTCATATCAACCTCCACAAACAAACCACTGTAACAGGGTAATGTTAGCTCTGAACCCTAACATTGAGAGTTAGGGTGAAGCTGATGAAAGGTGAGTCAAGATGAGACTTCACAGCTCTTATCCCTGGCCTGGGAGAGCTTAAGACAAGAATGTGTGGGTTCAGAAAGTGGGAACCCTTCTACACATATGACACTGACTCAACTGTACAACTGTACAAGATCTTGGGTTAGTATCTGCAAGGCATCAACACAATGGTGTGAGCAAAGCAGATGACACACAGAATAGCAGGGGATGGATTGCACATCCCTTGTATCTGCCAATGCCTCTTCACTTAGAAGGTCTTTGAGTATGTACAAGGACAAATGTAAACAAACACAAACATTGCCTCTTAAGGAGGACTTCAGACAGGTGCCTGGCCAAGTAACAGGCCAGGTCTTCCAGACTACATGGAGTTAGGATGTTATACCTCAATGCAAATGCTCTTCAGCAAAGCAAAGCAAGTTCTCAATAGAACTAAAGCAACTAATGTACCTGAAATCAATCAAATACAATCAGTACTCAGACAAACCAACATTAAACAGCAAATGGTTAACAGTTAATTATACACAGTCAAACACAAGTCAATGCACAAAGATGCAAGCTTTAAGGCACAAGACCAAGTTTTAAAACCTACAAAACAAACCAATGATTAGTCATAAACAATCAAGAAAGCAACTCCAAATGAGGCATACCATCAAGCATAAACATTTGTGTTATTAACCTGAAACACAACTCAAAAGTGAGAGCACAAACCACTAGTCCAAGACTAGGGTCAAAATGAGATCAAATCATCAAAACAGAACATGAAACTTATCCAATATCAAGATCAAACAATTAAAAATCAAACCCAATTGGTCCCATGTTCATATCATTCATCATTATCATTTCATGATCAAAATAGCACAAAGCATGCAAATAGGAGCTCATAGAAGTCAACAGAATGATTCAACTCAAATCCAATCACAAACATTTCAAAAAATCTTCAAATAATTCATGATCAATCATCATCCATAACATGATAAGCATACCAAATTTCAACTTATTTGGATCAAGGGAAGTAGGTCAATGAAATTCAAAAAGTCAAGGCAAGTTCAAGTAAACTCATACAAAGCATCAAAACATGCATCAACTTCAATTAATCATAAAACAGAAACAACACATGATAAATGAATGGGACTAAAACCATGACAAACTTTAAGATGTCTACAATTCACATGTCAAATTTCAAGTCCATCCAATTAAGCATTAGAATTTCACTAATCAAATGAAATCATGTGTCACAAGAAGTTCACATTTGGTCAAACAGGGGATAAATTATCAAACAAATAGAAAATGCATTCAAAAATTCCAGGAAAATTCACAAGCATTTTCAACATTCACAAGTATCTTCATGCAAATATCCAGACCATTTTGAGTTCAATAAGCATGGTAACAAAAATCAGAAAGTTGGACATGAATGGTGTGACACAAACTGTCACACCTCTATTCAAAAAATCATATCTCATTAACCAGCAATGATAAAATCATAAACTCTATATCAAAATAACCATGAACATGTCTAGTTTAAGCACAAACAATTTGAGAGGCATTGGATTAAGTATCATCATTTCACAAGAAAAATGGCAGGGCATACACAAAATGGACACACATGAACAAACCCTAGCCCAATTAAAAATACCCACGTGAAAAATATCTGGAAAAATCACCATAATAAACTAGAGATCATGAGGAGCATTTCACAAAAAATCCCATATTATTTGGACAAGTATTGAGTGACTTATGAATTTTCTAAAATCAGCATACTAAATGAAATAATAATTGAAAAAAAAAAGAAATGATTTAAATGAATTAAAACACGGCAATGGCATTTCTGTAATTACACGGCCACTTAAGTGAAACGCCGCGTTTCACTTAAGGGCGTGTCAGCCGGTCATTGGTCACATGGCAAAGAAACGGGCAAACTCATGCAAAACGAAATTCTAAAGATCAAACACGGGTTTGGCATGGGAAATTTAGGGTTTATGCAGCATCTTCACCGTGTTCATCGTCCAAAAATCCAGCAAGAATGTTTTGCAACCAAAATCAACAAACGATATACCAACGCGTTCATCTCATCATGTACATCATCAAAACAACAATCATTTAACTTAATTCAAACTCATGTGAACGAATCAAACAAAAGAAGATCTAATAACCAATCTTCAAATCAAAATATCTCGCTCAATTCTCAATGGTTTTTCACGATTTAAAGTTCATTGTACTCATGGCAACAGGATCTACAAGAAGCATAGCATGATTTTAACAATGGCATGGTTCGAATTTCTACCTGATGTGAAGAACAGTGATGGAACCGTGGTTTTCTGGCCGTGATGAGTTGAAACAGAGGTTCCTTCAAGCTCCAGAAAGTGAATGAGTGAAGCCCTTAGCTCAGCAGTGCTTGGTGATGCTCTAAATTCGAACTGCCATGGAAGGAATTTGATGTAACAGTGTTGGTTTCTTTCTCTACAGTTGGGAAATTCAGCTTGCAAAGGCTCCAAAAATGATGGTAGGTGAAGAATCAATGAACCATAACACGAGTTCTTTGAAGATTTTTCCAGAAAAATCAAGATGAAGAAAATGAGAGAGTTTCTTTTTCTAGATCTAGATCTGAGTTTGAGTGAGTGCTAATGTATTTTCTGTTTTGATTATCTATATATACTCTGCTGTTAAGCAATTCCACTAATCAAACTTAAGCCAAGCCTTGGTAATTAGTAAAAATGAATATTTGGACAAATTGCTAAAATCAACTCATTATGCATGGGGTGCATGCTACAGTGCCCGAAAATGGGCCTAAACACATTCCAAAAATGGTTTTTTATCAAGTGCAAATGGTAGAAAGTGTAGCAAATGATTATTTTGAAAGTCATTTTTTTACCCCTCTCTTTTTAATTCAAGTCACTTAAAAAAGGCCATTTTGATTGGATGATTTTTGGTGAAATGTGATGAGGAAATTGGATAGAGCATGTCAAATGTGACTTGTAGCAAAAACCCTCACTTAATTTGGCCAAATGGTTCAAGAGTTATGCCACTTTGAAGTTCAAAAATTCCTGAGAATGATTTGATCATAACTTGTCAACCACAAATGAGAAACGAGTGTTCTTGGACTTTTTGGAAAGGTGAGAGCAAGATCTTCAACTTTCATGTTGGACAAAAATTCATTTGAAGCTTGTATGATGATGTAAATTTGAGGAGAAGAACTCTCCATTTTTGGCAGTTTCCAATTACAGGTCACCTGCTATTTTTGGCAGTTCTTGATCTGACTTTATTTTCTCCAATCTTGGTCTTTGAAATGTCAAATAAGACTTGTATGAACATGAATGAAGCCTTTCAAACCATCTCCCACCTTCAAATCCTTGATTTCAGGCACAGTTGACCACAGTTGACCACAGTTGAATTTCTAGGGTTTCTGATGGATTGAACAATGAATGATGACTTCTGAGCCCCCAATCCTTGACCAAACCACTTCAAAAGGACCCCTAGGTCATGTGAACATGCTGGACCAACCCTAGGGCCTTGTCTCAATGGAATTTGCAGTTGCTTGCTTGATTGACTGATTCTCCTGATCAGTTGACCTAATCTTGTCAGAGGACTTGCACTTGAGCAAAGGACAATGCAATGCTATGCAATGGACTATGTTATGTTAATGACCTAATATGAGAATGTATGTACAAAAGGTAGGTGCAAATTTGAGGTGCTACACTCCCGTCATATGCTTGGAACTACCACTGTCAAGATACCAAAGGTTTGATGTGGTTTTCAAGTATACCTACAAAACAAAATTAAGTTTTGTTAGGTACTCAAATTGCTTTGGGTCCTTCATAATTAGTGTCTTTCTTTAACCATACATAATGCCCACTTACTATGCTGAAATTTCTAACATAGCACGTATTTGGTGTATGGCCAATTATTCCGCAATAAAAACATGTAGGTTAAAAGTTGCTTATATATCTAGGAACATAATATTTCTTTTTAGAAAATCTTCCACCTTGAATAACTTTTTCTATGGACTTCAAATGAAAAAGGTTCCTTCATCAAAGTTGTAACTATTTCAAACGTCTTCAATTTCATCACAAATTTGACCTCATTTGGATTTGGGATGAAGGAGTTATGCATTTTAGAAGTTGAGGAAAATCACTTGTTCAATGGTATTAGTCCAAAATGACCTATAATGTTTCCTCTTGGAACATGCATTTTCAAGTTGAATTTACAGTTCCTCCAAACATAAAAGTTGAAGTAGAAATCTTGAATTGGATAATGCAATTTGAATGGATTTCATCTCTTAAAAATTGAGCAAGTTATGGTCTTGGGAAGTTGACCTCCAAGCTAGGGTTCAAACAAAATGACCTATAATCTTTCATCATAAAAATGACCTTCCAAGCAAAACTAGCTCTAGACTTCAACATGAAAGTTGTTTGGAATGTCATTTTGAGAAACTTTTCTATTAGAAGCATTTTCATATGAAAAAAATTGTAGGACATAGGGTCTAGGGAATCCCATTTTTGACTAGTTGACTTTCTATGGTCAACCACCATGAACCACCTTGCTAGCTAGACATTCTCTTGATTTTTGGGACTCATGGAGGATAATATATTCATAAGATGATGTAATGTGAAGTATCCCTTGAAATATTTGATCAATTATTGAAGAAACTTGTTGAAGAAGTCACATAAGATACTCAGATGAATTAGAGTTTCCAAGGTAAACCAACTCCAAACTCTTGATGATTTCTTGATCAAAATAACATGTGAAGATCATGGGGATCCATATATGATGCTTAGAGCCAATGTAAACCAATTCTTGATTGTGCTCCTTGCATTGAGGGTCTCAAACCTTAGATATGAGCTTGATAGAGCATAGGTGACTATACACACTACCTACAAAAGCAACAAACTATAGATTGACATATTTTTGGTATTTTGGTTAGTAAATAAAGAAAAATGAAGTATGATACAATCAAATGTGCTTGGTGATCCCTCCCAATGCAAACCCAATGAATGAGGGGTAAGGAGGATGCCAAGTTGTGATCCCAATGTCAATGCATATGATGAGATATCATGAGGGATCTTAGGGTTAAAATTGGGGTCTTACAGCTGCCCCTATTTAAGGACGTTCTAGCTGAGGAGATGAAGGTTAAAATATTCATATCGACTCAGTAGAATGGACTTAAATAATAATATATAGAAACAAATTTTGGTCCCTAAGAGATCTCATGATGCATATGATATGAATGTTAAAATTAATCTCTATGGGGAATATATTACCACCAAGGAAAAGAATCTAGAGAGACTGAAAGTCCATAGGAGTATAATGCATTCTGTAAGGAAAACTCATTGGGGAGACAGAGACTATGGGGGATAAAAGATTGTGCATAGGCCAGGCTACAACTTAAAACTAATGGGGGATACGGGGGATTCCATGAAAATGAATCAATGGAAATACTCAGCCGAGGGATAGAAGGAAATCTGCAGGGGAAACAGGTAAATCAGAACAAAATTGAAATACTCGAACCAAATAGGAAACAACGATTTCACTAAGGAAATACACAGTCAAACTCAAATGGGGAAGAAAAGATCTTCAATACAGGAGTAGCAGAAGTATATTATCCACTACCGATTACTGGGTAAGGAGATAACATAATCTGACAGAGAGGACATTCGTTACCGGTTAGGGTAAACATATCAAGAATGACTCACTGAGGAACACAGGAGGTGTACTCATTACCAATTACTGGGTAAGAATAACCAACTGGGGAAAAGCCAAATATGATTTACAACTATCAATTACAGGGTAGAAGACCGCAAAGAAAGAGAATATTCGTCACTGGTTAAAGTGAACATATCAAGGATAAACTCAAAGGGGAGAATATATGTCATCAATCAAGATCAACATATCAAGGATAGACTTTCGGGAAAAAGTAAGAATTACATCTATCAGTTACTGGATAGAATACCGAAAAGAGAAAATCCGTCACCGATTAAGATGAACATATCAAGGATAGACTCCGAGGGGAGAAATATGAATTATATCTATTAGTTACTAGATAGAAAACCAAAAGAGAGAACATCCGTCACCGATTAAGATGAACATATCAAGGATAGACTCCGTAGGGGGAAGCAGGATTTACAACTATCGCAGAAAACCAGAAAGAGGAGGAAACCCGTCATCGGTGAGGATGAACATATCAAGGATTGACCCTATGGGGAATAAAATAGGGATTACAACTACCTTTTTACTGGGTATAAAACCACAAAGAGAATATCCGTCACTGGTGAAGATGAACATATCAAGGATAGACTCAAAAGGAAAGAATATCCGTCATCAATAAAGATGAACATATCAAGGATAGACTACCTGAGGAAACGTGAAACGAATCCGCTGGAAAAATAAGAGGAAGTAGATTACCGTTATCGAGTATTGGGTAAGAGTAAAATACTCGAAAATCGAGAAGAATGTTACAAGTTACTGGGTAACAGGCTCTCAGGGAATCAAGGTATCTATCTAGGCAAGATCTAGAAAGAAAAGGTTAATCAAAGACTCAACCCAATGAGGATATAACTCAGGGGGAGTGGTTCCATCCAGATAATCAACTAGGGAGGAAGATGAAATAATAACTCAGTGGGGAATGAGAAAGGTTATATTCTTTCTACTTAAGGGGTTGACACTATACAATTGAAGGAGGACAGACACGCCAAATCTACATGGGGGAAAGGATACCACTGTAAGACCCCAATTTTGACCCTAAGATCCCTCACGCAATTTCATCATATGCATTAGCATTGGGATCATACCTTGGCATCCTCCTTACCCCTCTCTCATTGGGTTTGTTTTGGAGAGATCACCAAGCACCATGTGATTGTATCATACTTATATATTATCATTTTACTAACCCAAAATACCCAAAAAAATGTCTTTTCATTTGCCTAACTTTTTGTAGGTAGGGCATGATCCTCATTGATCTATCAAGGTCATATCAAGGGTTTGAGACCCTCATGACTAAAAGCACAACCATGGATTAACCCAAAAATGGTTATGATCATGATATATGAGTTCCATTGATTCCTACATGGTATATTGATGAAGTTTTCTTCAAGAGTTTGGAGGTTATTTGCCTTGGAAACCCTAGTTTGACTGGGTATCTTGAGTAACTTCTCCAACAAGCTGTCTCACCAATTGATCAAATTTCTCTACTCTAAATTACATTCCAAACAACTTTCATGTGGGGACCTAGAGCTAGTTTTGCTTGTAAAATCATTTTCTATGTTGGAACATTGTAGGTCATGTTGTTTAAACCCTAATTTGAAAGTCAACATCCCAAGGCCATAAATTGCTCAATTTTTATGAGGTGAAAGGTTTCCAAGTTGCAAAATCAAATTCAATATGCCTACTTCAAATTTGATGTTTGGAGTAAGAGTTAATTCAACGTTTATGAGCATGTGATATGAGGATACATTATATGTCATTTTTGACCTATACCATTGAACAAGTGATTTTCCTCAACTTCAAAAATGCATAACTCTATCATTCTAAATCTAAATGACATGAAATTGGTGACCATTTTGAAGGTCTATGAAAGAGATACAACTTTGATGAAGACACGTTTCTCATTTGAAGCTCACATAAAAAGTTAAGCAAGGTGGAATATTGAGATACATGGCTTGAAACTTAGAATTATTTTCAAGATGTTGAAATTTCCAAAGTTCCACCTCAAAATTCACAATGATCCAAGTTCCAAATGAAAAAGTGTCCAACATCAAAGTTGTTCCCCTTGATCTAAGATTTCCAAAGAACTTAAGTTCATGCATTTTGGATAAAGTTTGCTAGGGCTGCACATGGCTTTAACAGGTCTGCATGATTGGAAGAAATCAAATGCCAAAAATCCCATTTCACATTGCCTTGACATCCAAGCCTCATTTGAACTTCAGAACAGTTGCAAGTGGATCAAATTGGATTGCTTCATGGGCATGTACGCGCCCATGCAAGCTTGTGCATGAAATGTCCAAATGTAGCCATTTTTCAAGTGTGCAAATATCAGTCCCAATTGCTATAAATACAGGCCCTTGGAGCTCAATTCAAACACACCTTGCGTGCCAGCTTTTCAAAAAAAATTGAAACCCTCACCATTCAAAGGAAAACCACAGAATTTTCATCTTAAAAATTGAGTTTGAATCTCACTGTTTGGAGATTCAGAAACTCCAGGATCCAAAGCTTTGTACCATTGCCAAACCTCTCCTACAAGCTTCTCAAGTGTGATTAGATCAAGGTTGAAGCAAGCAAGATCCATTTCTGCATAACGTTGAAGGTAAATTTCAAAAAACTTCATCTCTTCGATTCTCACTCAACTCTCATAAATTTTCTTGGATCTTTGGTTGTCTAAAGTCCTACCAATGTGTAGCACCTCCAATTTGCCCCCCTCATTCATGCATTCATTTTTTAGGTCATTTAACATTTCATATTGCATTTCATCATGTCAATCAGAACCAGATCCAAAAAGCTTGAATATCATCCAAGATACTTTGTGGGTTCTATCGAGGTGATCACCCAACACAAGGGAATAACTTGAGTTACTTACAACATGTTCAAATTGGGTCTATTCATCATTCAAAATGCTAGTCTTGAAGGAGCAAAAGTCTATTCCTGAGTTGTCATGCTCGCTAGGCGAGCAGCGTGGTTCGCTTAGCGAGTCTGAACTATCATGCTCGCTAGGCGAGAAAATCCTTTGCTAGGCGAAGCCCACACGATTTTGGGAAATATAACAGAAGAATCATGGGCTTGAGCTGCCCTCATTTAAGCCCACAAAGCCACGAAAATCAGGTTATAAATGCTGTAGCTCAATGGAACAAAACCCTAGAGGGAGAAAAAGAAGAGAATAGAGAGAAAAGAGAGTGAGAACTAATTCAGAGCAGCCCCCAGAGACTGAAGGGAACTCATCTGCGAAGAACCCATTCCACCTTATATAAACCCTAAGATTGTTTTGCAAACCCAACGGTGCAATTCAATTTCATTCGATCTCTCCAATCAGGTTTGCCCTTATTCCCATTACTTTATGCTTTCAATTTGAATTCTCTGAATGTATGAAATATGATGGATGAATTTGGAAGGGTGGGTATCGCATGCGGGTTTAGATGTGCGTGAATGTGTAGAACAATGCCTTGAATATTTAATCGTTTCGTTTTTGAGATGGATACCATAGGGTTTGGGGTTTCTGAGATCGGACTGTTATCAGTGAAGAACCCAGAACCCACAGGCATTCGCTAGCACCTTCGCTAGGCGAGCCTGCAGGGAAGCTTCACTAAGCCTTCGCTAAGCGAAGCAGTAGCGATCGCGACAATAGCTGTTTTTTCTGTTTGCTCTCCCATCTGTTTTGTGTTTGATATATTTTCTACCGCGTCCGGGCACATGTTTTGGTATGTATGTCATGTCTTGATGTGTGGATCCTGGCCCCCTGACTTCGAGTTTTGATACCCTTTTGATGCATTTGTTCGACAAGAGGTTTAGGCCTCCTACCCTTGGTTGCTTTTTGTGAGCTTTTTGTGAACTTTAATAGCATGATTCATGTGGTTACTATGATTCTTCTGTTTGGTGCAACTCTTGATTGCACCCCATCTTGTTTCTCTAACCTGTTTGTTGAGCTTTTGTGAGGGATCACATGACTCTTGAAGAGATAGCTTGCTTGGTATTCCACTTTATTTGTGGGATACCGTTTAGAGATTTGTTCCGATTACTTTGCTGACCTGCTTTTCTTTGATGATGCTAGCTTGAGAGATCTCTGGGTTTCTTATTCCTCTAGTTGCTGTTACTTCGGATTTTTATCTGTGTGGTAGATCTCTTGATCCTTTTATCTTTCCCGCATTTTACCGCTTTCTTAGCTGGAAGACCTCGATAGGAGGCAATGTTTTTTCGTGTGTTTACTTTTGTGCCCAAAGACCTCCAAAAGGAGGCACCAGTGCTAAAGACCTCCATGAAGAGGCAATTGACGGATAAAAGGGATTAGTAGTCAATCCCCCGTTATTTAGTGTGTCGTTCTTTATGCTCGCACTACGTGTCGATGCTTCAGAACAAGAGCCCCAAATCTTTGGTCCGGTCAGTCAGTGGAGAGGGTTCCATCTTCCTGAATCCCCACTTTTTGTCATGAGCTCACCCTGTCCAGGGTTAAGAGCTATGAGATCTTATCCTCATTACCCTTCTGATCTGCTCACCCTAACGTTCAGTGTCATTGGTGAAGAGCCCGTTTGATTACCCTTCCATGGCTTGTTTGTCGAGGTTGATACGACCCCTCTTGACTAAAGCTCTACCCATGTATGTTTGAGCCCCCTCGTTGGCATGTTTACTTTATGCATGTTTGTTTTGTATGGTGTGATCGTCTCCCCATAGGATTGTTAGGCTTCGTATAGTCTCCCGCTTGCATGTCAATTAAAGTAGGACTGTTCCTTCGTCTAGGACTTCCTTTTTGCATGAGTATTACTAAAACACAAACAAACTCATTGATTTTTCTTCTCCTAAGAACACGTTTATTCCTTCTACAACAGGCGAGTAAGTCTCCAAAGGTCGAGCATCCGACAGATTGCGTAGTAACGTCGTTCGCCCAAAACAAACCCCTAGTTAGCCGAACTACGTGTTGCTCTGATTCTCATTCCATATGAGATACGTAGGCATAAGACGCGATGTCTTAGCGAGCACACTTCCCTCTAACCCATAGGTAGCCGAGCTACGAAGACTCTGATTCTCATATTCAGATGAGATACGTATGCAGTGGATGCGACATCCGTGCGAGTCATTTTTCTTTTGACCCTCTCTTTTAGTAAATAGTATATTAGATAAACCCACACCCTTTAGACAAGAACAACAAGAGTGGATCCCGTAGAGTACTACGGATGCGTATGGGTGCTAATACCTTCCTTTCGCATAACAGACTCCCAAACCCAAGATTTGGTTGCGAGACCTTGTATTTTCGTTTCCTTTTTCCAGGTTTACTTCGAGTGTTTCCTTTCCCTCCTTTGGGATAAATAACGCATGGTGGCGACTCTTTTGTCATTTTCTTTCTTCGCCAGTTGTTTTTTTCGCAGGTTGCGACAGCTGGCGACTCTGCTGGGGACACGGTCTCCCTAAGCAGTCCCTCATAGATTTTATAGGTTTCTTGTTGGTTGGGTGTTTATTTCTTTTGTACAGTTATTCATTTACCTGCTTTACCTTATTGCATTCATCTGCTGTATCTGTGGGTTCTGTGGGGGTTGTTTGTTGGGTGGGGATGTTCTATGAGAGATAAGCCCACTACCCAGGCTTGAGCGTACACACAGGTTTTAGAGTGGATAGTCATGAGGCTTGCATGGCATGTTGCTACGTTAAGTCGTTCATGAAGACCCACATTCCAGACGAGGTTTCTTTTGGATATATTCGGTCATATGGGTGTTCCATAACGACAGATGTCCCTTTAGAAATCTTCGACTCTGGTGACCATTTCCCGAGGACTCAGGCAAGGCCTCTCCTCCGAGACGTGTTTATGTTAGCTCTGGTGGGCGCATTCTCGCTGCTCAATCCGAGGACCCCGAGACTGGGAACTTGCTTTAGGATATACTGTTGAGGGGAGTCAGTGGAGGTCTTTTATTCCGTAATAATGCCAAACCTTCAGTGGTAAACATATTATTCGACTGAAGGGCTGAAGCTGACGAACATCTGTTCTTAGAACCTACCAGTGAGGGGCGGGCTAAATTCAGGAAACCTTAACCTTCAACCAACCCGGTTTTCTGGAGCCGAGCTTTGATCTCATATTATATTCCCCAGTGGGTTTCTCTTCAGACAGTGCAACCCGACAGATGTTCAAGCAGATACAGCAATCCTGATTCCCATGTCACTGCATTGCATCACATCATTTCGCATTCATATCATTCAACACATGTTTATCTATTCCCGGGGGTTTATATCTTCTTCTTGATTCTAGTCGGAGTTTTCTAGTTCTCCTAACGGCTCAATCCTCTTACACTGTTTATCAAATGTGAGACTGGAATCAATGGGTTAGAATACCTTTTAGAATTGATAAACCTGTCGTTGCATTTGCATATTCATTAGCATGTCTTGCATAACAGGTACCGCTGCAGTATTCTTAGTTTGTTTGGTATTCCACTAGCAGGATAGCTGATTCAGGAATTCATCGGTATGGTACCCTCAGAAACCACCAGAGAGCAATGGAAAGCCTACAAGCCGAGCTCGCCGAGATGAGGATTCGCATGAATCAGTTCATGGAAGTGGTCCAAGGAGTGGCTCAAGGACAACAGGAGATTAGATTGTTGGCGCAGAGGAATCCCGCTACTACTCAACCGGAGGTTGTGGTTGATCCTCCCGCTGGAGAGGCTAATGGACCCAATGGACCGGAGCCTATCCCAATCCCACATGTCAACTCCGGTCAACAGCCCGTCCATGATGATCATGACGACCAGTTCACCCAGATGCAGGAAGACTTTGGCATGGAAGGGCAGAATGCTCTTGGTGTGGATGTTGCTGATTGGGATTGGTCCCAGGGGTGAGGGTGCCACCGAAGTTCAAGGTCCCGATATTTGACAAATACAGTGGCACCTCTTGCCCAAAGACCCATGTGCAAGCCTATTACCATAAAATGGTTGCATACTCTGACGATGAAAAGTTGCTTATGTACTTTTTCCAGGATAGCCTAGCTGGGGCATCTCTGGAATAGTATATGAGGCTGGACAGAGCCCACATCCGCTACTGGAGGGATTTGGCTGAGGCTTTCGTGAAGCAGTATCAGTATAATGCAGACATGGCTCCAGACAGAAATCAAATTCAGAATCTGTTTCTTAAAAGCAATGAGTGCTTCAGGGAATACGCTCAACGCTGGAGGGAGACAGCTTTCCGTGTCCAACCTCCTATGTTGGAGAAGGAAATGGCTAACATGTTCATGAACACTCTGCCCAGACCTTACTAGGAGCGCCTGGTGGGTTGCAATGCCTCCAACTTTGCTGATGTAGTCTTTACCGGCGAGAGGGTGGAGAACTATTTGAAGACATGCAAGATCCAGAGTGGAGGTGGATCTTCGTCAGGGGTGAAGAAGCCGTTCATTCAGGGACAAAAGAGGAGAGAAGGGGATGCAAATGCCATATCTTCTTATCAGAACAGGGGTAACCAGAGGAATAACTTTCAGAACTATCATCAACAACCGTATGTTGTGGCTGTGACTATTCCGGCTGCAGCACCACTACAAGAACAACAACCACAACGTCAACAAACTCAGTACCAACAACAACAAAAAGGTAACAGACCCGCCTATCAACAGAGGCAAAGGACGATGGACCGGCATTTCGACACTCTTCCAATGTCGTACGCTCAGTTGCTTTCTAGTCTTCAACAACTACAACTTGTGCAGTTACGCACTCTGGCTCCTCCTGTTGCAGACTTCCGGTGGGTTACGACGCCAACGCTAGGTGTAGCTTCCACTCTGGGGCACCTGGCCACAATATTGAGAACTGCAAAGCTTTTAAGCATGTAGTTCAGGACCTCATAGATTCAAAGGCCATCGACCTTGCATCGGCTCCTAATGTCGTCAACAATCCCATGCCGCAGCATGATAGTGCGAATGTTAATATGATAGAAGGGGAAGCCAAATCCGTCAAAGATGTGTTGAAGTTGAAGACTCCGTTGATGGATATCAAGGGCTACTTGTTGAAGGCCGATGTTTTCCCCGGTTGTGGGAAGGGTTGTGTGGATTGTGCCACCCAGAGTGAAGGTTGTTTGAAGCTGCAGCAGGGTATCTAGGCCTTGCTTGACCATGGTATCCTCCAATTTGAAGATTTGTCTGTCCAAGAGTCTGTGGAAGGGATTGAGGAAGACGTGTTTAAAGATGTTACTGATGAATTTGCAGATGTTGTTCCTACTGGTTCTGTAATCCATGATGATGTATTTAATTTTTCCAATGTTGTTGCCGATATCCCAAGCAATGTGGTTGATTCTGATGTAATTGAACTTGATTCCGATGTTTCGGATGTTTATGTTTCAATGAATGAGATTTCAGAGTGTGACTATGATGTTGCTACTATCACCATTTTCTACCCAACTAATCAGATCAATGTACCAGAAGCGCAACTAGTGCCACCAGTGCGACCATCCACTATGACTATCACAACCCCTGGTCCTTTACCTTTCACCAGTGAAAGGGCCATTCCTTGGCATTATGGGGGGGAGTGTGTACACGCACGCTCATGGGGTAAAGCAACCACTGAAAATAGCGGAGAAGACTGAATCTGAAGTGGAAATAGTAGATCCCGCGGTGGACAATGTTGGTGGAATCGGGCGATTCACCAGGAGTGGTAGACTGTTCTCACCATCCGCTACTCAAGCTGATAATGTTGATGCCACGGCGAAAGCCAAAGGCAAACAAGTCGTGAATGAGGGTACCTCTACACCCCAGGCTGGTTCTGAGCCCACTTTTGCGAAGGATGTGGACGAGCTTCTGAGAATCATAAAGAAAAGTGACTACAAGGTAGTCGATCAGTTGATTCAGACGCCGTCCAAGATATCCATTCTCTCACTCTTATTGTGTTCGGAGGCGCACAGGGAGGCACTGCTGAAAGTCCTAAATGCTGCATATGTTCCTCAGGAGATCTCAGTGAACCAACTGGAAGGAATCGTTGCAAATGTTCATGCAAGCAACGGGTTGGGTTTTACTGATTCTGACTTAACACCAGCTGGACGCAACCATAACAAAGCTCTGCACATCTCGATGGAATGCAGAGACACCGTGTTATCACATGTTCTGGTGGATACAGGTTCCTCTCTCAATGTGCTACCCAAGAGAGCCCTATCAAGGTTAGAAGTAGAGGGTTTGGTCCTGAAGCCTTCAGATCTTATTGTGAGAGCCTTCGATGGTTCAAAGAGGTCGGTGTTTGGAGAGGTAGAATTGTCAATTCAGATCGGATCACAAACCTTCAACACCTTCTTCTATGTGATGGATATCAGTCCTTCCTTCAGTTGCCTGCTGGGTCATCCTTGGATCCACAATGCTGGGGCAGTCTCTTCAACTTTACATCAAAAGATTAAATTCCCAGTCAATGGAAGGATTATCACCGTCTGTGGTGAGGAGGACATTCTGGTCAGTAACCTGTCTACATTCAAGTATGTAGAAGTAGAAGGTGAATTTCATGAGACCCTGTGTCAAGCCTTTGAGGCAGTAAAGATCAAGGACGCAGCTCCGGTGGAAGAAGTTAAAGCGGGTGCCTCTATCTCATCCTTCAAGCAGGCACAAGCCTTGGTGGATTCAGGTGTTGCTTCCGGTTGGGGACGTCTGTTGGAGTTACCAATGAAAGAAGACAAGTTCGGGATTGGGTATCAGCCAGTTTTGACTTCTACAACTTCAACGCTTCAGACTCGTCAAGGGCCGATTACTTTCTCCAGCGTTGGCGTCATCCAATATGGCCAGATCTCTGCGGTCAACGATGAAGATGGGGATAGTAATTGCGACATCGATAACTGGGTGCGTCTGAGGATCCCGGGTGAAGTCATCAACAATTGGTCTTCTGAGGAGATTGTGCAAGCCACTTTTCTGGAGGAGTAATTTTTCTTGTTTATTCATGCATATCCAAGTCTTACGTTCCGCCCAGGGTGTAATGACTCATTGTAGGGCTCATCTATGTGATACCTGCATTTTTTATCATAAATAAAGGACGTCTTTTTGCATTCAAATATTTTGTTCACTGTCTTTCTATTTTTGCAGTTTTCAAAAAAAAAAAATCAAATCAAAAATATTTTGGCAATGTTTTGTTTAGTTTTCACTTCTTGTCCACACTCATAAGCACATACCATCACTCATGCAGATGCACATCACCGGATCCTATTGATAACGGTTCTGCTATGGCTTGCTTTGACTTTGAAAATCCGGTCTTTCAAACTGAAGAAGAGGGTGATGAAGACTGTGAACTCCCTGAAGAACTTGCCAGGCTATTAAAGCAAGAGGAAAGGGTCATTCAACCGCATCAAGAGACTACTGAAGTGATTAATCTCGGCACCGAGGACGCCAAGAGAGAAATCAAGATAGGGGTTGCTTTGGAAGACGATGTGAAGAAGGGGTTGATTGAATTGCTGCAAGGGTATGTTGACATCTTTGCCTGGTCTTATCAGGACATGCCAGGGCTTGACACAGACATCGTGGTACGCCACTTGCCTCTCAAAGAAGTTTGTCCTCCGGTCAAGCAGAAGCTCAGAAGAACGAGACAAGAGATGGCTGTCAAGATAAAGGAAGAAGTGCAAAAACAGTTGGATGCAGGGTTTCTAGAAGTCACCAATTATCCGCCATGGGTTGAAAACATCGTTCCAGTACCTAAGAAGGATGGAAAGGTACGGATGTGTGTCGACTACCGGGATATGAACAGAGCTAGCCCTAAGGATGATTTCCCATTACCTCACATCGACGTTTTGGTGGATAACACAACTTAGTTCTTGGTATTCTCCTTCAAGGATGGCTTTTCTGGCTATAATCAAATTAAGATGGCACCAGAAGACATGGAGAAGACAACATTCATAACCCCATGGGGCACCTTCTGCTACAAGGTGATGTCGTTTGGTCTGAAAAATGCTGGGGCAACATATCAACGAGCTATGGTAACTCTTTTCCATGATATGATTCATCATGAAATAGAGGTTTATGTTGACGATATGATTGCCAAATCTCAGACAGAAGAAGAACATTTGGTGAATTTGCAGAAACTGTTCGAGCGTTTGAGGAAATTCAAGCTGAGGCTTAATCCGAACAAGTGTACTTTCGGGGTGAGATCTGGAAAATTGCTAGGTTTTATTGTTAGTGAAAAAGGGATTGAGGTGGATCCTGACAAAGTAAAAGCGATACAGGAAACTCCTGAGCCAAGAACAGAGAAACAAGTTCGTGGTTTCTTAGGGAGGTTGAACTACATTGCACGGTTCATCTCTCACCTAACAGCCACGTGCGAGCCAATTTTCAAGTTTCTAAGAAAAGATCAGGCTATCAGGTGGAATGATGATTGCCAAAGGGATTTTGAAAAGATAAAAGAGTATTTGCAGAATCCTCCTATCCTTATGCCTCCAGTCCCAAGGAGACCGCTGATTATGTATTCGACTGTACTTGACAATTCTATGGGTTGTGTTCTCGGTCAACACGACGAGACAGGTAGGAAAGAGCATGCCATCTACTACTTGAGTAAGAAATTCATAGACTGCGAGTCGAGATACTCAATGCTTGAAAAGACATGTTGTGCACTTGCATGGGATGCTAAGCGTTTGAGACAATACATGCTGACTCACACAACCTTATTGATCTCCAAGATGGATCCAATCAAGTATATATTTGAGAAGCCAGCTCTCACCGGAAGGGTTGGTCGTTGGCAAATGGTACTGACAAAGTATGACATCCAGTATACATCCCAGAAAGCCATCAAAGGAAGTATTCTGTCCGACTATCTTGCTCAACAGCCGATTGAAGATTATGAGCCGATGAAGTTTGATTTTCCAGATGAAGACATCATGTTCCTCAAGATGAAACACTATGAAGAGCCAGTTGTTGAGGAGGGACCTGATTCAGAGGAAAAGTGGACTTTGTTGTTTGATGGGGCTGTCAATGCCAGAGGAAGTGGAATTGGTGTTGTCATTACTACTCCGAAAGGTGCCCACATGCCTTTCACCGCTCGTCTGACTTTTGAGTGCACCAATAATGAAGCTGAGTATGAGGCCTGCATCTTGGGAATTGAGCAAGCCATTTATTTGAGAATCAAGACTCTGGACATCTTTGGAGATTCAGCTCTAGTGATCAATCAAGGGAATGGTGATTAGAACACTCTCCAGCCCACTCTGGTCCCCTACAGAGATTACACGAGAAGACTGTTAACTTTCTTCACAACAGTAAAGCTGTATCATATACCTCGTGATGAGAACCAGATGGCAGATGCTCTTGCTACTCTATCCTCCATGATCAAGGTGATTCGGTGGAACCATGTTCCCAGGATCGATGTTATGCGCCTTGATAGGGCCGCGTATGTGTTTGCTGCTGAACTGGTAGTTGATGACAAGCCTTGGTATCACGACATCAAGTGTTTTCTGAAGAATCAAGAGTACCCTGCAGGGGCATCCAACAATGATAGAAAGACTTTGAGAAGGTTGGCAGGCGGTTTCTTCTTGAACAAAGACGATGTGTTGTATAAGAGGAACTTTGACATGGTTTTGCTCATATGCGTGGATAGACACGAAGCAGACATGTTAATGCAGGAAGTTCATGAAGGCTCCTTCGGTACTCATGCCGGCGGACATGCAATGGCTAAGAAATTGTTGAGAGCGGGTTATTACTGGATGACCATGGAATCTGATTGTTTCCAATATGCTCGGAAGTGTCATAAATGCCAGATTTATGCTGATAAGGTACATGTGTCGCCAAATCCTCTGAATGTGATGTCTTCGCCGTGGCCTTTTGCTATGTGGGGCATTGATATGATTGGAAGGATTGAGCCGACTGCTTCCAATGGGCATCGCTTCATCCTTGTTGCCATCGACTATTTCACCAAGTGGGTCGAAGCAGCGTCATTCGCGAATGTCACCAGACATGTGGTTGCCTGATTCATTAAGAAAGAAATCATTTGTCGTTATGGGATTCCCGAAAGAATCATTACTGATAATGGTTCTAATCTCAATAACAAAATGATGAAGGAGTTGTGCCAGAACTTCAACATTCAGCATCACAACTCTTCTCCTTATCGCCCTAAGATGAACGGCGCTGTTGAGGCAGCAAATAAGAACATAAAGAAGATTGTGCAGAAGATGGTCGTTACGTACAGAGATTGGCATGAGATGCTACCCTTCGCCTTGCATGGGTACCGTACTTCAGTACGTACGTCGACCGGGGCAAACCCTTATTCCCTTGTGTATGGTATGGAGGCAGTCCTACCTATTGAAGTGGAGATTCCTTCTCTAAGAGTCCTGTTGGATGTCAAGTTAGACGAAGCTGAATGGATTCGGACAAGATTCAATGAGTTGAGTCTTATCAAAGAGAAGCGAATGGCAGTCACTTGTCATGGGCAGTTGTATCAGAGTCGGATGAAGAGAGCCTTTGATCAGAAAGTGCGTCCTCGATGCTTCCATGTTGAAGATTTAGTGTTGAAAAGGATCCTCCCTCCTCAGACAGACCACAGGGGCAAGTGGACTCCTAACTATGAGGGACCGTATATTGTCACCAAGGTTTTCGATGGTGGGGCCTTAATGCTTGCAACTATGGATGGTGAAAACTTCACTTACCCTATGAACTCAGACGCAGTTAAAAAATACTTCGCATAAAATAGACCCGCTAGACAATAAAAATAATAGTCCAGGCAAGAATGGGCATCCCGACGAACCAAGAAAATGAAAAGGTTCGGGCAAAAATTAGGGATTAAAAATGAAAAGATTGTACACCCGGTAAGTTGAAAACCTGGAAAAGGCAACTTAGGCAAAAATGGGTATCCCGGTGGATTGAAAACCCGAAAGGGCGATCTAGGCAAAAGTTAGGGATTAAGCGAATGACTGCGTTCTGAGTAGTTCTGAATATCATCTCGTGTCGATAACCGGAAACTTCAGAAGGATAGGAAATAATCCAATCACCTTTTTCGAAAAGCTGATCATCTGGAGGATCTTGAAGACGAGCGAGTCATAGCAGAATTGGAACCCGATAGAAATCCATTTCACATTGCCATTAGATTAACTTCTATTTTTATCTTTTGTGCGATTACCTCTTTCCAGGGATCACTTCCTGATGTAAATGCCTATTCAGAGGCCACTCAATCAATAAAATCATGTCATTCAGTATATCTCTGTGTTCATTTTCATTTTACTGTTTTGTTTGCAAAAAATGACGTCCGAATTTTTGATAAACATTGGATCATGAAACATAAGAGCTTTACAGGTACATGCTTAATAAACATTTAAAATTGCTATAAATTTTTAAGTGCTTTGGACCGTCTACTCAGACCAGGTACACTCAGGGCATTTCCTTAAAATACCAGCGGATGATCGCGGATGTTTTTCCTCAGCAGTTGGGATTTGGTATCTTATCCATGCGGAGCTGGTACGAGCATTGGATTCTTCAATCCCTAGCAGACTCTCACTATTGTACTTCCCCCATCATTTGTTTCAGATTATACATTCACCAGTAGAGTTGACAGTGTCTGACTGTATACCCCCAGTAGAGTTGACAGTGTCAGGCTGTATCTTCCCAGTAGAAGCGGCTGCTCCTCAGAGTTTGATTCCGGATTGATGATCTCGACGCTAGATCCATGTCTCTTTCCTTGAAGCAGAATCTCGGTACCGTATCGGTGTTTGGTTCCCCTGCTGAGTCATCTCTCTCGCAGATTATGGTTGCCAGAACCACCGTCGCTTTCCTCGGCAGCAGGCTTTCAGTGCCATTCTCTCCCCAGTCAGAGTCTTGGTATTTTGTTATTTGCCAGAACACCGCGTGGCGGGTCATTTCCCCACAGAGTTCTTTGTGCTGTGCATCTCCAACAGTATTGCCAGGATCCAGAAGATTGTGATCATTTCCCCAGCAGATTCCTGGCCTCGGCTTGGTATTCTCCCCAGCATTTCGCATCCCTGCATGTAGAATCATATTGCATTGCATCCTCCCAAATCGCGTAGCATTTCCATTTTCATGGAGCATTACGCCATTGAAAAATTCAAACATACACATATGAAGCATAAAAAATTCTCGCTATCCCAAGTGATAAGGCAGAAGTTGTTTCCAATGCTCAGACTGAAGGTTGTTCATGACTTATTATCCCCAGCATGGGTCATTGGCCCATGTGCCGCCTCAATTATCATTTTCCCTATTTCTGCTGATGCTGACAGGCACGAAAGGTTTCCGGTATTCAGACCGAAGTGGCATTCAGGCCAGTTGTCCGGTATTCTGACTGAAGTGGCATTCAGGCCAATTATCCGATATTCAGATCGAAGAAGTTTCCGATGTTCAGGTAGATGCAACTTGTGGCATTCAGGCCAGTTTTCCTGTATTCAGACCGAAGTGGCATTCAGGCCAGTTTTCCAATATTCAGATCAAAGAAGTTTCCGACGTTTAGGTCGATGCAACTTGTGGCATTCAGGCCAGGTTTCTAGTATTCAGACCGAAGTGGCATTCAGGCCAGGTTTCCGATATTCAGATCGAAGAAGTTTCCGACATTCAGGTCGACGCAACTTGCGGCATTCAGGCCAATTTTCCGGTGTTCATATCGAAGAAGTTTCCGATGTTCAGGTTGATGCAACTTGTGGCATTCAGGCCAGTTTTCCGGTATTCAGACCGAAGTGGCATGCATGCCAGTTTTCCGATATTCCGACCGAAGTGGCATTCAGGCCAGTTTTCCGGTATTCAGACCGAAGTGGCATGCAGGCCAGTTTTCCGGTGTCCAGACCGATGTGGCACTCAGGACAGTTTTCCGGTATTCAGACCGAAGTGGCATGCAGGCCAGTTTTCTGATATTCAGATCAATGTGGCATTCAGGCCAGTTTTCCGGTATTCAGACCGAAGTGGCATGCAGGCTAGTTTTCCGATATTCAGATCGAAGTGGCATTCAGGCCAGTTTTCTGATATTCAGATCGAAGTGGCATTCAGGCCAGTTGTCCGGTGTTCAGACCAAAGTGGCATTCAAGCCAGTTTCCCCGTGTTCAGACCGATGTTTGATAATCAAGTATCATTCGATGCTCAGATCGAAGTTATTTCTAGTATTCAAACTAATGAGCGGCATTCAGGCCAGGGTTATTTTTGTGTTACCATTTATTTTGGTATCCAGGTTAACATTCTTTTTCGGTATTCAGACCGACTTTCACCGTACCAGACTGGTTCTTCTTTCAAGACCACCTCTTTGCCGATTCTGACAGGCATTGTTACTTCACTTCACTTCAGTGCAAATTTTCAGGCTTTTATTGTATTCAATCCCTTGATACCTCGAAAGTGCGAAAGCCGTTGCTATCTTCTTTTCGGGTCTCCAGTTGATTGAATAGGGGCAGTTGTAGCACCTCAAATTTGCCCCCCTCATTCATGCATTCATTTTTTAGGTCATTTAACATTTCATATTGCATTTCATCATGTCAATCAGAACCAGATCCAAAAAGCTTGAATATCATCCAAGACACTTTGTGGGTTCTATCGAGGTGATCACCCAACACAAGGGAATAGCTTGAGTTACTTACAACATGTTCAAATGGGGTCTATTCATCATTCAAAATGCTAGTCTTGAAGGAGCAAAAGTCTATTCCTGAGCTGTCATGCTCGCTAGGCGAGCAGCGTGGTTCGCTTAGAGAATCTGAACTGTCATGCTCGCTAGGCAAGCAAATCCTTCGCTAGGCGAAGCCCACGCGTTTTTGGAAAATATAACAGAAGAATCATGGGCTTGAGCTGCCCTCAATTGAGCCCACAAAGCCACGAAAATCAAGTTATCAGTGCTGAAGCTCAATGGAATAAAACCCTAGAGGGAGAAAAAGAAGAGAATAGAGAGAAAAGAGAGTGAGAACTAATTCAGAGCAGCCCCCAGAGACTGAAGGGAACTCATCTGCGAAGAACCCATTCCACCTTATATAAACCCTAAGATTATTTTGCAAACCCAACGGTGCAATTCAATTTCATTCGATCTCTCCAATCAGGTTTGCCCTTATTCCCATTACTTTATGCTTTCAATTTGAATTCTCTGAATGTATGAAATATGATGGAGGAATTTAGAAGGGTGGGTATCGCATGCGGGTTTAGATGTGCGTGAATGTGTAGAACAATGCCTTGAATGTTTAATCGTTTCGTTTCTGAGATGGATACCATAGGGTTTGGGGTTTCTGAGATCGGACTGTTATCAGTGAAAAACCCAGAACCCGTAGGAATTCACTAGCACCTTCGCTAGGCGAGCCTGCATCGAACCTTCGCTATGCCTTCGCTAAGCGAAGCAGTAGCGATCGCGACAGTAGCTATTTTTTTTGTTTGCTCTCCCATCTGTTTTGTGTTTGACATATTTTCTACCGCGTCCGGGCAGATGTTTTGGTATGTATGTCATGTCTTGATGTGTGGATCCTGGCCCCCTGACTTCGAGTTTTGATACCCTTTTGATGCATTTGTTCGACAAGAGGTTTAGGCCTCCTACCCTTGGTTGCTTTTTGTGAGCTTTTTGTGAACTCTAATAGCATGATTCATGTGGTTGCTATGATTCTTCTGTTTGGTGCAACTCTTGATTGCACCCCATCTTGTTTCTCTAACCTGTTTGTTGAGCTTTTGTGAGGGCTCACATGACTCTTGAAGAGATAGCTTGCTTGGTATTCCACTTTATTTGTGGGATACCGTTTGGAGATTTGTTCCGATTACTTTGCTGACCTGCTTTTCTTTGATGATGCTAGCTTGAGAGATCTCTGGGTTTCTTGTTCCTCTAGTTGCCGTTACTTCAGATTTTTATCTGTGTGGTAGATCTCTTGATCCTTTTATCTTTCCCGCATTTTACCGCTTTCTTAGCTGGAAGACCTCGATAAGAGGCAATGTTTTTTCGTGTGTTTACTTTTGTGCCCAAAGACCTCCAAAAGGAGGCACCAGTGCTAAAGACCTCCATGAAGAGGCAATTGACGGATAAAAAGGATTAGTAGTCAATCCCCCGTTATTCAGTATGTCGTTCTTTATGCTCGCACTACGTGTCGATGCTTCAGAACAAGAGCCCCAGATCTTTTGTCCGGTCAGTCAGTGGAGAGGGTTCCATCTTCTTGAGTCCCCACTTTTTGTCATGAGCTCACCCTGTCCAGGGTTAAGAGCTATGAGGTCTTATCCTCATTACCCTTCTGATCTGCTCACCCTGACGTTCAGTGTCAGTGGTTAAGAGCCCGTTTGTGTAAGACCCCAATTTTGGCCCTAAGATCCCTCATGGCCCATATCATATCATATCATGGCCTCAAGGATCATTGCATGCCCTAGCTTCCCTCCTAGTGGGTAGGTTGCCTTGTGAGTGTGGTTCTTGATCACCAAGCATGTATTGCATTTGTATATCTTTGCCTTTCATATGTTTACTAACCAAAAAGTACAAAAATATTGTCATCTAACCATGTTACTTGCAGCTGAAGCAATCATCAGCAATTAGGTCAAAATCAGTCAAAGTCAGTCATTGCAGTGGATGGTGGCCATTCTTGCAGAATTTGGGCACCATGATCAATAATCAAGAGTTCATATGACTTGGGACATCATTTGAAGTCAAGGTCTCAAAGAATCAGAGTTTGGAATTCATCAGAACATGCTTCAGTCAGGCAAAACCCTAGAAAGTCAAACTTGGTCAACTGTGGATTTAGTCAGTGATTTGGTGATGGAATTGATTTGAAGGAGCTCATTCATGTCCATACAAGCCTCATGTATCATGCCAAACCTCATCATGGAAGAAAATCAAGTCAAACAGAAAATTTCCAGAAATAGAAACTTGACCTGTAATTCAAACTGCCAAAAATGGAAATTTCTTGATCCTCAACTTACATCATGATACAAGCTTCAAATGGATTTTTGCCCAACATGAAAGTTGAAGATCTTGTTCTCCCATTTTCAAAAAGTCCAAGAACTCTCAAATCCCATGTATGGTTGGCAAGATATGATCAAATCAATTTCAAAAATTTGTGAACTTCAAAAGGCCATATCTCATGAACCACTTGGCCAAATTTGATGGGGTTTTTTCCTACAAACCACATTTTACCTCCTCTTTCCAAAAATGTAAATTTCATGCACCAAAACCTCACCATGCAAAATGCCATTTTTGGACTTGACTTCTTTAAATTCAAGTGTGTGCAAAAGTTGACTTTTTGATTTAGCAATTTTTAAACAATTTGGCCATTTGGGATCTGTTTTAGATGGTATTTGAAACATGCTCAAGGCCCAATTCGTGCAGACCATATACCTCCATGTGCACATTGGTTCAAATTAGCAAAAATGCAAATTGGCTTCATTTAAGTTAACTTTGATTAGTACCTTCATTAACTAATGCTAAACAGTCCATATATAAGTCATTTTCTGTGAGATTCAACCCGAGCAGCAGCCTTTACACATCAGAAAACTCTCATTCTCTCCCAATTTCGATTTTGACATTTTTGCAATTTCTGCTCAAAATCTCCAAACAACTCGAACAATCCTTCATTGTCCCATCATCTAACCACCATTGAGAGTTGTTTCTAAGCATAAAATACCAACTGGAATAGCATTTCAAATTCTGTTTCTCCATGAATCCAACAATGGTGATTTTCGATTTTGGTGTTTCCAAGAGTTGCTGAGCTTCAAGCCACCCTCCAGCCATCATTTCAAACCAAGAGCTTCATCTGTTTCGAGCTGCATCGCCAAAATAACCACTGCTCCACTCCTTTCTTCAAAATCAAGTAAGGTTTCGACCACCTTCTTTCTCTAATCCATGCTATGCTTATGATAGTTTACTCTTTGCTGATTCTAATGAACTATGGATTGCTTGAAATGGTTGTGTCATGCATGAGAAATATGGATTTTCATTTGTATGCTCAAATATGTTTTCAGTCGATTTGCTTTGATGATGATGATTTCATGAAAACCATGTTTGGATTATGCTTGTGCTTGGTTTGCTGAATCGATTGATATGCTTGCTGTCGATTTCTGGGCATGATTGTATTCCACGATTGTTGGAGAAGATGAATGTGTAGTGTTACTGTAGCAAACCCTAACCATTTTTCCAGAAAATTTGTTTTCACGTGTATCAGCTTGCCTTGTTACTGTTTCATTGGTGATGGCCAATCAGAACATTTCGTTCTGCCTCCCTTAAGCGCACCGTTTTGATTAATGACAACTTATTTACCAGCGTGCCATCGGTCAACTTGTTTGACTCACTAAACCATGTTACTTTGTTCATGTTTTCCAAATTGATTGCTTAACTTCTAAAAATCATTTCTCACTCGTTTCAATTCCAAAATTCATGAAATTTTTTTCATCATACTCACATGAATGTCTATTATTTTATCATGATTTTTGCTGAATTTTTGGTTGGCTGGATTTTTAATGGCTTTAGGGTTCTTAACATGTATGCACATTTTGTACATTTTGCCAAAACCATTGTGAAATTGTGATGATGTATCCAATGCTCCTGAAATTTTTTGTGGTTAATCTACACTCATTCATGTTTGTTTTGGTGTAGAGTTCTTGCATTTATCATATGTGGTTTGTGAGATATGAATTTTTGAAGTAGGGTGTGACAATTTGTGTCACACCAATGATATGCAATTTCATGATTTTTGTTGACATGCTTCCTGACCTCCAATTGATGTGAAATTTAGCATGAACCTTCTCTTATATGTCTAGTTGACTTGTGAATTTTCCTGGAATTAATTATGCCATTTCCTATTTGTTTGAGATTTGTCTTCTCTGCCTAGTCAATTGTTGACTTTGTGTGATACATCTTGCCATTTCATTTGGGAAATTCTCATACTTCATTGGATGATCATGAAATTTTACATGTGCATACCATACATCTTGAGCTTTGCATTGGTGTTGATCCCATCCATTTCTCATCTTTTTTCATTTAGTTATGATTTTTTGAAGTTGATACATGTATATTTGACTTCTTTGGGCATGATTGAAATTGTTTGGACTTCCTGATTTTAATTGACCATCTTCCCATGTTCCAATTGAGCTGAAATTTTATATGCATGTCATTATGTGGATTGTGATTGACCATGAATTATTTTATGATTTTTGGAATTGATTATGTTTGGGTTTGAGCCAAGTATTTCTGTTGACTTCTATGTGCTCTCTTTTGCCATGTTTTGCCTTCTTTTGTTTGTGATATGATGATAATGCATGATATGAACTTGAGACCAATTGAGTTTGCTTCTTAAATGTTTGAACTTGATTTTGATTGACTTTCCTTTGCTGATTTGACTTTCTCATTCACTTTTGACCCTAGGCTTGTCCTAGGGGTCTCCTGGCTTATGTTTGAGTTCATTGTTTCAGGTTAAGCTACAAATGCTTCAAAGAAACTTTTACAAGTTGATTGAGTTTATTTGTTTATCATGAGCTAACCTTTGTTTTGTAGGTGGCTTGACTCATATGATTTGAGTCTTGTGCTTTGCACATTTGCCTGTCTGTGTTGACTGTTAATTCTACTCTCGTTCTGCTTTGACTGTTGAACTGTGTACTGATTTGTTTGACTATTTCAGGTACTATTAGTTGCTTAAGTTCTTTGAACTTGCTTTGCTTTGCTATTTAGCAATTTGCTTTGAGGTATAATTCCTTTTTCTTCATGTAGTCTGGAAGACCTGGCCTGTTATTTGGCCAGGCAACTGTCTGAAGTCCTCCTTAAGAGGCAATGCTTGTGTGTGTTTACATTTGTCCCAAGCAGGAAAAGTCCTTCAAATAAGGCAATTGGTAGATCAAAGGGATAAGCAACCTATCCCCTACTATTCTGTGAGTCTTCTCCTTGCTCCCATTACATGGTTGTAGCATTGAGATCCAAGCCCAAGATCAATCGAGTCAATAATCTGTGGAGAGTTCCTACTTTCTGAACTCCCACACCTTCTGATATTCAGATGCTCTCCCTGACCAGGGATAAGAGCAATGAGGCACACCCCTCATATCCTTTCATCTGCTTCACCTTAACCTCTCAATGGCAAGGTTAAGAGCAACTCTTTGACCCTATTCCAGTTGGCTTCAATGCCTAACCCTCTTGTATGAGCCTCCTTGTATGGTTATAAAGTGTGCTGTTTGATTCTCATTGATTGCTTGATTGTTTCATATGCACATGCTTGCTTGTATGCTCTATGCATTTATCATCATTTATTGCTCATCAATGCATAATCATTTCATTTGTCTTGATGACATTATCATTGTTGTTTGCCCATTGAGGACAATTGTAAGACCATCCATTGGCCATTGCTCCTGGGATATGGAAGTGAGTATAAGACCATCACCTTGGCCACTCATCTTATCTTTGCTTAATGCATTTGATTGTATGTGAGGATGCAATTGTAAGTCCCTGCAAGTTGGCATTTGCTTTCCTGTGATCCTGTTGCTTTGTTTGTTGTATGTGAGGATACAATTGTAAGTCCCTGCAAGCTGGCATTTGTATTCCTAGGACCATACTGTGGAGGTTAGAGTAAGCCCAGACAGATTGGCATCTGACATCCATGTCTTGCTTTTGTTTGTTTATGTGAGGTTGCAACTGTAAGTCCCTGCAAGTCGGCATTTGCTTTCCTATGATCATATGTTGGATATTGGTATAAGTCCAGACAGATTGGCATCCGGTATCCAAGTTTCATTTTGTTAGGAGATTAGTATAAGTCCATTGAGTGGCATCTGATATCCAGTTTTGTTTTAGGAGACTGGTGTAAATCCATCTATTGGTATCCGGTATCCACCTTTTATTTCTTTTTGTTTGAGGAGATTAGTGTAAGACCATTGAGTGGCATCTGATATCCAGTTTTATTTTAGGAGATTGGTATAAGCCCAGTGATTGGCATCCGATATTCGCTTTTGTTGACTTTCTTGTTTGTTTGTTATTATCCATTGTCATTCCAAAGGACACACTTGAATCATCCCCTATATGATCTCAAGAGGTGAACCTTCTAAGAAGTTTTACAATCCATCTTCATCCATTCATCCCCATTATGTCCTAAACCTTTTCACACATCACTTTCAAATTTGACATAGATATTGTGTAAACTTCTTCATGCTTTCCAAATTAAAAACCTGGACCCCAAGTCCTTGACTTTTTTTTCAAACCCCATTTCATAACACTTCTCTTGAATCAATCTTAATCATACTTTGACTTCCCTTTCATAATCACAATCAATTAACTTCACCCATTCACTTGTTTTGGCTCTGTCCATTGTTAATCTTTTCATGCATTAGCCATAGGTTTCAATTATCTTTGTGGTTGATGTAAATCTTGCCTATCCTTAGTGAGTCGACTATAAGACTTCCGTACTGAAAACAGGGCTAACCCCTCTAGTACGTCGAAGCTATCCTCACATGGTGGATGTTGGTCTTGGTCGAGTTTTCTCCCATTGATAATGAAGAGCCTCAGTGCTATTGTTTAAAATTGAATCCACCAACTTTTGGAAATCTTTTAGCCGAACTACGGCGTTTTGATCCTTACCTTTAATGGAAGGTACGTAGGCAGCGGGTTCATCCGTTCAAACCCAATAATAAAATTGTATATTCTTTTCTCATCATCCCAATCATGTTTGCACAATGTTTATGTCATAACAAATAACAATTTTATACAACAAGTGTGAAAAGGGCTCCCTAGGAGTACCTAGGACGTAGTGGGTGCCTAACACCTTCCCATTGCGTAATTTACCCCTTACCCAGAATCTCTGATCTTTTTATTAGTTTTCTACGTGTAAAACTTCTTAGGCTTTTGTTCGCTTTTTAGCCAATCCTTTGGATAAATAAAAGTGCGGTGGCGACTCGAAACTCATTGTATGCTTTGCTTATGGTTTAATCAATAGATCATATAGCGACGAATACACCGCTACAGAAAAGTGGCGACTCTGCTGGGGATAACTCACCAGAATCCTTGGTGGTATTGCCTACTTTTCACCATTGTTGTGCTATATTGTTATCTGCTATATGACATATTTTTGTACAATTTGGGATCACTGTATTGATTGTAATGTGTGAATTGCTTGATATACAATTGCTGTTTGCTTTGGTGATCTGTGAGATGAGTTCTGTACCCGAACTCGAGTGCTCTCTAGGATAGGAGAATGGCATAGTCTTGTTGACTGGTGTGGAGTATTCCTTAGCCAGTTGACTTGCGAGTCCATTCACTTGGTGGAGGTCATGTTGAACTAATAATGTCACACAAGTTATTTGTGGTTCGGCATTATTCTTTCAATCATGTGCCGCAGAAGCCAAGGACCTTAGTTTACCAAACCCATCTTGGCCTATTTTTAGGACCGTAGTGCGGGGGTCGTTCAGATGTCAGTTCTGATACGATTGTTACGCGATACTACACTCATAAGAGTTTCTCTTGAGAATATTCTTGGAATACGAGTATTCGTTCCTCCGATAATATTCGAAAGATGGAACGATGATTATGGGAACCTCTGATAGAACATGTCTGGCAGGTTTAAACCCTAGTACACTCCCTTTGGGTGGTTCTTAACCGAGACTCCATTCTCGTGACTCTCAACAAACCCTTGATTCGTGGTTGAGTCGTTCAAACATTGTTAATATCAATGGATCCCGGATCAGGTGTAAAACCTAAAATCCATCAAAGCGGCTGGTTGATATTAAGAATGTCTGAACCGGTTCATGTACCGTTAATATCAATGGAACTTGGGTGTCGATAAGGTGAAATCCTAAATCCACCAAAATGGATGATTGATATTAGGGATACAATGAGCTTTCCCACGACCTTTGTGTGGTGTGCTTTGCTTGATCCTTGAGTGTGTTTGTTGCATTCATGCATTCACGCATTCATCCGCATTCATGTCATCAAAAGAGAAAATTTTCAAGGAACTTAAAGGGTTTATTTGCAAAATTTTCAGACATGGAAAGACCGAAAAGGCATATAAAGAAATACAGCTTCAAGCAGCCCGATGTAAAAGAGTTAAGGAATCTGACATCGTATGTATTAGATCCCTTGGGTTTCAAAGCTCGCTATGGAAAGCTTCTACCTCTGCTCACCACCCAGGTTGACGAAGGGCTGATGAGTACTCTAGCTCAGTTCTACGATCCGTTGCATCATTGCTTCTTATTTCCGGATTTCCAGCTATTGCCGACTTTGGAAGAATACTCTCACCTCATTGGGATTCCGATTCTGGATCAAGTGCCGTTTAGTGGCTTAGAGAGTATTCCATCTGCTCGAGAGATTGCTAGTCTGTTGCACATAGATGAAGATCTGATTAGAGCTAATCTGACTACCAAAGGCGGAATTCAAGGTTTTCCTTCCGAGTTCCTCGTTGCCCAAGCTACCTTTTATGGGAAGGCCATGAGTGAGGATGCCTTTGAGGCTCTATTCATACTGCTCATCTATGGATTGGTGCTGTTTCCCAACTTCGACAAGTTCGTGGATATGAACGCCATTAGGATCTTTTCAGTTCTTAATCCAGTTCCGACTTTGTTGGGCGATGCTTATGTTTCTTTGCATCTGAGGAATATGAAGAATGGAGGAGTTATTGTCTGCTGTTTACCCCTGCTGTACAAGTGGTTTATTTCGCACTTGCCGCAGACGGTTGCTTTCAAGGAGAACAAGGGATGTCTACGGTGGTCTCAGAGACTCATGTCTCTCACCAATGATGATATTACCTGGTATGATCGCGTGTATGATACCGTTCAGATCATTGATTATTGTGGGGAATTCCCTAATGTGCCTCTTCTTGGTACATGTGGTGGGATTACCTACAATCCTATTCTCGCACGTCGTCAGCTTGGGTTCCCCCTAAAGGATAAACCTAATAGCATTCTGTTAGAAGGTGTGTTCTTCCAGGAGGGTAAAGATCCCCAAGGCCTGAAAGCCAGATTTGTCCGTGCATGGCGCAGTATCCGCAAGAAGAGTAGGAACGAGTTGGGTCCAAAGAACTGCATTGCTTTGGAACCATACACCTCTTGGGTCAGACAGAGAGCTGCCACCTACCTGATGCCGTATGATCATCCGAGACCTACATTGTTGGATGTGGCTGGGCCTTCAACCCTCCCTACCCAACGTGTAGAGGAGTTGAGAGAAGAAGACCTTTCGCGTGCTTGGATCCGTGAAAGAGAGGAATTGCTGCAGCAGCTCAAGGAGAAGGATGCTATGATTGAATTTCTCGAGCACCGAGTGATCGACGATCCGAACGACACTTGGACTTCTCTGCTTCCTCAGTCTTCCAAATTCTGGAAGAGGAAGTATGATCGACTTGCTAAGGAGAAAGCTGATATGGAGGCTGCCTATGAAAGAGAGATCAAAAAGTTGTGCACTTCTCGTCTTCCAGCATCCCGAGCTTCTAGGGATCCATAGGATGTCATTTACCTTTTCTCTTTGTAATGAATCAAAAATGCTGTATTTCTTTGTCTCAATATATTGAATGAAACATTTTCCATGAGCAATTAAAAGGTTTAAATATTCAAAATATTGCAAAAATACCCTAAGGGTTCCTTGAAAACAAAGCATTTGCACAAGCATTTCATGCATCATTCTTGCATAAACAGGTACCCCTTTTTCTGGTCTTCTTGTCCTAACCTTTGCTCTTCATTTATTTTGAAGACAAGCTGACTCACCGGTATTATACGCGGGTCAATTCAGCAAGGGTCATGGAGCAACTTGAACAAGAGAACAGAGAACTAAAGGAAGAGGTCGCCAGACTTGGCGCTTTGATGGAGCAACTCCTTGCTGCCCAGAACCAGCCTGCTCAACAGCCAGCAACTCCTGTTCAGAGGACGGTTATTTCAGAAGTAGCTACTTCAACGGTGCCAGTCAGTGCCCATCAGCCCAATGCCATGCCTCCCGGTTTTCCTTGGGGGATGCCTCCAGGCTTCATGCCTGATCTGCCAGCTCCTACATTTGCTCAAATGCCGGCATCTAGCCCGGTCCCTGTTCCCGCTCCTCCTGTCGTGCATACCATGCCTAGGGTAGACGACACCATCTATCACTCTGAGGCTTCTGAGGGCTCAGATGTTCATGAGAAGATGGATGCAATGAATGACCAATTCCTCGAGCTGAGAAAGGAATTGAGGACTCTTAGAGGCAAAGATCTCTTCGGCAAGTCTGCAACCGAACTTTGTTTAGTTCCCGGTGTCAAGATACCGATCAAATTCAAGGTCCCAGACTTTGAAAAATATAAGGGGAACACCTGTCCACTAGCTCACCTGGTCATGTACGCCAGGAAGATGTCAACACAGACTGATAATGATCAACTCTTGATCCATTATTTCCAAGATAGTCTGTCTGGTGCCGCGCTCAGATGGTACATGAGCCTGGACAGTGTCAACATCCGATCTTTCAACGACCTTGGCGAAGCTTTCGTCAAGCAATACAAGTACAATGTCGATATGGCACCTGACCGTGATCAACTCAGGTCTATGTCACAGAAAGCTAAAGAGTCGTTCAAGGAGTACGCCCAGAGATGGCGTGAGCTGGCAGCACAAATCACTCCACCGCTGGAAGAGAAGGAAATGACCAAGATCTTTCTGAAGACTCTTGGTTCATTTTATTATGAGCGGATGGTAGCGAGCGCTCCCTCTGATTTCACCGAGATGGTGAACATGGGGATGCGTCTTGAAGAAGGTGTCTGTGAAGGACGGTTGGCCAAAGATGATGGTTCTTCCTCTAAACGATATGGAGCGTTTAAGAGGAAAGAAGGCGAAGCACATGCCGTGCAGTCTCAGCCCAAACATAGAAGACCCTCTGTTCAGAGGAAGCCTGCACGACATACCAATCATCAGCACCAGGTGGCTCACGTAGCGCCTGTTTTCAAGGACAATACTCCTCAACGTCAGCAATATCAACCTCAACAGTATCAGCATCAGCAGCAATATCAACAACCGCAATACCAACAACAACAATCTCGTCCACAGTGTAGCACCTCAAATTTTCACCTATCATTGTACATACATTCTCATATTAGGTCATAGCATAACATGGTCCACTGCATAGCATTGCATTGTCCCTGTTGCCCAAGTGCAAGATCATCAAGAGAATTAGGTCAAACTGATCAAGAGATCAGTCAACCAAGCAAGCAAGTGTGTTTATCAAGGAGCCAAGGCCCTAGGGTTGGTCCAACATGTTCACATGACTTGGGGGTCCATTTGAAGTGTTTAGGTTAAAGATTGGATGCTCAGAGGTCATCAGTTAATGCACAATCAGTCAGAAACCCTAAAAAGTCAAACTTAGTCAACTGTGACTGATTTTATGGTTTTGATGGATGGATTTGGTTTGAGAGAGCTTATTCATGTCCAAATAGGCCTCATATATCATGGCAAACAACATCATTGAAGAATTTGAAGCCAAACAGAAAATTTCCAAAAATAGAAACTGGACCTGTAATTTTAACTGCCAAAAATGGAAACTTCTTGATCCCAAACTTACATCATGATACAAGCTTCAAATGAATTTTTTCCCAACATGAAAGTTGAAGATCTTGTTCTCCCATTTCCAAAAAGTCCAAGAACTCTCAATTCCCATGTATGGTTGGCAAGATATGATCAAATCATTTTCACAAATTCTTGAACTTCAAAAGGCCATATCTCTCAAACCATTTGGCCAAATTTGGTGAGGTTTTTTCCAACAAGTCATATTTGATCCCCTCTTTCCAAAAATGTCATCATCATGTGCCAAAACATTGCCAATCAAAATGGCCCTTTTTGAAATATCATGTTTAATTTCAAGTGAGGTGCAAAATTGGATTTTTGAATTAATCATTTACCATCCAAGTGGCCAATTGGGATTGATTTAAGATGATATTTCTGACTTGTGCAAGGCCCATTTCGTGCCCTAACCAATACATACCTCACCATACACACCAATGTGACAAATTAGCAATTTGATTCATTTTAAACTAAGCATGATTAGCAAACTTGGATTAGAGCTTAAACAGACCATATATACCATTTTTCTGAGCTTTTGGAAGCCCTAGCAGTCATTGTGCAAACTCAGAATTCATTCACTCTCTCAAACTTCGTTTTCTTGCCATTTCCAAAATCTGCCAAAACCCTCAAGAGAACACAAACCAGCTTTGTTGTTTCATCATCCAAACAACATTGAGAGCCCATTTTAACCACTTTTCCACGACTGTAAGAAGCTTTTGCTGGACTGTTCTTCAAAGCATCTTCCATGGCAGAACTCGTGTACATCCATGCCAAGCTTCTTTGAGCTAAACCATCTTCACCAATCATCATTTGAAGGACCTTGGATCATCTGTTTCACCAGCAAACATCAAAACAACCACTGTTTCACAACTCTCTTCAAAAACAAGTAAGAACTCGATCTCTCTATTTCTCAAATCCATGATATGTATTGTGTAGATCTTTTGTTCCTGAGTGTTTTGAGCTTTGAATCGCATGAAATGGTTGATTATTGCTCGAGTTATGCTGAAATAAAGTTTGATGTTGAAATCTATTCTTGCTCGATTCATGAGTATTGTTGTGTTTTAATGGAAATTGATGATAGATTCGTGTTTACCATGCTTTGATGATCATTTCTGTGTAGCCAATTATGATTTCTGGGAATTTTTGTTGAAACTCGATTTGGGGATGATGAAGTTCATCCTGTATGCATAAACCCTAATTAATCTTCACACCTTGCCCACAAAATTGGAATTGTACGTATGCATGCTACTGTTCCCCATGCCAACCAATGAAAACATTTCATTCTGTGGCCCAAAACGGCACCGTTCTGTTTAATGAGTCTATTATTTACCCTTTTGCCATCCGGCCATTAATAAATTCAAATTAATTCGTTTTATTTTCTCATTTTCATTTCATTTGATCATCAAACTTTGAAAATTCATAAATTATTCATTTCAAATCCAAATTTCATAGGAATTTTTGCACCATCTTCATCATGATACCTAGTTTTTTATCATAATTTTTGCTGATTTTTTGGAGGAGTGAATTTTAAATGGCATTAGGGTTTTGTTCATGTATCCTTTTCTTGTACATCTTGCCAAATCTTTTGTGAAATAGTGACGCATTATCCAATGGCCCTGAAATGTTTTGTGCTCAAACTAGACTCATTCATGTTTATTTTGATGTAAAGATCATGAATTTATCTTATCTGGATTGGGAGCTATGAATTTTTGAAGTAGGGTGTGACAATTTGTGTCACACCATTGATGTCTAACTTCATGATTTTTGATAATATGCTTCTTGACCTCCAATTGATGTGAATTTTTGCATGAACCTACTCTGGTATGTCTAGTATACATGTGAATTTTCTTGGAATTATTTGTGGCATTTCCAAATTGTTTGATATTTTCTCCCCTGTTTGACCAAAATGTTGACTTGTGTGACACTTGTTCCCATTTCATTTGTGAAATTCTCATACTTTATTGGATGAACATGAAATTTGACATGTGATTGGTAGACATCTTAAGCTTTGTCATGGTGTTGATCCCATTCATTTATCATATGTTATCACTGATTTATGAATTTTTGAAGTTGATACATGTTTGGTTGATTTCTTTGAGCATGCTTAAACTTGCCTTGACTTTCTGATTTTCATTGACCATCTTCCCATGATCCAAATGAGCTGAAATTTTATATGCATGTCATGTTATGGATTATGATTGAGCATGAATTATTTGATGATTTTTGGAATTGATTATGATTGGTTTTGAGCTGAGTCTTGCTGTTGACTTCTATGAGCTCTCATTTGCCATGCTTTGACTTCTTTTGCTTATGAAATGACGATGATGCATGATATGAACATGAAACCAATTGGGTTTGCTTCCTAAATGTTTGAATTTGATTTTGATTGGACATTGCTTGCTGTTTTGGCTTTCTCATTTATTTTTGACCCTAGGCTTGCCCTAGTGGTCCTGTTACTCACCTTTGAGTTCATGTTTTCAGGTTGACCAACAAATGACCCATGAGACCAATTCTTTTTGATTGAGCTTGCTTGAATATCATTGTTTAACTTGTTTGTTTTGTAGGTGGCTTGGCTCACATGCCTTAAGCCTTGTGCCTTGCACATCCATTTGCCTCTAATTAACTGTTGATGTCTGTTTCTTTTTGCTTCGTTTGAAGTTGTATACTAATGTCTGCTTGACTATTTCAGGTGTTTTTAGTTGCTCAGTTCCTTTGTGAACTTTTGCTTTGCTTTGCTTATTAAGCAATTTGCATTGAGGTATATTTCTAATCTTCATGTAGTCTGGAAGACCTGGTCTGTTACTTGGCCAGGCAACTGTCTGAAGTCCTCCTTAAGAGGCAATGCTTGTGTATGTTTACAATTTATCCCTGTACATAGTCAAAGACCTCCTAAGTGAAGAGGCAATTGGCAGAACCCAAGGGATATGCAACCTATCCCCTGCTATTTTGTGTGTCATCTGCTTTGCTCACACCACTGTGTTGATGCATTGCAGATACAAACCCAAGATCTTGTACAATTGTACAGTTGAGTCAGTATCAAATGTGTAGAAGGGTTCCCACTTTCTGAACCCACACATTCTTGTCATAAGCTCTCCCAGGCCAGGGATAAGAGCTGTGAAATCTTATCTTCACTCACCTTTCATCTGCTTCACCTTAGCCCCTCAATGGCAAGGTTAAGAGCTAACATTAACCCAGTTCCAGTGGTTTGTTTGTTGAGGTTGATATGACCCCTCGACTAAAACCTAGCCTTGATGTTTGAGCCCCTTGTTGGTGTGTTTATTTCATGCTGTATGTGCTTGTGTGGTGTGATTGTATCCCCTAGGTTTGTTAGACTCCGCGTAGTCTCGTTTGCATGTCAATTAAGGTAGCACGGTTCCTTCGTATAGGACTTCCTTTCTTGCTTGAGCTTTCCTAAAACACAAACAAACATTATCCCCTCTAAAGGATACGTCCACTCCTTCTACTACAGGTGAGTAAGTCTCCAAAGGTCGAGCATCCGGTAGATTGCGTAGTGACGTTGTCCACTTAAAAAACACAAACCAACAGTAATAGTTTGGCCGAACTACGGCAACTCTGATTCTCATGTCCAGATGAGATACGTAGGCACGAGATGCGATGTCTTATCGAGTTTGACTAACAACTAACACTAATCCTTTTCTCTCGCCCTCGTTGCGATTGAGACCTCCCCCTTCTCTTGCCCTAGTTGCAATCGAGACCCTTGCTTCCTGTGCGAGTCATGATTAGGATAGGCTTGCTTCCTGTGCGAGTTAGCTAGAAACCTTAACTTAGGGACGACTTTGCATGACAACATCTAGGCTCGAGTCGTAGTCTCCCTAGTGTTGTGTCTCCCTCTGTTATCTGGTTAGGCTAGTCCTTTTTCCCTGCGTAGGGGAACTACGTCGCCCTGATCCTCATACCAGATGAGGTACGTAGGCAGGAGATGAGCTGATCTCTCCGGGCGCCTTTTTTTTCTTGTTCCACCCTTTTCCTTTCCACCCTTTGTGTCTTAACCACCCTTGCGTGTGTTTTGGTTCGGATGCTGATGTAAGTCCAGTGATTGGCATTCAGGCTCCACGTTCGCCCTTTTGTTTTGTTTGTGTGAGTTGTTTCTCCTTTTCTGGTTGGAGTCCGACGTAAGTCCAGCGATTGGCAGTTGGTTTCCTGTGTGTGTTTGTTGGTTCGGATGTTGATGTAAGTCCAGTGATTGGCATTCAGGCTCCATGTTTGCCTGTGTTTGTTTTGTTTGTGTGCGTGTCGGCCGAGCTACGAATGCTCTGATTCTTCTTTCGTCCAAGAAGATACGTATGCATAGGATGCGACATCCTAGCGAGCATGTGTCGTTTCCCCAGTCCGAACTACTTCGACTCTGATGTCTATGCCTGATAGACTAAGTAGGCCCAGGATGCAGTATCCTGCCGAGTCAGTTTCAGTCAGTTTCTTTTGTCTCTTTTCAGCCAGTGTGTGTGAGTTTGAGCAGTGTTTTAGCAACCATTTTCCTTTCTATTGTGCGTGGATCCCGTCGAGTACGACGGATGCGTAGGGGTGCTAATACCTTCCCTTCGCATAACCGACTCCCGATCCCATTCTCTTTGGTCGCGAGACCATGTCTTTTCCAGGTTTACTCTGAGCGTTTCCTTTCCCTCTTTTGGGATAAATAACGCACGGTGGCGGCTCTGTTGTTCTTTTTTTCCCGCCGGTTTTTCGCGTAATGCGACAGCTGGCGACTCTGCTGGGGATAAGAGAAGTTGACCTATGCTGGTCCATCTTCCCTGAGCGAGTCTCTCCTAGCGCTCTCTAGGTTAGGGTTTTGGTTGCTTTGTGCTGTGTTTATTTATTGCATTCATTGTATATATGTGCATTTACTGTTTGCATTTATTGTTCGCATTAATGTTTGCATTCATTCATATTCATTTGCTGGCTATGCTGTGTTTCTCTGTTTGGGGTGGGAGTTACTCGAGGTAAAAGGCCCAATACCCAGGCTATGAGTGAAATCTAGGAAACCTAGGAATAGAGTGATTCATGGGAAGCGGGTGGTGTACGCCACTTAGCGGAACATTGATATCATGAGCAGTTCAGACCCTGGTGGGATATTATCGGTGCATACATCGGGTGTGCATAGGATTATATTCTGCGAAAGGTTATTTATGCTGCGTTTCTCTCGACCTTACCCTGGCCTAGATGACACCCGTGAGTGGGGGGGTTTGATCATTTTTACAGGTACAGTTGGTGACTCCTGGTACTGACGGTGACTACGAGTTATGGACATTTATTTCTGGACGCCGGAGGTTTGACCCTGGTATTGATCAGAGGGTTCCGTTTATTTCGGATCCCTGGGCTAAATTTGAGGGTACTCGCTCAGATGGTGACTCAGTTCTCCAGACATGGGTTCAGATGCCAGTTGACCAGTTGACTTTGGGTTACAGATGATTGTGATTCCGTGTTCAAGCCGAAGCTTTGATCCTGTGTTCAGAGACGCACAGCCTGACCAGTCATGTTCGCATCATTTGCATCATAGCATGTTTATTTTCCAAAAAAATAGTAATGCATGAAAATGAAAAAAAGTTAACTCGCATACGCATATCCTTTTCAGGATCATTCATGATAAAATAGCATTCGCATCATATGCATATCATACACGTATCATCCTTGCATTACAGACATGTTTGGGGACGTGACTTTTCACTTTGGGTTTTGACTGAGACAGGATTGTTGATCACCGTCCGCACCGCGACCAAACTCAATCATCAAAGAAGTATGGACCAGGTTCAAGCTGAGCTAGCTGAGATGAGGGCGAACATGGCCCAGTTCATGAACATGATGCAAGGGGTCGTTCAGGGGCAAGAGGAGCTGCGTGCCTTAGCCCAGAGACAGGAAGTTGTGATTCCAACTGCCAATCGTGCTTCACCGGTGGGTGTTCCTGTGGATGATAATGTTGCTGCTGCCGCTCCCGCCAGTAACTTTGATGGGGTTGATGAGTTGGGGGGCATCAGAATCAATGGACAACCTCTTGCTGCAGAGGTCAATGTCAGAGCTACCCGGGCTCCGATTCGTCATCCAGCTCCGTTTGTCAACCAACAAGAGGACATGTTCACGTTGCTGAGTGAGGAAGATGAAGTGGTCAGAATGGAGGATAGGGATCGTAAAGTGGATGCTCTTGCTGAGAAAATCCGAGCCATGGAGTGTCAGAACTCCCTTGGGTTTGATGTGACCGATATGGGTCTGGTGGAAGGGTTGAAGATCCCCTACAAATTCAAAGCACCCTCTTTCGACAAGTACAATGGCACTTCTTGTCCTCGCACCCACGTGCAGGCGTACTTCAGGAAGATCTCTGCCTACACTGATGATGAAAAGATGTGGATGTACTTTTTCCAAGACAGTTTATCTAGAGCGTCTTTGGATTGGTACATGGATCTGAAGCGAGAATCAGTTAGAAGCTGGAAGGATTTGGTTGAGGCCTTCCTAAGGCAATACAAGCACAACATGGACATGGCGCCGAGCCGAACTCAGTTACAGAGCTTGTATCAGAAAGATAAGGAGAGCTTCAAAGAGTATGCCCAGAGGTGGCGTGAACTAGCCGCAAGAGTGCAACCTCCGATGTTGGAGAGAGAGCTGACTGACATGTTCATTGGAACCTTGCAAGGTGTGTTCATGGATCGCTTGGGAAGTTGCCCGTTCAGTAGCTTTTCAGATGTTGTTGTCTGTGGGGAAAGAACTGAGAGCCTTATCAAAGCAGGAAGGATACAAGATCCTGGCTCTTCAAGTTCCTCGAGTACTAAGAAGCCATCCTCTAGGGCACCCAAAAGGGGAGAGAATGAAACGAATGCTGTGCACCGTCGAAGGAGTGCAAATAGAGGACCATATCGGCAAGTCGCCGCTGTGACTATTCCAGCAACTCAAACTCCACAGCAACAGAGAAGACCAGCTCAGTAACATCAGCGTCAACAACGTCATCCTCAGCAGCAGGCTTACCAGCCTCCCATTGATAATCAAGCTGGTACGAGTAATGAGAGGAAGAAGATCATTTTTGATCCAATCCCCATGTCCTACGCCGAACTGTATCCCTCTCTGTTAGAGCGGAACTTGATTACTCCCAGAGACCCGCCGGCTATACCTGTCAACCCTCGGTGGTGGTATAGGCCTGAGCAGCATTGTGCGTATCACTCGGGTGCTCCTGGTCATGATGTGGACAGTTGTTTTCAGCTGAAGATGAAGGTTCAAGACCTAGTGAGGTCAGGTATTCTGATCTTGGAGGATTTAGGTCCCCGTGACAATCAAGCCTGAAGATAACAAGTCCTGGGTTGGCGCCGGCTTTTTTCTTCAGAAGGGTTGTTCAGAAAACAGAAGCTGTTGATGCAAGAGATACTGACAGTTGTCATCCCCGGTGGGATCTATCACAATTGGGTCACTGTGGGCGTTCCTACAGTTGTTCATAAGTCTTTGTAATAATCACTTTGTTTAAAAACCCTTCTCCCATGCCAAAAGGAGAGGTGATGGCATTGTTGGCAACATTTTGTGCAATGATATTTTCATTCAAATAAATTCATGTTAAACATTTGTTTTTCCATTTGTTTTCTCTTTTCGCTATTTACATGAAATTGGTGATCATAAAAAACCTTAAAAAACAAGAATAAAAGCAATCTTTTCATCTGCATAACGATTGTCTTGTTTGATTTTCAAAGAGCTTTTTATACTCAAAATCTTTATGCAGGTTGTTTCTCAAACCCATTGAACATAATGATCGGACGTCATCTCCCAATTTTGAATTCCATGTATTCGAAGCGGAAGAAGATGATGTTGAAGGGATTCCTGACGAGATTTCCCGACTTCTTGAGCAAAAAAGAAGATCACACTCAGCTGCATCTCGAGAATCAGCAGAACAGCCAACTGGGGCATTAATCAAAAAAAAAAAAAAAAAAAAAAAAAAAACAAAGAAAGAGAGGGTGCAAAATCCAAGAAAAAAAATCAAATAAAAACCAAAAGAAATCAAAAGCAAAATCAAAAGAAAAGAAAAAAGAAAATAGCACCCTCAAATTCCCAAGTTGACTGATGCTTGAATTCGATCGAAAAGAAGAGATCAACTGCCATGTGTCATGGACAGTTATATCAGCAGAGAATGATGAAAGCATTCGACAAGAAGGTCAAGCCTCGTGTGTTCCGAGGGACCCTGTGCTCAAGAAAGTTTTGTCTTTCGTGCCCGATTCCAGGGGCAAGTGAACCCCCAAGCTATGAAAGTCCATGTGTTGTCAAGAGAGCCTTTTCAGGCAGTGTTCTGACACTTACAACAATGGATGGAGAAGTTCACTCGTCCTGTGAATTCTGATGCAGTCAAGAAATACTTCGCCTAAGATAAAAACAAAAAACAGAATAGCTCGCTAAGTCGAACACCCCAAAGGGCGACTTAGGCAAAAAGGAGCGTCTCGGTGGATTGAAAACCCGAAAGGGCGATCCAGGCAAAAGTTAGAGACATTGAAAAAAAGAGAATTCGCATCCCGCTAGATTGAGCACCTCACACTGGGGCAATCTAGGCAAAAATTAGGGATTTGGCAAGTAACTGCATCTTGACAAGACTGTGCTGTACATCTGTCATCCGTCAGGGATTCTCGATTCGTCGTCGACTGAAGCTCCGAATACATCGAAAATTCGGAATGGTAGAGGAAAGGTCATTATGTTCAATGTAGCCCTCTCCAATATATATCACCGATTTCAAACTTGTACAGATCTATGGAGTCTCGCCCTTTGCAGACTACCATTCCATCACATCAATTTGAGCTTTTTATCCAATTATTTGCACTCTTATTTGTTTCGACTCAACAAATGTTTTGCATGTTTTTAATTGATAAAGTATCATTGTTTTCAAAATAAACAAATTTTTCAAAAAATTGTTCTTAAACAAAGTGAACCTTCACAATGATGGAAAGATACTTAGGAGACCCACAGTGCTCTCCCAAGGGCGGTTTGATTACCAACAGGTAAGACAATTGTTCGTATCTCAAGCATGACTGTATCTTGGTCTTACAGAACATTTTCATGGTTTCTCCTCAGCGAGGTTGCTCAGTGCAGTGTTGGTTGAAGTTGTTCATCTTCATGTCCCCGGCAGTGCAGTTTTTTTCTTCCAAGTCCCTATTAGCTCTATTGTGGGGCATCCCCAGTAGAGTGCTGTTTGAGCCCCATCGTGGGGCATTCCCAGCAAGTTTGCTGTTTCGGACATTATTGTGGGGCGGTTCCCCAAGAAGAGTGTTTACTGAAGACGTTAGCGTTCGTCTCTCCAACAGAGCAGTCTTCTCCTCTCCCCGCAGGATGGTGTTGTTCCCTGAGATCCCGGTTTCCAGCAGATCGCGTTTGCTCTCTGGTGTTTTTGGCCTTCCCTATGGAAGAAGAGTAGTACCGGGCGGTTGATTCCTGGGCCTGCGTGTTGAGCATGTCTGTTTGTCAGCATTCATCATACATTTTAGGTAGAATGCATACATGCATAATCATAGCATTTGGATACTCATGATGCAGCTGTTGCCATGTATCTGTTGATGGTTGTCTCCTGCTATTTGTTAATACAGATCTCTCTAGTAGACCCTCCTAGCAGAGTTGGGTGTGTCTGATCTCTCCATGTAGAGCCAACCCCTTAAGCAGAAAGTGTCTATCCTTTCCTGCCATTTCCCCACTGAGATACATCCTCGTGGATGACGGTTGCTTCCGTTCCCTCCCTACACGGGATGGGTTTTCCCTATTGAGTTCTTTCCTCATTAGGATGAGTCTTGTTTCAGTCTGCCTTTTTGGATCGATCCTAAATTGGCTTCCTGTTGGCTGTCTCCTGTACTTCCCTGGGGCATAAATGAATAGTCGCTCACTAACCGGCACTCATTCATCTTATCCTCAGCGGAATTTGTTGGCCTCTACCTACAAACCGGTAGCTGTAAGTCCTTTCTTTACGGTCTTCTACCCACTACCCGGTAGTTGTAAATCCTTTATCTCACTCTGTCTCTCAGCAGATCGTTTGTGGGCCTCTACCTACAAACCGGTAGTTGTAAGTCCTATCTTTGTGGTTTTCTACTTACAAACTGGTAGTTGTAAAATCCCACTTTCACCCCCTAGCAGAGGTAACCTTTGTGGTTCATGCTGTTTGTTGGCTTCTACCTACAAACCGGTAGTTATAAGTCCTATCTTTGTGGTTTTCTACTTACAAACTGGTAGTTGTAAAATCCCACTTTCATCCCTAGCAGAGTTAACCCTTTGTGCTCATCCTATTGATGACTGGTTACTTTTCCGTGGTTTTCTGCCTACAAACCGGTAGATGTAATCCCCTCTTTGCAGTTATCAGTATCCGGTCTGCGGTATTGATATTCTTTTCCCCTCTGGATACTTGCCTTGATCAAGCAGTATTGTCCCCATTGGGTCTTTCCCTTCCTTTTGGATATTTGCTCCGAGTTAGCAACTTTATCCTCTTTTGATTGGTCATCTTTTGCATACCTAGTCCTGATACCCTGATGCCTTTCTTTTCGGTCGATTATTCATTTAACAACCTACAACCCGGTTATGGATAATCTTCCATGCGAGGTTATTATCTACGTTTTGACGGCTATAGATAATATATCTCATGCACTCTTTGGTCAATCTTTCGATTGTTATCTCCAGCAGAGTAAGATTCGTATTCCTTGTGGAATCGAATGTCCATCCTTTAACAAGTTTGCCTTCGCTCTCTCCAGGATGTTTTCGGTCGTTTATTCATTTAACAACCTACAACCCGGTTATGGATAATCTTCCATGCGAGGTTATTATCTACGTTCTGACGGCTATAGATAATATATCTCATGCACTCTTTGGTCAATCTTTCGATTGTTATCTCCAGCAGAGTAAGATTCGTATTCCTTGTGGAATCGAATGTCCATCCTTTAACAAGTTTGCCTTCGCTCTCTCCAGGATGTTTTCGGTCGTTTATTCATTTAACAACCTACAACCCGGTTATGGATAATCTTCCATGCGAGGTTATTATCTACGTTTTGACGGCTATAGATAATATATCTCATGCACTCTTTGGTCAATCTTTCGATTGTTATCTCCAGCAGAGTAAGATTCGTATTCCTTGTGGAATCGAATGTCCATCCTTTAACAAGTTTGCCTTCGCTCTCTTAAGGATGTTTTCGGTCGATTATTCATTTGACAACCTACAACCCGGTTATGGATAATCTTCCATGCGAGTGTATTATCTACGTTTTGACGGCTATAGATAATATATCTCATGCACTCTTTGGTCAATCTTTCGATTGTTATCTCCAGCAGAGTAAGATTCGTATTCCTTGTGGAATCGAATGTCCATCCTTTAACAAGTTTGCCTTCGCTCTCTTCAGGATGTTTTCGGTCGTTTATCCATTTAACAACCTACAACCCGGTTATGGATAATCTTTCATGCGAGTGTATTATCTACGTTTTGACGGCTATAGATAATATGTCTCATGTTTTTTCCGGTATTCAGACCGAAGAAGTTTCCGACGATCAAGTCGATGTACTTATGTATTTTTTCAGTATTCAGACCGAAGAAGTTTCCGACAATCAGGTCGATGTACTTATTTTTTTCCGGTATTCAGACCGAAGAAGTTTCCGACGATCAGGTCGATGTACTTATATTTTTTCCGGTATTCAGACCGAAGAAGTTTCCGACGATCAGGTCGATGTACTTATGTTTTTTCCGGTGTTCAGACCGAAGTGGCATCCAGGCCAATTTCCGATGTTTCAGATCGACATCAAATCTCTCATACATCGATGCTCAGTATTCAGACTGACGAGCGGCGCTCAGGCCATGGTTATCCCTGTGTCACCATTTATTTTGGTATCCAGGTCAACTTTTCTGTTTCGGTATTTAGGCCGATTTCTTTTTTCCGTTCCAGACGGATTTTTCTTTCAAGACTGTTTCTTTGCCGATCCTGACAGGCGTTGTTTAATTATTTATCCAGTCGGTGTAAATTTCTACGGTTCTTTGGTATTCAATCCCTGTTTCACCTATCATTGTACATACATTCTCATATTAGGTCATAGCATAACATGGTCCACTGCATAGCATTGCATTGTCCCTGTTGCCCAAGTGCAAGATCATCAAGAGAATTAGGTCAAACTGATCAGGAGATCAGTCAACCAAGCAAGCAAGTGTGTTTATCAAGGAGCCAAGGCCCTAGGGTTGGTCCAACATGTTCACATGACTTGGGGGTCCATTTGAAGTGTTTAGGTTAAAGATTGGATGCTCAGAGGTCATCAGTCAATGCACAATCAGTCAGAAACCCTAAAAAGTCAAACTTAGTCAACTGTGACTGATTTTATGGTTTTGATGGATGGATTTGGTTTGAGAGAGCTTATTCCTGTCCAAATAGGCCTCATATATCATGGCAAACAACATCATTGAAGAATTTGAAGCCAAACAGAAAATTTCCAAAAATAGAAACTGGACCTGTAATTTTAACTACCAAAAATGGAAACTTCTTGATCCCAAACTTACATCATGATACAAGCTTCAAATGAATTTTTTCCCAACATGAAAGTTGAAGATCTTGTTCTCCCATTTCCAAAAAGTCCAAGAACTCTCAATTCCCATGTATGGTTGGCAAGATATGATCAAATCATTTTCACAAATTCTTGAACTTCAAAAGGCCATATCTCTCAAACCATTTGGCCAAATTTGGTGAGGTTTTTTCCAACAAGTCATATTTGATCCCCTCTTTCCAAAAATGTCATCATCATGTGCCAAAACATTGCCAATCAAAATGGCCCTTTTTGAACTATCATGTTTAATTTCAAGTGAGGTGCAAAATTGGATTTTTGAATTAATCATTTTCCATCCAAGTGGCCAATTGGGATTGATTTAAGATGATATTTCTGACTTGTGCAAGGCCCATTTCGTGCCCTAACCAATACATACCTCACCATACACACCAATGTGACAAATTAGCAATTTGATTCATTTTAAACTAAGCATGATTAGCAAACTTGGATTAGAGCTTAAACAGACCATATATACCATTTTTCTGAGCTTTTGGAAGCCCTAGCAGTCATTGTGCAAACTCAGAATTCATTCACTCTCTCAAACTTCGTTTTCTTGCCATTTCCAAAATCTGCCAAAACCCTCAAGAGAACACAAACCAGCTTTGTTGTTTCATCATCCAAACAACATTGAGAGCCCATTTTAACCACTTTTCCACGACTGTAAGAAGCTTTTGCTGGACTGTTCTTCAAAGCATCTTCCATGGCAGAACTCGTGTACATCCATGCCAAGCTTCTTTGAGCTAAACCATCTTCACCAATCATCATTTGAAGGACCTTGGATCATCTGTTTCACCAGCAAACATCAAAACAACGACTGTTTCACAACTCTCTTCAAAAACAAGTAAGAACTCGATCTCTCTATTTCTCAAATCCATGATATGTATTGTGTAGATCTTTTGTTCCTGAGTGTTTTGAGCTTTGAATCGCATGAAATGGTTGATTATTGCTCGAGTTATGCTGAAATAAAGTTTGATGTTGAAATCTATTCTTGCTCGATTCATGAGTATTGTTGTGTTTTAATGGAAATTGATGATAGATTCGTGTTTACCATGCTTTGATGATCATTTCTGTGTAGCCAATTATGATTTCTGGGAATTTTTGTTGAAACTCGATTTGGGGATGATGAAGTTCATCCTGTATGCATAAACCCTAATTAATCTTCACACCTTGCCCAGAAAATTGGAATTGTACGTATGCATGCTACTGTTCCCCATGCCAACCAATGAAAACATTTCATTCTGTGGCCCAAAACGGCACCGTTCTGTTTAATGAGTCTATTATTTACCCTTTTGCCATCCGGCCATTAATAAATTCAAATTAATTCGTTTTATTTTCTCATTTTCATTTCATTTGATCATCAAACTTTGAAAATTCATAAATTATTCATTTCAAATCCAAATTTCATAGGAATTTTTGCACCATCTTCATCATGATCCCTAGTTTTTTATCATAATTTTTGCTGATTTTTTGGAGGAGTGAATTTTAAATGGCATTAGGGTTTTGTTCATGTATCCTTTTCTTGTACATCTTGCCAAATCTTTTGTGAAATAGTGACGCATTATCCAATGGCCCTGAAATTTTTTGTGCTCAAACTAGACTCATTCATGTTTATTTTGATGTAAAGATCATGAATTTATCTTATCTGGATTGGGAGCTATGAATTTTTGAAGTAGGGTGTGACAATTTGTGTCACACCATTGATGTCTAACTTCATGATTTTTGATAATATGCTTCTTGACCTCCAATTGATGTGAATTTTTGCATGAACCTACTCTGGTATGTCTAGTATATATGTGAATTTTCTTGGAATTATTTGTGGCATTTCCAAATTGTTTGAGATTTTCTCCCCTGTTTGACCAAAATGTTGACTTGTGTGACACTTGTTCCCATTTCATTTGTGAAATTCTCATACTTTATTGGATGAACATGAAATTTGACATGTGATTAGTAGACATCTTAAGCTTTGTCATGGTGTTGATCCCATTCATTTATCATATGTTATCACTGATTTATGAATTTTTGAAGTTGATACATGTTTGGTTGATTTCTTTGAGCATGCTTAAACTTGCCTTGACTTTCTGATTTTCATTGACCATCTTCCCATGATCCAAATGAGCTGAAATTTTATATGCATGTCATGTTATGGATTATGATTGAGCATGAATTATTTGATGATTTTTGGAATTGATTATGATTGGTTTTGAGCTGAGTCTTGCTGTTGACTTCTATGAGCTCTCATTTCCCATGCTTTGACTTCTTTTGCTTATGAAATGATGATGATGCATGATATGAACATGAAACCAATTGGGTTTGCTTCCTAAATGTTTGAATTTGATTTTGATTGGACATTGCTTGCTGTTTTGGCTTTCTCATTTATTTTTGACCCTAGGCTTGCCCTAGTGGTCCTGTTACTCACCTTTGAGTTCATGTTTTCAGGTTGACCAACAAATGACCCATGAGACCAATTCTTTTTGATTGAGCTTGCTTGAATATCATTGTTTAACTTGTTTGTTTTGTAGGTGGCTTGGCTCACATGCCTTAAGCCTTGTGCCTTGCACATCCATTTGCCTCTAATTAACTGTTGATGTCTGTTTCTTTTTGCTTCGTTTGAAGTTGTATACTAATGTCTGCTTGACTATTTCAGGTGTTTTTAGTTGCTCAGTTCCTTTGTGAACTTTTGCTTTGCTTTGCTTATTAAGCAATTTGCATTGAGGTATATTTCTAATCTTCATGTAGTCTGGAAGACCTGGTCTGTTACTTGGCCAGGCAACTGTCTGAAGTCCTCCTTAAGAGGCAATGCTTGTGTATGTTTACAATTTGTCCCTGTACATAGTCAAAGACCTCCTAAGTGAAGAGGCAATTGGCAGAACCCAAGGGATATGCAACCTATCCCCTGCTATTCTGTGTGTCATCTGCTTTGCTCACACCACTGTGTTAATGCATTGCAGATACAAACCCAAGATCTTGTACAATTGTACAGTTGAGTCAGTATCAAATGTGTAGAAGGGTTCCCACTTTCTGAACCCACACATTCTTGTCATAAGCTCTCCCAGGCCAGGGATAAGAGCTGTGAAATCTTATCTTCACTCACCTTTCATCTGCTTCACCTTAGCCCCTCAATGGCAAGGTTAAGAGCTAACATTAACCCAGTTCCAGTGGTTTGTTTGTTGAGGTTGATATGACCCCTCGACTAAAACCTAGCCTTGATGTTTGAGCCCCTTGTTGGTGTGTTTATTTCATGCTGTATGTGCTTGTGTGGTGTGATTGTATCCCCTAGGTTTGTTAGACTCCGCGTAGTCTCGTTTGCATGTCAATTAAGGTAGGACGGTTCCTTCGTATAGGACTTCCTTTCTTGCTTGAGCTTTCCTAAAACACAAACAAACATTATCCCCTCTAAAGGATACGTCCACTCCTTCTACTACAGGTGAGTAAGTCTCCAAAGGTCGAGCATCCGGTAGATTGCGTAGTGACGTTGTCCACTTAAAAACACAAACCAACAGTAATAGTTTGGCCGAACTACGGCAACTCTGATTCTCATGTCCAGATGAGATACGTAGGCACGAGATGCGATGTCTTATCGAGTTTGACTAACAACTAACACTAATCCTTTTCTCTCGCCCTCGTTGCGATTGAGACCTCTCCCTTCTCTTGCCCTAGTTGCAATCGAGACCCTTGCTTCCTGTGCGAGTCATGATTAGGATAGGCTTGCTTCCTGTGCGAGTTAGCTAGAAACCTTAACTTAGGGACGACTTTGCATGACAACATCTAGGCTCGAGTCGTAGTCTCCCTAGTGTTGTGTCTCCCTCTGTTATCTGGTTAGGCTAGTCCTTTTTCCCTACGTAGGGGAACTACGTCGCCCTGATCCTCATACCAGATGAGGTACGTAGGCAGGAGATGAGCTGATCTCTCCGGGCGCCTTTTTTTTCTTGTTCCACCCTTTTCCTTTCCACCCTTTGTGTCTTAACCACCCTTGCGTGTGTTTTGGTTCGGATGCTGATGTAAGTCCAGTGATTGGCATTCAGGCTCCACGTTCGCCCTTTTGTTTTGTTTGTGTGAGTTGTTTCTCCTTTTCTAGTTGGAGTCCGACGTAAGTCCAGCGATTGGCAGTTGGTTTCCTGTGTGTGTTTGTTGGTTCGGATGTTGATGTAAGTCCAGTGATTGGCATTCAGGCTCCATGTTTGCCTGTGTTTGTTTTGTTTGTGTGCGTGTCGGCCGAGCTACGAATGCTCTGATTCTTCTTTCGTCCAAGAAGATATGTATGCATAGGATGCGACATCCTAGCGAGCATGTGTCGTTTCCCCAGTCCGAACTACTTCGACTCTGATGTCTATGCCTGATAGACTAAGTAGGCCCAGGATGCAGTATCCTGCCGAGTCAGTTTCAGTCAATTTCTTTTGTCTCTTTTCAGCCAGTGTGTGTGAGTTTGAGCAGTGTTTTAGCAACCATTTTCCTTTCTATTGTGCGTGGATCCCGTCGAGTACGACGGATGCGTAGGGGTGCTAATACCTTCCCTTCGCATAACCGACTCCCGATCCCATTCTCTTTGGTCGCGAGACCATGTCTTTTCCAGGTTTACTCTGAGCGTTTCCTTTCCCTCTTTTGGGATAAATAACGCACGGTGGCGGCTCTGTTGTTCTTTTTTTCCCGCCGGTTTTTCGCGTAATGCGACACACAGCAACAGGCCTACCAGCCTCGTGGGAGTACGAGTAATCAAGCAAACATGGGTTATGAAAGGAAGAAGATCAGTTTTGATCCGATTCCTATGTCGTATGCGGAGTTATATCCCTCTCTAATAGAGCGGAAGTTGGTTTCTCCGAGAGATCCTCCGACTATACCGGTCAACCCTCAGTGGTGGTATAAGCCTGATCTACACTGTGTCTATCACTCTGGTGCTCCGGGCCATGACATTGAAAATTGCCTCCAGCTGAAGACTAAGGTTCAAGACCTTATGAGAAGTGGAATCCTGAGTTTTGAGGACTCGAGCCCGAACGTCACCAAGAACCCATTGCCGCCGCATGGGAAATCTGTGAATATGATTCAGGAGTGCCTTGGGAAATACAAGGTTAAGTACGTCAGCCACATCAGGCAGTCGTTGGTTGATTTACATAAGATGCTGTGTCAGTACAGCTATTTGGAGCATAACCACGACAAGTGCCGCGTCTGCTCAGTTAATCGCTTGGGTTGCGACCAAGTACGCCGTGAACTTCAGAAGTTGTTGAATGAGGGTACCATTGAGATTCTCCAGAATCGCAATGTTGATATAGTTGAACCTGAGGTGAATGTCATATCACCAGTGTTCAAGCTGCCAGAACCCGTTGTTATTCGTTACAATAGCAACAAACCGAAGGTTTCCCCTTCTTTGGTCATTAAACCGGCAGGCCCTGTGCCTTATACATCTGATCGAGCTGTGCCATTCCGGTACAATCCTGTTGCTGTCCAGGATGGGATCGAGGTGCCTTTGCCTTCAACTTCCGTAACCACTGTTGCTGATGTCAGTGGGTTGACCCGAAGCGGTCGTGTATTTTCTGCGCCTCCAAAGGCTGTTGCTTCTGACACTGTTGAGCGTCCGGTTGGGACCGCTGTGAATATCCAGAATCCGGCACTTGATGTTGCCAAACCCTCCTCATCCGTACAAAAGACTCCTGTTTCTTCAGTTGGCCCAAGTGGCATTGTTGATGAAGAATCTGATGAGATGCTGAGGCTCATCAGAAAGAGTGAGTACAACATTGTAGACCAGCTTCTACACACGCCCTCCAAGATTTCTATTCTTTCTCTGCTGCTGAATTCAGAACCCCATAGGGAGTCTCTGCAGAAAGTCTTGGACCTGGCATACGTTGATCACGACGTCACCCTGGAACAATTTGATAGTATTGTTGCAAACATTACCGCTTGCAACACCTTGAGCTTTTGTGACGCTGATCTCCCTGAGGAGGGAAGAGACCACAACATGGCTTTACACATATCCATGAATTGCAAATCTGATGCAATGTCCAATGTGTTGGTGGACACTGGGTCGTCTCTTAATGTATTGCCAAAATCCACACTCTCTCGATTGTCATATCAAGGTCCTCCTATGAGGCAGAGTGGGGTTGTTGTGAAAGCATTTGATGGGTCGCGCAAGACCGTGATTGGGGAAGTTGATCTCCCAATCAAGATAGGACCAAGTGATTTCCAGGTTACTTTTCAAGTAATGGATATCCACCCATCATACAGCTGTCTCTTAGGCAGACCATGGATTCACGAGGCAGGCGCCGTGACATCCACCCTACACCAGAAGTTGAAGTTTGTCAAAAACAAGAAGTTGGTTGTAGTAGGGGGAGAAAAGGCTCTCCTTGTTAGCCATCTATCTTCTTTCTCGTATATTGACGCAGAGGATGAAGTTGGAACTCAGTTCCAAGCTTTATCTATTGATGAACCAATCGAGAAGAAGTCTCCTTCATTCACTTCCTACCAAGATTTGAAGCTGGCCATTGAATGTGGTGCAGTTGCTGGATTAGGGAAAGTGCTTGAACTCGAAGATAATCGATCCCGGGCTGGCATTGGCTATGGTTCTGGGGCATGCAATGAGCAAGGTTTGTTCACAAGTGGAGGTTTCATCCACGCTGATCAACCTGCAGAAGAGGAAGCTGCTGCTATCATTGAAGAAGAAGATGCAGAGGACGTGAACAATTTTGTTATTCCTGGTGGTGTCTGCCACAATTGGGTCGCTGTAGATGTTCCTACAGTCATCCATAGATCAAAGTAATTGTTCATTTTGTTTAAAACCCTTCTCCCATGCCAAAAGGAGAAGTGATGACATTGTTGGCAGCATATATACAATGATGTTTTCATTCAATTTTCACATTGTTAAACATTTGTTTTTCCTTTGTTTTCACTTTTTGCTTTTCATCATGAAATCAGTGATCACAAAAAACCATAAAAACAAGAATAAAAGCAAACATTTTTCATCTGCATAATGATTTGCTTGTTTAAATTCTGAAGTTTTTCATTAACCGAAATCATTATGCAGGTTGATTCTAAAACCCATTGAACATAATGATCCAACGCCATCTCCCAATTTTGAATTCCCTGTATTTGAGGCAGAGGAAGATGACGTTGAAGAGATTCCTGATGAGATCACCCGTCTCCTTGAGCACGAAGAGAAGATTATTCAGCCGCATCTCGAAGACTTGGAAACAGTCAACTTGGGGTCTGAGGATTGTGTTCGTCTGGTAAAGATTGGGGCACTTCTTGAAGGGTCTGTCAAGGAAGATTTGATCAGCTTGCTACGAGAATATTCAGATATCTTTGCTTGGTCCTATGAAGACATGCCGGGTTTAGATACAGATATTGTGCAACATTTCCTGCCTTTGAAGCCTGAGTGCGTGCCTGTGAAGCAGAAGCTCAGAAGAACTCATCCAGATATGGCAGTGAAGATCAAAGAGGAAGTTCAGAAGCAAATTGATGCGGGGTTTCTGGTGACTTCGACATATCCTCAATGGGTGGCCAATATTGTGCCTGTTCCTAAGAAGGACGGAAAAGTCCGTATGTGCGTTGATTACAGAGATTTGAATAAAGCTAGTCCCAAACACGATTTTCCTCTACCACACATTGACATGTTGGTAGACAATACAGCTAAATTCAAAGTCTTTTCCTTTATGGACGGATTTTCCGGATATAATCAAATCAAGATGGCACCAGAGGATATGGAGAAGACAACATTCATCACGCCTTGGGGAACATTCTGTTATCGAGTGATGCCCTTCGGTTTGAAGAACGCCGGAGCCACGTATCAACGAGCTATGACTACCTTGTTTCATGACATGATGCACAAGGAGATAGAAGTCTATGTTGATGATATGATTGCTAAGTCCCGAACGGAAGTTGAGCATGTTGAGCATTTGTTGAAGCTTTTTCAGCGTCTGAGGAAGTTCAAACTTCGCCTGAATCCGAACAAATGTACTTTTGGAGTCCGTTCCGGCAAGTTGTTGGGTTTTGTGGTAAGCGAAAGAGGTATTGAGGTTGATCCTGCAAAGGTCAAAGCAATACAAGAGATGCCTGCACCCAAAACTGAGAAGCAAGTCCGAGGTTTTCTTGGCCGCTTGAATTACATTTCTAGATTTATATCCCACATGACTGCTACATGTGCGCCGATATTCAAGCTCCTCCGGAAAGATCAGTCTCATGATTGGACCGAGGATTGCCAGAAAGCTTTCGACAGTATCAAAGATTATCTGTCTGAACCTCCGATCTTGTCTCCGCCTGTGGAAGGAAGACCTCTGATTATGTACTTGACAGTTCTTGAAGACTCGATGGGTTGTGTACTCGGTCAACAAGATGAATCAGGGAAGAAGGAGTTTGCTATCTACTATCTCAGTAAGAAGTTTACTGATTGTGAGTCTCGGTACTCTATGCTTGAGAAGACGTGCTGCGCTTTGGCTTGGGCTGCTAAGCGTTTGCGCCAGTACATGATAAATCATACAACTTGGTTGATATCCAGAATGGATCCAATTAAGTATATCTTCGAGAAGCCTGCTTTAACTGGGAGGATTGCCCGTTGGCAGATGTTGTTGTCTGAGTATGATATTGAGTATCGAGCTCAGAAAGCTATCAAAGGTAGTATCTTGGCTGACTATTTAGCGCACCAGCCAATTGAAGATCATCAGTCTGTTCAGTATGACTTCCCTGACGAGGAAATTCTGTATTTGAAGATGAAAGATTGCGATGAGCCTACACTTGATGAAGGTCCAGAACCTGGTTCCAGATGGACGATGGTGTTTGATGGAGTTGTTAATCAATATGGAAATGGAATTGGGGCAGTGATTATTACTCCCCAAGGTCCACACATTCCGTTTACAGCAAGGCTAACTTTCAAATGCACGAATAACATGGCGGAGTACGAAGCCTGTATAATGGGACTTGAAGAATGCATCGATTTGAGAATCAAGTACCTTGATGTCTATGGTGATTCAGCTTTGGTTGTCAATCAGATCAAAGGTGAATGGGAGACAAATCAACCTGGTCTCATCCCATACAGAGATTATGCAAGGAGAATTTCAACTTTCTTCACAGAAGTTGAATTTTATCATATTCCTCGAGAGGATAATCGGATGGCAGATGCTCTTGCTACGCTTGCTTCCATGATTGTAGTCAGATGGTGGAATGATGTCCCCAACATTACTGTGATGCGCTTGGACAGACCCGCTCACATATTTGCAATCGAAGACGTGAAAGATGACAAGCCTTGGTATTTTGATATCGAGAATTTCCTCCAGAACCAGGTCTACCCGCCTGGGGCATCTGTGAAAGATAGGAAAACTTTGAGAAGGTTGTCAGACAGTTTCTACCTCAGTGGTGAAGTGCTGTACAAGAGAAATTTTGATATGGTTTTGCTCAGATGCGTGGATAGACACGAAGCAAACCTGTTGATGACTGAGATCCATGAGGGTTCATTTGGTACTCATTCCAATGGACATGCCATGGCTAAGAAAATGTTGAGAGCAGGCTACTATTGGCTGACAATGGAGTCTGACTGTTGCAAGTATGTGAAGAAATGTCACAAGTGTCAAATTTATGCGGATAAGATTCATATTCCTCCGACACTCCTGAATGTGATTTCATCACCATGGCCTTTCTCTATGTGGGGAATCGACATGATCGGCATGATTGAGCCGAAAGCGTCCAACGGACATCGGTTTATTCTCGTAGCAATTGATTACTTCACCAAATGGGTTGAAGCCGCTTCGTACGCGAACGTAACCAAGCAGGTGGTCGTGAAGTTTATCAAGAACCAGCTGATTTGCCGTTATGGTGTGCCAGAGAGGATCATTACTGATAATGGATCCAATCTGAACAACAAGATGATGGATGAGTTGTGCGTTGAATTCAAGATTGCACACCATAATTCCTCTCCCTACAGACCTAAGATGAATGGGGCTGTTGAAGCTGCTAATAAGAATATCAAGAGGATCATCCAGAAGATGACTGTCACCTACAAAGATTGGCACGAGATGCTGCCATTCGCTTTGCATGGATATCGTACGTCTGTACGCACTTCAACAGGGGCAACCCCTTTCTCTCTTGTTTATGGCATGGAAGCTGTTCTCCCAGTAGAGGTGGAGATCCCATCAATGCGAGTCTTGATGGAAGCCAAGTTGACTGATGCTGAATGGATTCAGAGTCGTTATGACCAGTTGAATTTGATCGAAGAGAAGCGTTTAACTGCCATGTGTCATGGTCAGCTATATCAGCAGAGAATGAAGAAAGCATTCGACAAGAAGGTCAAGCCTCGTGTGTTCCGAGAAGGTGACCTCGTGCTCAAGAAAGTTTTGTCTTTCGCGCCCGATTCCAGGGGCAAGTGGACTCCAAACTACGAGGGTCCATATGTTGTTAAGAGAGCCTTTTCAGGCGGTGCTTTAATGCTTACAACAATGGATGGGGAGGATTTCACTCGTCCTGTGAATTCAGATGCAGTCAAGAGATACTTTGCCTAAAAAAAAAAGTATATGCAAATGAAAAAGAAGAAGAAAAAAAAAAACAGAATAGCTCGCTAAGTTGAAAACCCGAAAGGGCGGCTTAGGCAAAAATGAGCGTCTCGGTGGAGAACCCGCAAGGGTAATCCAGGCAAAAATTAGAGACTTGAAAAAAGAGAATATTTGCATCCCGCTAGATTGAGTACCTCACTCTGGGGCAATCTAGGCAAAAATTAGGGATTTGGCAAGTAACTGCATCCTGACAAGACTTTCTGGTTTATCAGTCGTCATTTCGTCAGAAGATTCTCGATTCGTCGTCAACCGAAGCTTCGGATACATCGAGATTCAAATTGGTAGAGAAAGGATCATTATGTTCAATGTAGCCCTCTTCCAATATATATCACTGATTTCAAATTTGTACAGATCTATGGAGTCTTGCCATTTGCAGACTACCATTCCATCAAATCAATTTGAGCTTTTTATCCAATTATTTGCACTCTTATTTGTTTCAATTCAACAAATGTTTTGCATGTTTTAAATTGATAAAATATCATTGTTTTAAACAAATAAATTTTTCAAAATTTTTGTTTAAACAAAGTGAACATTCACAAGATTGAAAGGATACTCAAGAATATCTCAGTGCTCTCCCGAGGGTGGCATGATTTCCAACAGGTAAGACATTTGTTCATATTCCTGGTTTGGTGGTATTTTCTTTCTTCAGATCTTTGTTGGGGTTGTTCCTCAAACAGAGTTGTTGTTGGGGTTTTTCCCCAGTATAGCCGCAAGCAGAGTGTTGTTGAAGACTTCGTTTTCTCCAGCAGCAGTTTTCCCAGCATGGGTGTTTCCTTGTGAGTTTCGGCGGTTGATGGTTTGTCATCTTGGTGCCCCGTCACTTTCTCTAGTGGGTCGTATGCCCCAGACTTTATTTGCCTCCTCAGCACAGTCATGAGTAGAGCTGTTATTAATATCCCCATCGGATCTGCGAACAGAGTTGTTGTCACTCTTCCCAGTGCAGTTGCCAGCGGAATTGTCTGTCTCCTCAGCATGATCGCTTTCTTTCTGAAGGTTTGGTAAGTCAGTGGTTTGATACCCGGTGCTTTACCTTGTCCCCGGCGAAGTCGTCTGCGGAATTGTTGCTATCTCTCCATCAGAGTTTTTCTCTTCAGCAGAGCAGGATTTATTTTCCTACTTGGTGGTTGATTTGGGTTGATATCCCAGTATTGCAACCATCTTTTCCTCAGCATAGTCTGCAGAATGTTTATTGCGGCAATTTGCCTGCTGAATACTCCTTCAACCCCCAGTATGGTCGGATGATGGCTTTGGCCTCCAGTGAATGGATTGATTTCCTGACTGTTTGTGATCCCCAGTAGAGTGGCTTATATTGCAGAATCTACTTGTTGTGATCAGTTTGCTATGTGTATTCTCCCCAAGTGGAGTGGTTTGTTGCAGAATCTACTTGTTTGATCTGTCCTCCCTCAGTGGTTTGTTCCCCAAGAGAGTAGCCGACAGTTTTCCCAGTAGAGTTGCTTATGCAGTTAGATTCTATTTGGATGATATCATTCTCCCTCAGTGGGTTATTCCCCAGTGGAGTTATGTGGAGTCGCTTCTACAGCAGTTTGTGCTTGTACAATGCGTCTTTTGTTTCTCAGTTGACACTGAGATTCCCGGCAGATACTTTGGGACTTCTCTTGTTCCCCTACAGATTCGTCTTGGTGGCTGCTTTGCCCGTTGTGACTTTCTGTACCCTGATTGGGTTGTTTCCTGATATCTCTGATCCTCTGCTTCTTCAGCAGTACCCGCAGATCTTTGCTTCTCAGCATATAGATCTCCGCAGATTGGCTTTCCAGCTGGTTTTTCCCCTGGAAGTATAATACCGGGCGTTTGGTTCCCGAACCTGTCGTGTTAGAATTGTCTGTTTTGTCAGCATTCATCGAACATAAATTACGCATATTCATGCATATTCATAAACATTCAGATATTCATGTTGCATTTCTCGCCATATATCTTTGTTTGTCGTGTCTCCTGCTATGGTGATATAGATCTCTTTATAGATCTCCCCAAGCAGATGTCGGGTGTTTAAAATCTCTCCATATAGAGTCAGCCCCATAAGCAGAAAATGTTTGTCTTTCATTCTGCAGTTCCCCACTGAGATATATCCTCGTGGATGACGGTTTCTTCCGTTTCCTCCCAACACATATATTGGGATGGATTTTCCTATTTGAGTTACATCCTCATTAGGACATGTCTTTATTCAGTCCGTCTTTTCGGATTATTCCCGAATTGGCTATTTGTCAAATGTCTTGTGCTTCCCAGTGGGTTGTTCCCCAGTGGAGTAGTTTTTGGGCCTCTACCCTCATACCGGTAGTTGTAAGTCCTACTTTTCCTGGCTTTCTTGGCAGAATTTGTGGTTATACACCTTTTATTCTCCAGCCAGGGTTGTTGGTTTTCTACCCTCATACCGGTAGTTGTAAATCCTATTTTCCTGCTCTCCAACAGTTTGTGGTTTGTTATAAACCCTATTTTGGTTTCCCGTGCGGATTTGTGACTTGCTCTATCCCCACGTGGAGTTGTTGGTCTTCTACCCCGTATTCGGTAGATGTAAACCCTAATTTTGTGGTTATCTCCACCCTTTTGGGCCCTCTGCCTACAAACCAGCAGTCGTAAGTCCTATCTTTGCGGTTTTTCTACCTACAAACCGGTAGTTATAAACCCTGTTCTCTCCTTGCAGAGTTAACTTTGTTGTTCATCCCAACCGATGACAATTCCCCTTGTGGTTATCTTCATCTAATGTTTGATGTTGATTTTCTTTTGCTTGGATAAGTTGCTCAGATCAGCACTTATATCCCCAACAAGTCTTTTTGTGGATAATTGCCGTATGCTAGCAATTTTATCCCCAGCGGGTCCTTTCACCTTTGTCAGTGATTATTATGTTCCCCGGATCATTGATTTTCATCAGTGCATCCTCAGCAGGTTGCCTTTCATTTACCCTTTTGTCGGTAATGTCTGTTGCTCCTTTTGATTGGTCATCATTATATACCTATTTTGGTATCCCGATGCCTTTCTTTTCGGATTTTATCCTATAAACAACCTACAATCCGGTTAAGGATAATCTTCCATGCGAGGTTATTATTCACGTTTTGACGGCTATGAATAATATATCTCATGCGCTCTTTAGTTGGAATCCTTTGTTGATTTTCCCCAGCTGAGCAAGATTCGTATTCTCTGTAGAATCGGATATCCATCCTTTAACCAGTTTGTGTTTTGGATGATGAGTGTTTTGGAACACACACCAATTCACGTTTTTTTCGGCCATCCTATAAACAAGTCTGCTGTTCTAGCTTTCTTCAGGGTGATGAGTGTTTTGGAACACACGCCAATTCACGTTTTTTTTCGGCCATCCTATAAACAAGTCTGCTGTTCTAGCTTTCTTCAGGGTGATGAGTGTTTTGGAACACCCACCAATTCACGTTTTTTCGGCCATCCTATAAACAAGTCTGCTGTTCTAGCTTTCTTCAGGGTGATGAGTGTTTTGGAACACACACCAATTCACGTTTTTTTTCGGCCATCCTATAAACAAGTCTGCTGTTCTAGCTTTCTTCAGGGTGATGAGTGTTTTGGAACACACACCAATTCACGTTTTTTCGGCCATCCTATAAACAAGTCTGCTGTTCTAGCTTTCTTCAGGGTGATGAGTGTTTTGGAACACACACCAATTCACGTTTTTTCGGCCATCCTATAAACAAGTCTGCTGTTCTAGCTTTCTTCAGGGTGATGAGTGTTTTGGAACACACACCAATTCACGTTTTTTTCGGCCATCCTATAAACAAGTCTGCTGTTCTAGCTTTCTTCAGGGTGATGAGTGTTTTGGAACACACACCAATTCACGTTTTTTTCCATCCTATAAACAAGTCTGCTGTTCTAGCTTTCTTCAGGGTGATGAGTGTCTTGGAACACAGACCAATTCACGATTTCGGATCTTATCCTATAAACAACCTACAACCCGGTTCAGGATAATTTTCCATGCGAGTACATTATCTACGTTTTGACGGCTATAGATAATATATCTCATGCACTCTTTTGTCGAACACTTTGTTTGTTTCCCCAACTGAGTAAGATTTGCATTCTTTACAGAATCAAATATCCATCCTATAAACAAGTTTGCTTTCGCTCTCTTCAGGATGATGAGTGTCTTGGAACACACACCAATTCACGTCTTTGGTCGGTCACCTGTTACATACCTACAACCCGGTATCCTTGGTGTTCCTTCCTGAGTTTGTTACCCTTATACCCGGTAACACCTCATTTTCTTTGGTGCTTCCCCCAGTGGAACTTCCTTCTGCTTCTCCCCAGGAGTCAGCTTGTGTCTCTCCAATGGATTTATTTTCCTTTGGAATTCTTTTCCCTAGTGTGAGTCTTTCACTCCCCAGTGAGGTCTCCAGTCTATTTTCTGTTTTTTCTAATCAGAGTCGTGTCTTGTTCACGCTGTGTCGGTTTTGTTTATCCCCAACTAGAGTCTTGTTAGAGTCTCTGTTCCTGGTGAGTGTATTACTCCGATGGATCGTCTTTTCTTCTGTGTGAACCATATTCCCCACGGAGTTTGTGTCTTTTGCATGCATACATTTGCATCATGAGGTCTCTTAGGGACCAAAATTTGTCTCATTACTGTTATTTAAGCTCCTTCTACCGCGTCGAGATGAAGATTTCTAAACTTCACTTCTCCGGCTAGAATGACCTTAAATAGGGGCATCTGTAAGACCCCAATTTTGGCCCTAAGATCCCTCATGGCCCATATCATATCATATCATGGCCTCAAGGATCATTGCATGCCCTAGCTTCCCTCCTAGTGGGTAGGTTGCCTTGTGAGTGTGGTTCTTGATCACCAAGCATGTATTGCATTTGTATATCTTTGCCTTTCATATGTTTACTAACCAAAAAGTACAAAAATATTGTCATCTAACCATGTTACTTGCAGCTGAAGCAATCATCAGCAATTAGGTCAAAATCAGTCAAAGTCAGTCATTGCAGTGGATGGTGGCCATTCTTGCAGAATTTGGGCACCATGATCAATAATCAAGAGTTCATATGACTTGGGACATCATTTGAAGTCAAGGTCTCAAAGAATCAGGGTTTGGAATTCATCAGAACATGCTTCAGTCAGGCAAAACCCTAGAAAGTCAAACTTGGTCAACTGTGGATTTAGTCAGTGATTTGGTGATGGAATTGATTTGAAGGAGCTCATTCATGTCCATACAAGCCTCATGTATCATGCCAAACCTCATCATGGAAGAAAATCAAGTCAAACAGAAAATTTCCAGAAATAGAAACTTGACCTGTAATTCAAACTGCCAAAAATGGAAATTTCTTGATCCTCAACTTACATCATGATACAAGCTTCAAATGGATTTTTGCCCAACATGAAAGTTGAAGATCTTGTTCTCCCATTTTCAAAAAGTCAAAGAACTCTCAAATCCCATGTATGGTTGGCAAGATATGATCAAATCAATTTCAAAAATTTGTGAACTTCAAAAGGCCATATCTCATGAACCACTTGGCCAAATTTGATGGGGTTTTTTCCTACAAACCACATTTTACCTCCTCTTTCCAAAAATGTAAATTTCATGCACCAAAACCTCACCATGCAAAATGCTATTTTTGGACTTGACTTCTTTAAATTCAAGTGTGTGCAAAAGTTGACTTTTTGATTTAGCAATTTTTAAACAATTTGGCCATTTGGGATCTGTTTTAGATGGTATTTGAAACATGCTCAAGGCCCAATTCGTGCAGACCATATACCTCCATGTGCACATTGGTTCAAATTAGCAAAAATGCAAATTGGCTTCATTTAAGTTAACTTTGATTAGTACCTTCATTAACTAATGCTAAACAGTCCATATATAAGTCATTTTCTGTGAGATTCAACCCGAGCAGCAGCCTTTACACATCAGAAAACTCTCATTCTCTCCCAATTTCGATTTTGACATTTTTGCAATTTCTGCTCAAAATCTCCAAACAACTCGAACAATCCTTCATTGTCCATCATCTAACCACCATTGAGAGTTGTTTCTAAGCATAAAATACCAACTGGAATAGCATTTCAAATTCTGTTTCTCCATGAATCCAACAATGGTGATTTTCGATTTTGGTGTTTCCAAGAGTTGCTGAGCTTCAAGCCACCCTCCAGCCATCATTTCAAACCAAGAGCTTCATCTGTTTCGAGCTGCATCGCCAAAATAACCACTGCTCCACTCCTTTCTTCAAAATCAAGTAAGGTTTCGACCACCTTCTTTCTCTAATCCATGCTATGCTTATGATAGTTTACTCATTGCTGATTCTAATGAACTATGGATTGCTTGAAATGGTTGTGTCATGCATGAGAAATCTGGATTTTCATTTGTATGCTCAAATATGTTTTCAGTCGATTTGCTTTGATGATGATGATTTCATGAAAACCATGTTTGGATTATGCTTGTGCTTGGTTTGCTGAATCGATTGATATGCTTGCTGTCGATTTCTGGGCATGATTGTATTCCACGATTGTTGGAGAAGATGAATGTGTAGTGTTACTGTAGCAAACCCTAACCATTTTTCCAGAAAATTTGTTTTCACGTGTATCAGCTTGCCTTGTTACTGTTTCATTGGTGATGGCCAATCAGAACATTTCGTTCTGCCTCCCTTAAGCGCACCGTTTTGATTAATGACAACTTATTTACCAGCGTGCCATCGGTCAACTTGTTTGACTCACTAAACCATGTTACTTTGTTCATGTTTTCCAAATTGATTGCTTAACTTCTAAAAATCATTTCTCACATGAATGTCTATTATTTTATCATGATTTTTGCTGAATTTTTGGTTGGCTGGATTTTTAATGGCTTTAGGGTTCTTAACATGTATGCACATTTTGTACATTTTGCCAAAACCATTGTGAAATTGTGATGATGTATCCAATGCTCCTGAAATTTTTTGTGGTTAATCTACACTCATTCATGTTTGTTTTGATGTAGAGTTCTTGCATTTATCATATGTGGTTTGTGAGATATGAATTTTTGAAGTAGGGTGTGACAATTTGTGTCACACCAATGATATGCAATTTCATGATTTTTGTTGACATGCTTCCTGACCTCCAATTGATGTGAAATTTTGCATGAACCTTCTCTTATATGTCTAGTTGACTTGTGAATTTTCCTGGAATTAATTATGCCATTTCCTATTTGTTTGAGATTTTTCTTCTCTGCCTAGTCAATTGTTGACTTTGTGTGATACATCTTGCCATTTCATTTGGGAAATTCTCATACTTCATTGGATGATCATGAAATTTTACATGTGCATACTAGACATCTTGAGCTTTGCATTGGTGTTGATCCCATCCATTTCTCATCTGTTTTCATTTAGTTATGATTTTTTGAAGTTGATACATGTATATTTGACTTCTTTGGGCATGATTGAAATTGTTTGGACTTCCTGATTTTAATTGACCATCTTCCCATGATCCAATTGAGCTGAAATTCTATATGCATGTCATTATGTGGATTGTGATTGACCATGAATTATTTTATGATTTTTGGAATTGATTATGTTTGGGTTTGAGCCAAGTATTTCTGTTGACTTCTATGTGCTCTCTTTTGCCATGTTTTGCCTTCTTTTGTTTGTGATATGATGATAATGCATGATATGAACTTGAGACCAATTGAGTTTGCTTCTTAAATGTTTGAACTTGATTTTGATTGACTTTCCTTTGCTGTTTTGACTTTCTCATTCACTTTTGACCCTAGGCTTGTCCTAGGGGTCTCCTGGCTTATGTTTGAGTTCATTGTTTCAGGTTAAGCTACAAATGCTTCAAAGAAACTTTTACAAGTTGATTGAGTTTATTTGTTTATCATGAGCTAACCTTTGTTTTGTAGGTGGCTTGACTCATATGATTTGAGTCTTGTGCTTTGCACATTTGCCTGTCTGTGTTGACTATTAATTCTACTCTCGTTCTGCTTTGACTGTTGAACTGTGTACTGATTTGTTTGACTATTTCAGGTACTATTAGTTGCTTAAGTTCTTTGAACTTGCTTTGCTTTGCTATTTAGCAATTTGCTTTGAGGTATAATTCCTTTTTCTTCATGTAGTCTGGAAGACCTGGCCTGTTATTTGGCCAGGCAACTGTCTGAAGTCCTCCTTAAGAGGCAATGCTTGTGTGTGTTTACATTTGTCCCAAGCAGGAAAAGTCCTTCAAATAAGGCAATTGGTAGATCAAAGGGATAAGCAACCTATCCCCTACTATTCTGTGAGTCTTCTCCTTGCTCCCATTACATGGTTGTAGCATTGAGATCCAAGCCCAAGATCAATCGAGTCAATAATCTGTGGAGAGTTCCTACTTTCTGAACTCCCACACCTTCTGATATTCAGATGCTCTCCCTGACCAGGGATAAGAGCAATGAGGCACACCCCTCATATCCTTTCATCTGCTTCACCTTAGCCTCTCAATGGCAAGGTTAAGAGCAACTCTTTGACGCTATTCCAGTTGGCTTCAATGCCTAACCCTCTTGTATGAGCCTCCTTGTATGGTTATAGAGTGTGCTGTTTGATTCTCATTGATTGCTTGATTGTTTCATATGCACATGCTTGCTTGTATGCTCTATGCATTTATCATCATTTATTGCTCATCAATGCATAATCATTTCATTTGTCTTGATGACATTATCATTGTTGTTTGCCCATTGAGGACAATTGTAAGACCATCCATTGGCCATTGCTCCTGGGATATGGAAGTGAGTATAAGACCATCACCTTGGCCACTCATCTTATCTTTGCTTAATGCATTTGATTGTATGTGAGGATGCAATTGTAAGTCCCTGCAAGTTGGCATTTGCTTTCCTGTGATCCTGTTGCTTTGTTTGTTGTATGTGAGGATACAATTGTAAGTCCCTGCAAGCTGGCATTTGTATTCCTAGGACCATACTGTGGAGGTTAGAGTAAGCCCAGACAGATTGGCATCTGACATCCATGTCTTGCTTTTGTTTGTTTATGTGAGGTTGCAACTGTAAGTCCCTGCAAGTTGGCATTTGCTTTCCTATGATCATATGTTGGATATTGGTATAAGTCCAGACAGATTGGCATCCGGTATCCAAGTTTCATTTTGTTAGGAGATTAGTATAAGTCCATTGAGTGGCATCTGATATCCAGTTTTGTTTTAGGAGACTGGTGTAAATCCATCTATTGGTATCCGGTATCCACCTTTTATTTCTTTTTGTTTGAGGAGATTAGTGTAAGACCATTGAGTGGCATCTGATATCCAGTTTTATTTTAGGAGATTGGTATAAGCCCAGTGATTGGCATCCGATATCCGCTTTTGTTGACTTTCTTGTTTGTTTGTTATTATCCATTGTCATTCCAAAGGACACACTTGAATCATCCCCTATATGATCTTAAGAGGTGAACCTTCTAAGAAGTTTTACAATCCATCTTCATCCATTCATCCCCATTATGTCCTAAACCTTTTCACACATCACTTTCAAATTTGACATAGATATTGTGTAAACTTCTTCATGCTTTCCAAATTAAAAACCTGGACCCCAAGTCCTTGACTTTTTTTTCAAACCCCATTTCATAACACTTCTCTTGAATCAATCTTAATCATACTTTGACTTCCCTTTCATAATCACAATCAATTAACTTCACCCATTCACTTGTTTTGGCTCTGTCCATTGTTAATCTTTTCATGCATTAGCCATAGGTTTCAATTATCTTTGTGGTTGATGTAAATCTTGCCTATCCTTAGTGAGTCGACTATAAGACTTCCGTACTGAAAACAGGGCTAACCCCTCTAGTACGTCGAAGCTATCCTCACATGGTGGATGTTGGTCTTGGTCGAGTTTTCTCCCATTGATAATGAAGAGCCTCAGTGCTATTGTTTAAAATTGAACCCACCAACTTTTGGAAATCTTTTAGCCGAACTACGGCGTTTTGATCCTTACCTTTGATGGAAGGTACGTAGGCAGCGGGTTCATCCGTTCAAACCCAATAATAAAATTGTATATTCTTTTCTCATCATCCCAATCATGTTTGCACAATGTTTATGTCATAACAAATAACAATTTTATACAACAAGTGTGAAAAGGGCTCCCTAGGAGTACCTAGGACGTAGTGGGTGCCTAACACCTTCCCATTGCGTAATTTACCCCTTACCCAGAATCTCTGATCTTTTTATTAGTTTTCTACGTGTAAAACTTCTTAGGCTTTTGTTCGCTTTTTAGCCAATCCTTTGGATAAATAAAAGTGCGGTGGCGACTCGAAACTCATTGTATGCTTTGCTTATGGTTTAATCAATAGATCATATAGCGACGAATACACCGCTACAGTTTGATTACCCTTCCATGGCTCGTTTGTCGAGGTTGATATGACCCCTCTTGACTAAAGCCCTACCCATGTATGTTTGAGCCCCCTCGTTGGCATGTTTACTTTATGCATTTTTGTTTTGTATGGTGTGATCGTCTCCCCATAGGATTGTTAGGCTTCGTATAGTCTCTCGTTTGCATGTCAATTAAGGTAGCACTGTTCCTTCGTCTAGGACTTCCTTTTTGCATGAGCATTCCAAAAACACAAACAAACTCATTTATTTTTCTTCTCCTAAGAACACGTTTACTCCTTCTACTATAGGCGAGTAAGTCTCCAAAGGTCGAGCATCCGGTAGATTGCGTAGTAACGTCGTTCGCCCAAAACAAACCCCTAGTTAGCCGAACTACGTGTTGCTCTGATTCCCATTTCAGATGAGATACGTAGGCATAAGACGCGATGTCTTAGCGAGCACACTTCCCTTTAACCCATAGGTAGCCGAGCTACGAAGACTCTGATTCTCATATTCTGATGAGATACGTATGCACTGGATGTGACATCCGTGCGAGTCATTTTTATTTTGACCCTCTCTTTTAGTAAATAGTACATTAGATAAACCCACACCCTTTAGACAAGAACAACAAGAGTGGATCCCGTAGAGTACTAGGGATGCGTAGGGGTGCTAATACCTTCCCTTCGCATAACCGACTCCCGAACCCAAGATTTGGTTGCGAGACCTTGTCTTTTCCTTTCCTTTTTCCAGGTTTACTTCGAGCGTTTCCTTTCCCTCCTTTGGGATGAATAACGCACGGTGGCGAATCTTCTGTCATTTTCTTTCTTCGCCGGTTGTTTTTTCGCAGGTTGCGACACAATGCAGGCAAGAAGATTGAGTTGCTTTGAGGTCAAATCGAAGCAACTCAGTTGTCACACCTCAAAATTCAACTCCTCATATCTTTTTATATATTTGGAGTTAGTTGAAATTGAGGTCAGATTCGTGCTATACGCCATTTTCTATTTTAGATCATGTCCTCCTTTTTTATTTTGGTGATGGTTGAGGGTGGACCAATCCGGTGAGGTCCACCGGAGAAGAAGATCGGAGCTCTGGCTCCGACGGTGTGTTGGAACGTCTCCAGACCACAGGATCCATTTGAAATGTTTTAATCCTAGGCGTTGGTTTTTATTACCACATGTGTGGCGTGCTGACTAAGTTCCACCATGGAACGCGCATTCCAGCCACTTTATCTGCCACCTCAATTATTGAGGGAGATCAAGTGGCTCACGTTTTTTTGATTTTTTGATTTTTGTTTTAATTCATTTGATTTTCATTAATTCATATTAATTTTAATATTGACCCAAAAAAATATGAGAGTTTCACCATTTTTTTTAAATAAATTCCTCTTTCATATTCTGAATTAAAATTATTTTTTGGGTCATTATTAATATTTTTCATGATTTAATTGATTTTGTGATTATTTTTAATTATTTAAAAATACTTTTAAGTCTTTAAAAATTATGAATTTTTTTCTCCAAGGTCCTTTGACCTTGTTTGACCTATGATAAATCTCATGGCCATTTCTTTGGTGTTTTGACGAGGTTTTAGGAATTTGACAAACCATATTTAATTTAAATGCATTACTTTAGGATTTTTAAATTGAATGAATGCCAAATAACTGTGTTGACCTCTTGTGATGGTTTGTGTAAGTTTGACTTGTGTTGTTGGGCCTTGGTCAAGGTTGATTTGACTTTGCTAGGTTAATATCATTGGATTTAGGGGATTGATGGAATGTACATTCCATCTCCCAAAATGAATGAATGAAACTAACTTGGTAAAAGTCCTCCTTTGACCAATTTGAGTTATAATCCATTCCCCTCCCTCTTTATCTAATTCCCTTTCTTTATGTATTCATTTCATTTGACCTATGCCATCTCAAAATCCTAAGGCTAGTTGATTGCAAAATTAACATAAGTATGGATGAGATTAGGCCACCTCTTTTGCATATTCTTTTTCTGTGTGGTATGTTTCATGAGCGTAGTCCATTATACCATGTCTCTAACATGCATTAACACCAAAATTCTATTGCCCGACCTCAAATAGTTGTGACTTCTACATAAGTCCAATTACGATTGCTTAACATAATGCTAAATTTTTGACACAAAAGGCATATCATTCTAGTTAGTGAGATTGTAAGTCTCCCCTCTTTCATGGTATTATGTGGAAACTTGGCCTTTTTTTCCTTCCTTTGGAAGATGTCTTGGCTCAAGGGTCCATGCTTGTTATAAGTGGGTTGGGTGTTCTCCAAAGAATGACTTAAAACAAAAAAAGAAAAAGCAAAACAATACTAACTTCTAACTCATTAACAACTAATATTTAATTTCAAGCCATTTACTTTAATTCCATTTAATTTCAAGTCTATATTCATTTGCCATTATTCATACCATTCTAATTGTTTATATTAATGTCATTTTCACTTTGTCCATTTGGATCATATTGTGTGATATATCTTTCTTGTGTATATTTTGTTTGTTTGTGTGGTCTTTGACCATTAATGTACATAATAACAACAAAAACCCTAAAAAACTTTTGTGTGGACTATTGACTTGATCTTAGACAATTGGACTTAGGATTTAGGCAACATTCCTATGCTAAAGGATTTGGCCAATGCCAAATTTTGTGAAACCAAGTGCTTGCAATTTGAAACTTCATCTGATACATCTTTGAAGATCCATTTGAGTTCATCTGCAACATGATCATTATGAAGTTGTTATTTTGAACCTATGACTTGTGGAATTCATCTGCTACGTGGGCTAATTTGAAGAAGATCATGGAGTGGCTAAGCTTGGATGTGGCTATCTTTATTTGATGCCTTTGCTCTTCAAGATTTATATAATATGCATTTTATGTTGCTTGATGCTAAATGTTCAAGGGAATTTGGGTTTCTATATGACACTCTTGTCTATTGGATTGCTACCAATTGGTCAGATCTTTTCAACTCTTAACTTTTAATTTTGTGCATAGGATTAGTCTTTTCATCTCCTCCCCACTTATTTAATTTCAAAATCTCTCCCTCCTTTTAAAAATTCTTCTTTGCTTGAACTAGTTTTATTCTAAACTTTAACCACTTTGCAAACTAGAAACTTTGGCCTTATGCCATTGCATTTTCAAACTTCTTTTCTTAATCAAACTTGTAAAGAGACTTAATTATACTTGACCTAAACTTTGAAAAATCCAAAAAGAACTAACTCGTTCAAACCATTTTTAGGCCTTTGTGCCTTTCAAACTTAATTTTTGTTAAAAGCAATGCATCCACTTTGAAATTTATACCACGAACTACGAGGTTTTGATCCCTCATTTTTATGTTGGTACGTAGGCACAAGTTCGAAGGTCTTGTCAAACACAAAAAAATATAATTAATGAATTCTTTTCTCATCCCCCAATTCTATTTGTTTGTAAACATCACTTTGTACAAAATACACATGCACACAAAAAGGGACACTTTGGGTGCTAACACCTTCCATCTGTGTAACCAACCCCCTTACCTGTAATCTCTGACATTTTATTAGTTTTGATTTGAGAACTTCTTACTTTTGGTTTTCGTTCGTACTTTTCCCTTTTCCCTTGGAAACAATAAAAGCGCGGTGGTGACTCTGGTTTTATTGATGTCTAGCTTATCCATAGCTTGATGATCATGAATTTACCGTTACACAAATTGTTACGACTCTGCTGCGGAGTAGTCTCCAGTGGGTTTAGCCTACTTTTTGTATGTATATATTTGTATATATGTGATGTATGTTTATTTGTATGATATAATCTACTTGTTGTGCTTGGTGATCTCTGAGTGGTGCGATAAGTTCTAACCCGAACTTGAGGGAACTTAAGATAGAAGGATGGTATAGTCATGTTTGACTTGTGTGGAGTAGTCCTTAACAAGTTGGCTTGAGATCCATCTGCTTAGTGGAGACCCTTTTGGATTTGGAGATGTCACACAAGTATTTGTGGTTAGGCATTACTATCTTTAATTTGGGTCCGAGAAGCTGAGGACCGTAGAACATTTACCCCTCTTGGCCTATTTAGGACGTAGTGCGGAGACTGTAAAGTGTAGACTTGATAATAGTTGTTACGTATTACTACACTCAGACAAGTTTCTCTTGAGAATATTATGGGTCGATGAGTCAGTCATCTTAACCTGTAATATCCGATAGATGGAATTAAGACTCTGGGAACTTTTTAGAACATGATTTATAGGTTTTTATCCTTAGTTCACTCCTTTGGGTTGGTTCTTAACCAGACTCCATGCTCGTGACTTACAACAAACCCTTGATTCTTGGTTGATCCAATCAAGTCTTGTCAATATCAATGGAACTTGGGTGTTGATAAGGTGAAAATCGTAATCCACCAAAATGGATTATTGATCTTGACAATGACTTGATTCATCCTTTGACCTTTGTTTGTTTTCCTTGTGTGTGATCCCTTATCTGTGATTGTTGCATCCAGGCATTCATGCGCATCATAACATTCGTCACATGAAAATTTCAAGGAACTGAGGTATTATTTGCAAATATTTTTGACCATGGATTATGGACGAAGGAACACTAAGAAGTACAATTTCAGATGTCTCGACTTGAAAGAGTTAAGAAAGCTAGCATCTTTTGTATTAGATCTCTTGGACTTCAAACAACATCATGGGAAGCTATTGTCTATCTTGTCTATTAATGTGGTTGAAGGACTTCTGAGTGTACTGGTACAGTTCTATGATCCTCTCTACCGTTGCTTCACTTCCCATATTATTAGCTTGTTCCTACATTGGAGGAGTATGCCCATCTGGTGGGGATACCTATTTCTAGTAGGGTGCCTTTTAGTGGATTAAAGGAGATTCCCCGATCTAATCTTATTGCTGAAGCTCTTCACTTGAAGAAGTCTGAGATAAAGACTCATTGGGTGAAGAAAGGAGGTTTATTTGGGTTGCCATCTGATTTCCTCATCAAGGAAGCTATTGTCTTTGCTCAAGTCGGTAGTATGGACGCTTTTGAAGCTATCTTTGTGTTGCTCATCTATGGATTAGCTTTATTCCCTAACATTGACGGTTTTGTTGATGTTAACGCTATTAAAATCTTCTTGATTGGGAATTATGTGCCTACTTTGTTGGGTGATATGTATTTCTCTTTGTGTAAGACCCTAATTTTGATCCTAAGATCCCTCATGGCATCATACCATTGCATTTGCATCTTGCCTCAAGGATCATAGCATCTTGTCTCCTTAACCCTAGGGTGGGAACTTTTGTGAGTTGGTTTGAGATCACCAAGCATGCTTGAATTGTATATTATTGCTTTTATTATTTTGTTTACTAACCAAAAGCACAAAAATATGTCACTAACATCTTTTGTTTTGTAGCTTGAGAAATCATAAGATCTGAGGCTTCTAAGAGACCCTATGCTCATTGAAATGGCCAGGTGAAGATGAAAGTAAGCATGACAATGGTTCACAAGGCTCTCATCCATCCTATATGCCTCCCAAGTATCCTAATTCATCATTTTGATCAAAGCAAACCAAAGGACTTAAGGCTTGTTTCCCAAGAAAACCCTAATTCATCAGTGCTTCAACTGTGTCTTGCTCATGAAGCAACCTCAACCCATGATCAAATACAATCAAGGTAAGTTATTCCATTCATCATTTAATGCATATTTGATCTTATTTCAGTGTCCTCAATCATCAATACATCAAGATATGAGGTTTGGACTTGAGAAGTTGATCAGTCAATTCATTTGACTATTTTGAAGTACACTGAGACCTAACTTTTGATGTGTTTGTAAAATGGAGATGACCCCAAGAGAAAACATGTTCTTAAGAACCATATGAACAACTTTAATCTTCATCAAGAATTGAATTAAAGCTTGGAAGGTCATCATCCATTTCAAAACATTATAGGTCATTTTGACTAAAACCCTAATTTTGGGTTAACTTCCCAAAAGCCTAACTCATTCATTTTTCATGATTTTAAGATGGGATAAACTTAATTGGAAAGTTTAAGATGTCTAATTCATTTGTTATTTTGGATAAATTTTCATAATCCTAAAATAAATACATGTGATAATGCAAAACATTATAGGTCACTTTGGACCAAAGGCATTGAAATGTGAAAAGGTCCAACTTCAAGTGCCCATAACTCCCTCATAAAAAATCCAAATTATGCAAAATGTAAGTCCGAATTGATTGTCTTGAAAATATCTAGAACTTTGATGTTGAAGGTTTTGTCATTTGGAGCTTACATCATTGAAACAGAAGGGCTTGAAGTTTGGCCATTTTTGAAATGTTCACATGTACATGTTTTGCACCTTACACTTCATGATCAATTTTCACTAATTTCCCAATTGCAAATGAAGTTTTGGTCAACATGACAATTGATCCTCATGCCAAGAGATTTCCAACCATTACCCATAAGGCTATGTTTCATTTTTGGAAATGCCATTTTCGAAGAGGAGAAAGATTTGGTGCATTTTTAGAAACCAATTGAAAACACATTGCATGAGCTGATTACATCCATTTTGCACGACCAATTCATTTAATTGTGATTTTAGCTTTCCAAACCAAGTAGAATTGGGCCCTCCATGCGCCTGTACAGGCCCATGCATGGAGGCCCTTTCCATCCATGCACATGCTTTGATCATGCATACCTTCACCAATTGCTATAAATAAAGGTCCAAGGCTTCATAATTTCACAACCTGAAGGCACCTGTTATGATGCACGAATCCCTCCATAACCACACTCAAAGGAACTCTCTCTTTCTTTCAAAAATTTCAAATCTAAATTTCAATTTCCTTGATTGATTTCTAGATCTGTAGTTCCTAAACCTTGCTCACCTTGATCCTGAGACTACACTACAAGCATTGGCAAAGGAGAATTGTTCTCTCAAGATCCTCATTTCAGAGGTTTACATCCAAACTTGTCTTTTTCGAATCTCTTTGTATATAGCTTATTTCTTGCATTTGCTGGATTGTCTGAAGTCCTCTCAACAGAGGAAATTGTTTTGTGCTTTGAATTTTTAAATTCCATCAAGTTTCAGTTGAACACCTCTAATTTCTTTCTCCATGGAAGTCTAGAGTGGAATTGGTTGGTATATGGGTGATGTACATCACCCACCTTTCATTTGATATATGGATCGTGGCATTTGGTGAAGTTTTGATCTCTGCAACTTTCACCGGCGCCGGAGGTCTCGCCGAAGAAGACGGTGGTGTACACCACCGTCCCAACTCCAGATCAAATCTGGACCGTCCATTCTTGTTTCCAGATTAGATCTGAACCATTCCATGTTATGACTATTTTAAAGGCCAGGTGTTTTACATTGACTCACGTGTATGGTGGATGCGCGCATGTGGTCCATGTGATATGCCAACTCAATTAATGAGCTCAATCCAACGCCTCACATTTTTTCCATTTTTAATTTCTGATTTCAATTTTCATTTTATTTCTTTAATTCCATTTCATTTCAAAAAATCATATCTCACTTATTATTGGTCCAAAAAATGTGAGACCAATTGCATTATTTCTCTTTTAATTTCTAGTTTCTAAAAATGATTTTTAATATTTTTTATTTTATCATTTGATATTTTTTAGGAATTTTCTCTTTTTTGGTTAATTTTAATTCATTTAAAATAGTTTTTGATATTCAAAAAATACAAAAATATTTTCCCAACCTCTTTGAATAATGATGGATCCATCAAAAAAATTCTCATCAATTTATAAATTGATTTGAGATTTATTTGAGATTTTAATTCAATTAGGTTATTTTTATGCATTTTTAATTGATAAAAAATAGTTTATGGTTTCTAAAAATGCTGAAATTTTTTGTCAAACTTTGTTTGACCTTGTTGAACTTAGGATAATTGACTTGGACTTTTCAAAGTTTATTTCAAGTGAATTTGAACTTTGACCTTTAATTGATTATTTTAATTCAAGTATTATTTTAATTTTGAAAAATACCAAAAATATTTTATTTGTTTCTTGACTTCTAATCTTCATCTTGCTTCTGTTTATTAATGTTTGACCTTGATTTCATCTATCTTTGGTCAGTGTATATTGGTTACCTCATTTGATTTCCATTAATGCACTTTATTATTCATCTTTTTCTTCTTCTTCTTCTTTTTCTTTTTTGATCAATGAGTTAAAGATTGGTGGTTAGCCTTGATGTATAGGAGGTTTAACATTCCTTGATTCAAATCTAATTCATCTTGATCATAGATCAAGTGAATGGCTTTGCATTAAGGATAGGTTGCTTCCTAATCAAGCAAAGAACCTAAATCAATACGAGATCATTTCTCATCTTCTTTTGGCATGGCAAGTTGTAGGAGCTTGATTCACTAATCAAGATCTTTAACTTGTGTTGTTGCCTACATTTTATTGACCGACCTCAAATAGGTGTGACTACTACATTAGTCCACTTACGATTGCTTAACATAGCGCTAAATTGTCTTATGGCACACTAATACTAACCATTAACCATTAACCATTAACATTTAATTCTTGCACTTTACATTTATGGAAGTTACTATTCTTGTACATATTATTCATTTGCTTTTGCCCTGTGCTCATTTGAGCACATGTTTATGTTAATGTAATTTCCCTTTTGCTCACTTGAGCACATAATTGTGTATATACTATTGTGCTTGTGTTTTGTTTTGATTGTTGTGCACCAAATGCAAAAATGGACAAAAAGGACTTAGATTCTAGGAAATTCCCTATGCAAAATGGAGTAAAAAGGCCTTAATGTTGAAGATGGATTAGAAGGACCAAATCTCTAAACTCACTCTTGTCCATTCTTGATTTGATTCATGGAACTTTTTGATGTGTGTGATTTTGTGCTAGGGATTCCTATTTGAGCCAAATTGAAAAACCATTGTCATGTGCATCTAAAGTGAGAGATACAAGAGCCATTGGAAGATTCCTAAGAGCTTTGCTTGATTGATTGATTGCTTGAGTATACACTTATTTGCTTGCTTATTCCAAAGGATGGGAGCTACTTGGATCATCAATATGATCTCAAGAAAGGAACTCCATTTATGGTCTTATTTCTTCTCCTTCATCTCTTGTATGTTTAGGACTTAGCTATTCTTCTTTTTCCCTCCACTCTAACCCAAGCCAAAACCTTTTTGTGCAAACATTAACATTTGTTTTCAAACATTAGAAATCTAAGCATTATGCTTTTGATTTTCAAACTTTCTTTTCATAACACTTATTTTGAATTGAATCTTTAAGTCAACTTTGACCATATTTTGTAAATACTTTTCATTGGTAAATATAACTCATTCAAATGCTTTTGTGGTTTCAATTGCCACTTTCTTATCAAAACTTTTCATAACCTTTAGCTATTAGGTTTGAGTTATCCTTGAGGTAGATATAATGCTCACCTATATCCTTAGTGATGGACAATGAGTCTTCCATGCTTATTATAGGGTTAACCCTCACTAGCATGTTAAAGCTATCCTCACATGGTGGATTTGTGGTTTTAGGTTGAATTTTATCCCTTGGATAACAAAAGACCTTAAGGCTTTTGGACCAATCAATGCACCAACTTGTTTTTTGAGATTTTTATCCCGAACTACGGGGTTTTGATCCTAATCTTTTTTAAGATGGTACGTAGGCATTGGGTTTATCCATTCAAACACAAAATTGTAAATAATTTGTAGATTCTTCTCTCATCTCCCCAATCATGTTTCCACAAAAAAAAAATCACAAAATACCAACCTTACAACAATTGTGAAAAGGGCTCCCTAGGAGTACCTAGGATGTTTTAGGTGCTTAAAACCTTCCCATTGCATAACCAACCCCCTTACCCCGATCTCTGACATTTTTATTAGTTTTTGATTCGATAAAACTTCTCAGTTTTTGTTCGCTTTCTAACCTTTCCTTTGGAAAAATAGAAGTGCGGTGGAGACTCGACTTGTATGGTTTGCTTTTGATTTAGTCCATAAATTTAAAGGTAACGAATACCCCGCTACAGAAAAGTGGCGACTCTGCTGGGGAATTTTGTCTAGTGGGTTTTGCCTACTTTTCACATTTTGTTGTATTGTATTGTATATTATTTTTTTGACATATTTTTGTGCAATTTGGGTTTACTGTATTGTATGTAATGATTGAATTGCTTGATATATTAATTCCTTGTATGCTTGGTGATCTTTGTGAGATGAGTTCTATACCCGAACTCGAGTGCACTTAGGATAGGAGAATGGCATAGTCTTGTTAACTTGTGTGGAGTTATTCCTTAGCAAGCTGACTTGCAAGCCCATTCACTTGGTGGAGGTCATGTTGGGACCAATAATGTCACACGAGTAGTCGTGGTTAGGCATTACTCTTTCCAATATAGACCTTAGAAGCCAAGGACCTTAGTTTACCAAGCCCATCTTGGCCTATTTTGTAGGACGTAGTGCGAAGGTCGTTCAAGTGTAAGATTGATACGATTGTTACGCGATACTACACTCATAAGAGTCTCTCTTGAGAATATTTTTGGAATACGAGTAGTCATTTATCCGATAATATATGAAAGATGGGATGATGATTATGGTAACCCCTTGTAGAACATGTTTGGCAGGTTTAAACCCTAGTACACTCCCTTTGGATGGTTCTTAACCGAGACTCCATACTCGTGACTTGCAACAAACCCTTGATTCATGGTTGATACGTTCTTGTGTATCCTTAATATCAATGTAACTTGGATGTTGATAAGGTGTAAACCATAATCCACCAAAATGGATGATTGATATTAAGGATGACTTAATCCATCCCATGACCTTTGTATGATGTGCTTTGCTTGATCCTTGAGTGTGATTGTTGCATCCATGCATTCATGCACCCATTTGCATCCATATCATCAATAATGAGAAAATTTTCAAGGAACTTAAGAGGTCTATTTGCAAATTTTCAGACATGGATAGACAAAGAACGAATACAAAGAAGTACAGTTTCAGACAACCCGACTTGAAAGAGTTAAGGAGTTTGACATGTTATGTATTAGATCCCTTGGAGTTCAAGGCTCGTCATGGGAAGCTTCTATCTATTCTGGCTACTCAGGTGGACGAAGGTCTGATGAGTGTTTTGGTGGAGTTCTATGTTCCCTTGTATCGTTGCTTCACATTTCCGGATTTCCAGCTTTTGCCTACGCTTGAGGAGTATGCCTATATTGTAGGTATGCCTATCCTGGATCAGTTCCCGTTTAGTGGCTTAGAGAGGGTTCCTACTTCTCAAGAGATTGTTGATATGTTGCATATAGATGAATCTCTGGTTGGTGCTCATATGACTACCAAAGGTGGAATTCAAGGTCTCCCTTCTGAGTTCCTCACTGCTCAAGCTACTTTGTATGGGAAGGCCATGAGTGAGGACGCCTTTGAGGCCATATTCATACTTCTCATCTATGGGCTAGTGTTATTCCCCAACATAGACAAGTTTGTGGATGTGAACGCTATTAGGATTTTCTCTACTCTTAATCCCGTTCCGACTCTGTTGGGTGACACTTATTTCTCTTTGCATATGAGGAATGCAAAGGGTGGTGGTACCATTGTGTGCTGTTTGCCTTTGTTGTACAAGTGGTTTATTTCGCACTTGCCGCGGACGGTCTCCTTCAAAGAGAACAAAGGATGTCTACGGTGGTCCACGAGACTTATGTCTCTCATTAATGATGATATCTTTTGGTACAACCGTGTATACGATGGTGTGCAGATTATTGACTCTTGTGGTGAATTCTCCAATGTGCCTCTTCTTGGTACATGTGGTGGGATTAACTACAACCCTATTTTGGCACGTCGTCAGCTTGAGTTCCCCCTAAAGGATAAACCTAATAACATTTTGTTAGAGGGTGTATTCTTTCAGGAGGGTAAAGATCCCCAAGGCTTGAAGGGCAGGATGATTTGCGCTTGGCGCAAGATCCATAGGAAGGGAAGGAAGGAGCTTGGTCCGAAGAACTGTATTGCTTTGGAACCCTATACCTTGTGGGTTAGGAGGAGAGCTTCCGAGTACCTTATGCCTTATGAGTATCCGAGACCTACACCTTTGGTTGTGGCTGGGCCTTCAACCCTCCCTGACCAAGGAGTAGAGGAGTTGAGAGACAAATATCATTCGCGTGCTTGGATCCGTGAACGAGAAGAGCTACTTCAACAGCTTAGAGATAAGGATGCATTGATAGAGTTTCTTGAGAATCAGGTTATCGATGAGCCAGATGACACTACAACAAACAAGACCTTAGACAACGCTTTTTTTAGCCTTAGACAGCGCTTTAAAGCGCTGTCTAAACCTCCGCTGCTAAAGGTTTAGACAGCGCTTTTTTAAATCTTAAAAGCGCTGTCTAAGCCGCCCCCCCCCCCCCCCCTAGACAGCGCTTTGGCCAAAAGCGCTTTATAAGACCCTCTTATTTTAAATTTTTTAGGTATACCTTAGACAGCGCTTTTGAAAAGCGCTGTCTAAGCCCCACCCCCTTAGACAGCGCTTTGGCCAAAAGCTCTTTCTAAGACCCTCCTATTTTAATTTTTTTAGGTATATCTTAGACAGCGCTTTTCAAAAAGCGCTGTCTAAGCCCCCCCCTTAGACAGCGCTTTTGCCTAAAGCGCTTTCTAATCCCCCCCTTAGACAGCGCTTTTTACAAAAGCGCTGTCTAAGGTATACGAAATTTTTTGAAGCTTTTGTTTTAAACCACATTTTTTCCAGGTTTATAAACCAGAATTTCTACCTGTTTTCAACCAGATTTTGACAGACAATTATCACATTTTATATATGCCATTTTGGCCTTTTTTCTACCAATTTTTGGCTAACAAATATATATATATATATACCAATTCAAACCAATTTTGCCTTAAATGTATCAAAATATATACAAATTTATGTACACGTTTACAAGTCATTACATATACTACAAATGTACACATTAATTACACAAATTTATGAACAAAACATTGAGCTCTATCATGAATTGACACCACTCCTCTTTTTATTTTCGTCCACTTGATCCTTTGTATAAAATGCACACTTGAATTCCTCAAAGTACTACATAATAATATAACATATTTTGAATTAATTCCAACTATTTAATTATATGAGATATGTGTAAATATAAAAATAACTCATAAGTTAGAAATACATACATCGGTGGGAATCATTAATCGGCCCAAAGCAAGAGTATCTCGCATAAACCTCAACATGAAATACCCGCAATCTATTTGATTACGTTGTTGAGGACACTACATATGAAAAAAAATATGGATTATAAATCCTAAGTTTTATCAAGTGTCATCACTAATATAATAAAAAATGTGGTAATTAAAAATATACCGCCACTTTAATCCATGTAATGGAGTTGGCGCCCCTCCTTGAGGTTTGGATATCTCGTTGGGCCCGAAAAGCTTGTAGGACGCTAATAAAATAAAAATGAAGCAATTAGAACAATTCACATAAACCAAGAAAAATTTTGAACATTCTCACTTACGTGTCAATTAGGACCTTCATATTCGGGTATGTTGTCCAATCATTTCCTAACGAGTCAAGATAATACACAATTTCTCGGATAGGATTGATTGCGAACAACAACCAATGTCCACTGTAATGATTAGGCAAATGTTAGATGGTAACTTGGAAAATAATTATAATAGATGAATTTAGAATGAAATGCTAACCCGGTATTAAACGGTATAAAAAACAACTTCTCCGCATCTTTATTGTCCATGAGGATCCGAAGAACGTACTCCGTCACGGTACCCGGTCTACTTAAGATTAAACCTAAGTTGACGGTCGCGGGTGCTAAGAATCCGAATGACACGTCCAAACCATTGGGGCGCATCAATTTGTCATACAAAAACCTAATATAAAAACATCATTAACACCTCTTTTGAAACATAAAGTAAACCGGATTAACATAAAGTAAACATCATTAACATAAGTTGTTTAATTAATAAAACAAAGTAGACCGGATTTACCTAATATATATATATTGACAACGGTGACGCCGATTTCTTCATGACTAAAAACTTGCATGAAGTCTTCATTACCAATCATTTGGTCGTAATCAAAGCCGAAAATCCCTACCTCCATATGTACAGTCCGAACACCTCCGGTCGGTATATCGGTCATCTCTAGAAATGTCCTGAGGCACGACCTATACTTGGTGGTAGGTTTTTTCCTAGCTACGGTCTTCTTAGCACCAGAACTTTTTACCCGTGCGGAGGCGTTGCTAACCTCCTTTTTTTGTTGTGCGGAGGCATTGCTAACCTCATTTTCTTGAAGCTACATGTCATATAAATAGTTAGATCAAATTAAGAATGTAACAACTTCCATGAATATATGTCATATAATTGTATATTACCTCTTTTCTTGAAACCGTGGACTCGGTATGCCGTGGAATCGCATTATCTTTTGATTTGGATTTTGTGGGAGTCTATTTAACATAACCAAGGAAAATATGTAAGTAAAATTTTAAGCATAAATTTTAAACTTTGAATATACACATTAAAGTTAACATAAGTTTTAAGCATACCTCATATCCTACGCATATGAGGTTTGTCGGCCATGCAACAAACGAACCTACTGCTTCGTGCACCGTTGTTGCATCCGAATCATCGCTAGGATATGGTAATGCTGCATTCGGCTCAACTGCAATATCAACTGATACCTTCAAACATCCAGCAGGGAGCTCTCTAGTGTGGAGTAATACTCCGCTAACGTTATGCACTTTTCCCTTGCCAACCATCTGATAGTATGGTGACGACAAATACAGCTGACAATGGGAAATGCCCTAAAACCAATAATAACAAGAAATCGTTAATGTGTATATATGTCAAATACATAATTTAAGCAAATAGTTCAATTTAAGACAATTATATGTAATTACCTCTGGAATGTTCGGCTGAAAGGTACAGTTGATACTGTTTTTGTCCGAAGCATCTCTGTATACTGTTGAGGCGCTAGCCTCTCTTTCTCTCCTCAATGCATCAAGCTCAGCTTGCATGGCTTCCAATCTTGCATGAAGCTCCCGATTACTAGGAGTCTTTCCTTTTTTAATACTCAGGGAGGTCGGAGTGACTCCAAATCCCTTACCCCTCACCCGACCAGAATACTCAGGGACATCTAATGCCCGACTAAGTATGCCCTTAGTATCATCGGGAGATAAAGACTGAGATAGCTCCTCCTGAAAAATCAGATGAATACCGTATACTTGTCAAATATTTGTGTATAAAAATGTTATTCAATTAATGAAAAAATGTTATACTTACACATTTCTGGTATACGTGTAAAACTTCTTCTTGAGGAACTCCAGATTTGCCCACACGGGCTTCCTTCCACAAAACATGTGCAGGAAGAGATGTTTCTGAACTTTCCTCCTTCTGCAGCTACACATTAAGTCATACAATTTGATCAGATAAAACTAATATATGATGAACAAATTTGTTATCGCAATTTATAAATACTTATCATGGATTGTTCTAAGCGTCCATATCCGACACGTCCTTTTCGGTACGGATATGCGGGACTTGATGCTCTTTCCCGATTTGTAGCACTTATTCTTTGAAAAACCGGGTCTTGTCTTTTGGATTTGAAAGCTTCCCATTCTTCAGCCGATATCAAACTTTCATATTTTTTAGGAAGCTCCGCATCCACAAAATTATCATCCGTATCCTTAAGGAACTTGGATGATAAAAATGTCCGAAACCCTCTTAGAAGCTTTCCGGCCAATTTCATACAAAAACCTCTTCTTTCTTCTTCGATGTTAAAACATCGCTAAGAAAAACATACAGATTGATAGTTAGTATCGGTAATTGAAAAAACATAATTGATACCGTATAATTAAGGGCCAAATGATTGTACCTTTATCTCACTCCAAATTTTTTCTTTGGACTCATTCAGCTCTTTGTTTCTCCAATCATCACATGTAATGGGAATTTCATTCCTTACTAGTGCACCAATAAAACTAGTTAAGGTATGCCCATTAGGTTCTATAAGCTGTCCCTGGTTGTTCCAATAGACATCTAGTATGATGCCTCGAGATCTTCCTTGGACCACCCTTCTCATTACTGTGATGCCTCTTCGAATTTCTTCTTCCGCGGATACTTTTTTACTAACTTCCTCATGTTGGTCATCAGCCATGTCTAACCTGTAATAAACCAAGGAAACCATCAAATATCAAATATAACTTATAATCAAAGCAATTGAAAACAAAAAAATAAAGAAATCATGCATTATCAGATATAACTTATAATCAAAGCAATTGAAAACAAAAATATAACGAAATCATGCATTATCAGATAATTTACCTAAGTCACTAACATCTCTTTCTTTTCTTTGTTGGAATATTAATCACTTGTTTCTTAGCAATGCGTACGGATGAATTGATCCAAATTCCCTCATTATGATCGTTTCTTATATATGACTCATCCGATATAAGATCCTCAACTTCATCATTTCTATTCAACTCATTCCGTCTAATGCATGACTCATTCTCAACATCAATATCACATTGATCGACACCGCTATCATCAGTCACTTTGTTAGAGAAAAGCACTATAGACCATTTTGTACTCTTCGGGTCATTCACATAGAACACTTGTTTAGCTTGAGATGCTAGAATAAAAGGTTCATCTTTGTACCCCACCCTAGTAAGATCAACTTGCAAAAATCCAGACTTATCCATTCGTATGCCACTACTATTCACCCACTTGCAACCAAAGATGGGAATCTGAAACTTCTCGTAATCAAACACCCAAATGTGCTCAATAACTCCAAAATATGACAAATTTGCATATTTGGGGTTTAAGTCCTTCATACTTGATATATGCATTGCTTCAGCTAGCACGGTGACACCACTATTTTGCATAGTACTCTTATCATCTTGTTCTTTGGTATAAAATGTGTATCCATTAATTGAATATGCGCTATGAGAAAACACATGCAAACTTGGACCATATGCCAAACATCTCAACCTTTCTGTTACCGAAGAAGGATCTGAAGAGCGCTTCAAATAAATATGATCCTTCAACCATTGTATGAAACTTTGATTGTGCTCTATAACTATCCAATTTTCATTTCTGTTCGGATTTAACCTTCGGAGTACATCCTTGTGCATTTCAACATATGGCTCAACCTCATTATTATTGTGCAGAACATACAAATGAACTTGATCCCGTTCATCCCTTGATATTGTCACAATTTTATTCCCAATTAATTTTTTACCTTCCATTTTGTCAAAAATCTGAGCTTTGGGGAGTCCAATCGATTGAACGTTAGACAAATATTCAGTACAAAACTCAACAGCTTCTTCAACAATGTATCGTTCAACAATACAACCCTCTGGTCGACTTCGGGATTTCACGTACCCTTTTAATATTTTCATATACCGTTCAGCAGGGTACATCCATCTCATATAAGCTGGTCCACACAACTGTGTCTCTTTCACAAGATGAACAACTAAATGAACCATTATGTCAAAAAAAGACGGAGGAAAATACATTTCAAGCTCACACAAGGTAATTACAATCTCTTTTTGTAGTGTTGGTAAGATCTCGGAATCGATCACCTTACTACAAATTGACCTAAAGAAAAAACACAATTTAGTTATGGCACTTCTTACTTTTTCTGGCAAAATAGAACGTATACCTATCGGTAGAAAATGTTCCATTATAACATGGCAATCATGTGTCTTCAAATTCTTCAACTTGAGGTCTTTCATAGAAACAAGTCTTCTGATATCAGATGAGTATCCTTCTGGAACCTTAACTTCACTCAGAGACTTACACAAATTTTTTTTCTCCTTTCTAGATAAAGTAAAAGCAGCAGGTGGTAGATATGTTCGTCTTCCTTTCTTCACGGGTGCTAATTCAGTTCTCATTCCCATTTTTAACATGTCCTCCCTTGCTTTAAGGCCATCCTTAGACTTGCCTTTTATATTGAGTAATGTACCGATAACACTTTCAAATACGTTTTTTTCAATATGCATAACATCGAGAAAATGTCTCACGTACAAAGACTTCCAATATGGCAATTCAAAAAATATCGACCTTTTCTTCCACCCACCTTTCACAATCTTATGTGCAAAAGGCTTGCCAAACTCAGTACGCACATCTTTCACCTTTTCAAAAACTTGTTCACCTGACAATGCGGGTGGAGCTCTACGATGTTCGGTGTCTCCATTGAATGCTTTTCTCCACCCACGGTAGTGATGTTTAGAATGTAAGAATCTACGATGACCGAGAAACACATTCTTCTGGCAAAGTTCCAATCGAATCGTATCGGTTCCGTCTTCACAAATAGGACACGCACGTTGACCTTTAATGCTATACCCAGATAGATTCCCGTATGCTGGAAAATCATTAATTGTGCCAAACAACATCGCCCTCAAATTGAAACTTTCTTTCCTATATCCATCATAAACCTCCACACCGTTCTCCCACAAAATCTTTAAATCTTCGATCAGAGGTGTCAAGTATACGTCTATGTCATTCCCTGGTTGTTTAGGCCCAGAGATTAACATAGATAACATCGTGTACTTACGCTTCATACATAGCCACGGAGGTAGGTTATAAATCATAAGAATCACAGGCCATGTGGTATGTGAGATACTTTGAAGACCATGTGGGTTCATTCCATCAGTAGATAATGCCAATCGAAGGTTTCTTGCTTCTGATCCAAACTCAGGATAATCATTATCAATCTTCAACCACTGTGGTGAATCAGCCGGATGCCGATACTTTCCATCAATAATTCTTTCATCTGCATGCCAAGTAAGATGTCTTGCATCGGTTTCACTACGAAACATGCGCCTAAATCTCGGAATTATCAGAAAATACCATAAGACTTTTGCAGGAGATAATCTTTTCTTATATCGAGACAAACCGCATTTAGGGCACTCAGTTAACATTGCATATTCGTTACGAAACAAAATGCAATCGTTAGGACAAGCATGTATCTTATCATAGCTCATGCCAATAGAGCACAACATTTTTTTTGCCTCATAGGTTCGATTAGGAAGAACATTATCATCCGGTAGCATTTCTCTCATAAGGGCCAACAACTCTGTGAAACTTTTATCCGACCATCCATTGCCCGCCTTTAAGTTGTACAACTTTAATACCGCAGAAAGTCTTGAGAATTTAGTGCAACCTTTGTACAACGGTTTCTCTGCATCGCTTACCATCCTCTCAAACATTTCAGGACAATCATGAAGATCTTCTTCCAGTGCTTCTACAATCTCTTCAACTCGATCACAATCGTATGTTTCCGTGTCTTTGTCGTATGAAGCATAGGTCGTATTACTTTTTCCACTCGATTCAACATTCTCGTTAATTTTCTCACCATGAAATATCCAACACTGATAACTTTGATCAATTCCATGCCTCAGCAAATGCGATTTCAATCCATGTGCGTCAACCTTACCAATATAACAACAACGCAAGAAAGGACAATGCATTCGTCTGGGGTTTTCAGCGTGTTGAACAGCATACTTAACGAATTCCGCAACCCCACTCTCGTACTCTTTGGTCATTCGATCGGCACAGATCCATGTTTTATCCATGGTTTTCCTACTTATTAAAGTAAACAATTAATCCAGACGAAAATACATAACTAAGGTAGTATCTTTGAATATCCTAACAACTATAAAGTTCAATTCATTTTAAACTTCAAAAACCTATACATAACCAATGTTAATATAAACTTCAATAACGTATCCGATACGCCAATATACCAACTTTAATTACCTCATCACTTTCATTTTTTATATTACAAGAATCAAACTTTTTCTATTACAATATACCTATAACTATACCTATAACACGTTAATTTTTCTATAACTAACTTTAATTTTCTATTACAACATTATTACTTATCAAACATAACAACTTTAATTACCTCATCACTTTCATTTTTTCTATTACAAAAAATTGTCAGATTCTAAAAAAGTTAATATTTTGATGAAACAACATTAATAAAGTAATTCCTTGATTGAGCATGAAATTGGTGACACCAAAGAGATAAGGCAAGTTTATGGTTTTATGAACAAATTAAAATAGTACAATATGAGTAAATGAAATATAGTTTACAAGTAATGGTACAGCAGTTTATATCTATATAGAATTAAAATCAAAACTTTTAACTGAAAGTTGGATATAATGTTTGATTTTTTAGAAGGCTAGTTGTATGGACTGCAACACAAATATTATAAAACTTCAACTTCGTCAACAAGTAGAAGTTATTCTAAAACATGGATAAATAGATAATTTTTTAACTAATCTTATGTTAATGGTTAATTTACTAGGCTTTTGGAACAGACAAAATAACAATTCACCTAACCACTTTCACATTCTAATTTGATGTAACTTTACATATAACTCACATGCAAAATCAAAGCAACAAATCATTGGTCAAGTATTTCAAAATCTACATTATATTCTACCACATTATTAGATAGCCTCAAACAATGAAGAAAAATCAACCTCCATGACAACATAATTCAATCATCAACCACAAAACTTCAATCAACAAACGCATACAAATTGAAGAGATAAGTAATATAGAAAAGTAAGAGTTTTGCGTACCTTCAAGAAGTTTTCGGCACAACTGTTCAATCGTGAGGCTCAGATCGAGGATTGGATGGAATGAGAGAGAGAAAATGTAGAGAGAATCAGAGATGGAGAACGTGAAGGAGAATTAGGAACGAAGAAATGAAGAAATATTGAAGAACATACCGCTGTTATGGTTTTCGCTGTTAGGGTTTCAACGTTCGCAGGAGGGAAAACAAAAGAACAGAGAACGAAAATTGAAATGGAGTCTGAAATTTTATTTTAATTAGACCTTAGACAGCGCTTTTGTGGAAAGCGCTTTCTAAGGTATGCCTTAGACAGCGCTTTCCAAAAGCGCTTTCTAAACCCCCCCCCTTAGACAGCGCTTTTGGTTTTAATTTTTTTTTTAATTTAAAGACTTTAGACAGCGCTTTATCAAAAGCGCTGACTAAGGTCTATATTTAAAAGCGCTTTCTAAAAGCGCTGTCTAAGGGGGGGTCTTAGACAGCGCTTTTAGAAAGCGTTGTCTAAGACCCCCCCTTAGACAGCGCTTTCATTATTTTTTTGGAACATTTTCCGTGTTTTATTTTAATTTTAACCTTAGACAGCGCTTTCTTTTTAAAGCGCTGTCTAAGATGCGCTGTTAAAAGTCATTTTTGGCGTAGTGTGATGTGGTGACTTCTCTTCTTCCTCAGTTTTCCAAGTTTTGGAAGAGGAAGTACGATCGACTCGCCAAAGAGAAGGCAGATATGGAGGCAACCTATGAGAGGGAGGTGAAGAGGCTTCGTGCAGCTTATCTTCCAGTCTCCAGAGCTTTAGATCATTGTTTCTAGGGTTCCATAGGATGTTCATTTTCCTTCTCGTATTTTGGTTACCAAGACTGTACTTCTTTGGTGTAAAAATATTTTCCAGATGTTATTGATATGTTATTTCCATATGTGTCTAAATAATTAATATTTTTAATATTTGCAAATAGGACTCTAAAAGTTCCTCTGATAAATAAAATAAATCATATGCATAAGCATTGCATGCGTCATGTGCATAAGCAGGTTTTGCTCCAGGCTTCTTGTTCAATGGTCTAACTCTGCGTTCTTCATTTATTTTGAAGACAAGCTGACTCATCGGTACTACACTCGAGCATTCACTTCAAGACTGATGGTTCACTTAGAGCAAGAGAACCAAGAACTCAAGGAGGAAGTGGCCAGATTGACTGCCCTGATGGAGTCTTTCATGGCCGGCCAAAGCCAGTCGTCTCCAACGCCTTCAACTCCTCCCCAGAGGGCAGTCATCTCTGAGATTTCCTCTTCAACAGTGCCTGCAGCCAGCGCCCACTTTGCACCAACTGCTATACTAGCCGGGTTTCCATGGGAGATGCCCGCAAACTTTGTTCCTGAGGGTCTTGCTCCCACTTTTTCTTCTCTGCCGGCATCTAGCCCGGTCCTCGCCGTTCCACCTCCTGTCGTGCATACTATGCCAAGAGTAGACGACACCACCTACCACTCTGACCCGTCTGAGGGCCCAGATGTATATGAAAAGATGGATGCAATGAATGATTAGTTCTTTGAACTCCGCAAGGAACTAAAAACTCTCAAAGGAAAGAACCTCTTTGGCAAGTCTGTTGCTGAACTCTGCCTAGTTCCAAATGTTTAAATCCCTATAAAGTTCAAAGTGCCTGACTTTGAAAAGTACAAGGGAAATACTTGCCCTCTCAGCCACCTGGTTATGTATGCGAGGAAGATGTCGACTCAGACCGACAACGATCAGCTCCTTATTCATAATTTCCAGGACAGTCTATCTGGTGCTTCCCTGAGATGGTATATGGGCTTAGACAGTGCGAACATCCAATCTTTCAATGATCTTGGCGAAGCTTTCGTCAAGCAATAAAAGTATAACGTCGATTGGCTCCCGATAGGGATCAATTGAGAGCCATGTCCCAGAAGGACAAGGAAACTTTCAAAAAGGACGCCCAAAGGTGGCAAGAACTAGCTGCACAGATTGTGCCTCCACTGGAAGAAAAAGAAATGACCAAGATCTTCTTGAAGACCTTGAGCTCATTTTATTACGAGCGGATGATTGCCAGCGCTCCTTCTGATTTCATCGAGATGGTGAACATGGGGATGCGTTTGGAGGAAGGAGTCAGGGAAGGGCGCCTGACTAGAGAAGAAGGCTCTTCTGCCAAAATATATGGGGCATTTGGAAAGAAGAAAGATAGTGAGGCACATGTTGTGACCTCCCATATCAAATCCAGAAGACCCTCGGTAAGGAGGAAGACCGTGCGTCCTGCCGGTAATCAGCATCAGGTGGCTCACATAGCACCTATTTTCAGAGAAAATCAGCACTATCAGCACAATAATAACTAGCAACATCAACAATATCAACAACAATAGCACCGTCCTCAACAGCAGGTCTACCAGCCTCGAAACAACAATCAGACTAGTACCAGCTATGAGCGGAAGAGGGTCACCTTTGATCCTATTCCCATGACCTACGCAGAGCTATATCCCTCTTTGATAGAGAGAAAATTGATCACTCCACGTGACCCACCGGCTATACCTACCAACCCTTAGTAGTGGTATAACCCCGAGCTACATTGTGTTTATAATTCCGGTGCCCCCGGACATGACGTGGAAAACTGTTACCCGCTGAAGACCAAGGTTCAAGACCTTGTGAGAAGTAATATCTTGTGTTTCGAGGACGTAGGTCCCAACGTTAAGAAGAACCCATTGCCCGAGCATGGGAAATCTGCTGTCAACATGGTCCAGGGCTGCCCTGGTAAATATAAATTTAAATATGTCAGCCATATTCAACAATCATTGGTCGAGATGCACATATTGTTGTGTGAATACAGTCACTATAAGCACGACCATGACAGATGCCGAGTTTTCACTCTCAATCAGAGGGGATGTCGCCAAGTCCGTAAAGACATCCAAGAAATGCTGGATGAAGGTGTAATTGAGATACTTCAGAATCGCGATGGTGATGATGAAGTCAATGTGATATCACCAGTATTTCGGATCCCAGAGCCTGTTGTCATCCGATATGATGGAAGCAAACCCAAGGCTTCTCCCTCTTTAATAATTAAACCAGCTGGCCCTATGCCATATTCTTCTGATAAAGCTGTCCCTTATCGTTACAATGCTGTGGCATTGGAAGATGGGAAGGAGGTGCCCCTACCCTCTACCTCTGTTGTTAATATCGCTGATGTCAACGGCCTGACCCGTAGTGGTCATGTTTTCTCGGCTCCGCCGAAACCCCAGGCTGACATTAGAAGGGCTGATGTTGCTGATTGTGTTGTGCGCCCGGTTGGGAATGTTGTTATTGCTCCGAATCCGACACTTGTTGCTAATAAACCTGCCACCGTTGTAAGAATCCTGTCTCTACTGGCCAGAACGGCACAATGAAAGAAGACTGTGATGAGATGTTGAGGCTCATCAAGAAGAGCGAATACAACGTTGTAGATCAGCTTCTACAAACGCCATCAAAGATCTCTATGCTATCTTTGCTTATGAACTCAGAACCACATCGTGAAGCTCTGCAGAAGGTGTTGGATGTGGCGTATGTAGACCATGAAGTCACAATAAAACAATTCGATAGTATTGTTGCAAACATTATCGCTTGTAACAATCTATGTTTTTGTGATGCTGATCTCCCTGAGGAAGGAAGAGACCACAATTTGGCACTTCACATATCTATGAGCTGCAAGGATGATACCATGTCTAATGTGTTGGTAGACACTAGATCATCACTGAATGTGTTTCCAAAGTCCACTCTGGCCAGATTGTCATACCAGGGGCCTCCCATGAGGCAGAGTGAAGTAGTGGTAAAAGCTTTTGATCGATCCCGCAAAACGGTGATTGGTGAGGTTGAACTCCCAGTCAAGATCGGACCAAGTGATTTCCAGATCACGTTTCAGGTCATGGATATCCACCCATCATATAGCTATCTGTTGGGCAGACCATGGATTCACGAGGCAGGCGCCGTGACATCCACCCTATACCAGAAATTGAAATTTGTCAAGAACAAAAAGCTGGTGGTGGTAGGGGAGAGAAGGCTCTCCTAGTTAACCATATGTCTTCCTTTTCTTATATAGATGCTGAGGATGAAGTTGGAACGTCGTTCCAAGCTTTATCTATTGCTGAGCCTACTAAGAAAGGAACTTCTTCATTTGCATCCTACAATGATGCTAAGTTGGCCATTGAGCATGGCACAACTACTGGGTTGGGACAAATGATCAAGATAGAAGACAATAAATCCCGGGTTGGCATACGGTATTCTTCTAGAACTTTCAACAAGCATGGGCTGTTTCATAGTGGTGGGTTCATCCACACTGTCCAAGACGAGGAAGTTGTTGCTATTATGGAAGAGGATGCAGAAGAGGGTTCTGGCAACTTTGTCCTCCCCGGAGGGGTCTGCAATAACTGGGTCACTGTTGATGTTCCAACAGTTGTCCATAAGTCAACGTAATTTTCATTTTGTTTAAAAACCCTCCTCCCATGCCAAAAGGAGGAGTGATGACATTGTTGGCTCATAAATACAATGATATTTTCATTCAGTAAATTCATGTTAAATGTTTGTTTTTCCAATTATTTTCACTTTTCGCTTTTTGCATGAAATTGGTGATCACATAAAACCTTAAAATAGAATAAAATCAATCTTTTCATCTTCATAATGATTTGCCTTATTTGAATTCTAAAATCTCTTTATATCCCAAATCATTATGCAGGTTGATCAAACCCATTGAACATAATGATCCAACACCATCTCCCAACTTTGAATTCCCTGTATTTGAGGTAGAAGAAGATGATGTTGAAGAGATTCCTGACGAGATTACCCGTCTACTTGAGCACGAAGAGAAGATCATTCAGCCACATCTTGAGAATCTGGAAACAGTCAACTTGGGGTCTGAGGATTGTGTGCGAGAAGTGAAGATTGGGGCACTCCTGGAAGAGTCTGTTAAGAAGGGGTTGATAGGGTTGCTACGTGAATACGTCGACGTCTTTTCCTGGTCATATGAAGACATGCCTGGTCTGGATACCGATATCGTGCAACATTTCCTGTCGTTGAAGCCTGAGTCTGTGCTTGTGAAGCAGAAGCTCAGAAGAACTCATCCTGATATGGCAGTGAAGATAAAAGAAGAAGTTCTGAAGCAAATTGATGTGGGGTTTCTGGTGACTTCTACATATCCTGAGTGGGTGGCCAATATTGTGCATGTGCCTAAGAAAAATGGAAAAGTCCGAATGTGTGTGGACTATAGAGACCTGAACAAAGCTAGTCCGAAAGATGATTTTCCTCTACCACACATTGATATGTTGGTAGGTAATACAACTAAATTCAATGTCTTCTCGTTTATGGATGGACTTTCCGGATATAATCAGATTAAAATGGCACCCGAGGATATGGAGAAGACAACATTCATCACACCTTAGGGAACATTCTGTTATTGAGTGATGCCCTTCGGTTTAAAGAACGTCGGAGCCACGTATCAACGAGCTATGACTACCCTGTTTCATGATATGATGCAGAAGGAGATTGAGGTATACGTTGATGATATGATTGCAAAGTAGAGAACGGAAGTTGAACATGTAGAGCACTTGTTGAAGCTATTTCAGCATTTGAGGAAGTATAAGCTTCGACTGAATCCCAACAAGTGTACATTTGGAGTCTGTTCCGGCAAGTTATTGGGCTTTATTATCAGCGAGATAGGTATTGAGGTTGATCCTGCAAAGGTCAAAGCAATACAAGAGATGCATGTGCCCAAAACTGAGAAGCAAGTCAGAGGTTTTCTTGGCCGCTTGAATTATATCTCCAGATTTATATCCCACATGACTGCAACGTTGGCGTCGATATTCAAGCTCCTCCGGAAAGATCAAAGTCATGATTGGACCGAGGATTGCCAAAAATCCTTTGACAGTATCAAGGAGTATCTATCTAAGCCTCATATTCTGTCTCTGCCTGTGGAAGGGAGACACTTGATTATGTATCTGACAGTTCTTGAAGACTCAATGGATTGTGTCCTTGGTCAGCAAGACAAATCAGAGAAGAAAGAATATGATATCTACTACCTGTGTAAGAAGTTCACTGATTGTGAGACTCGATACTCGATGCTTGAGAAAACATGATGTGCTCTGACTTGGGCTGCTAAGCGCTTACGCCAGTATATGTTGAATCATATGACTTGGTTGATATCCAAAATGGATCCAATCAAGTATATCTTTGAGAAGCCTGCTTTAACTGGGAGGATTGCCCGTTGGAAGATGTTGTTATCTGAGTATGATATTGAGTATCGAGTTCAGAAGGCTATTAAAGGTAGTATCGTGGCTGACCACTTGGCACATCAACCAATCGAGGATTATCAGTCAGTTTAGTACGACTTCCCAGATGAGGAGATTCTCTATTTGAAAATGAAAGATTGCGATGAGCCTATGCTCGATGAAGGGCCAGAGCTTGGTTCCCGATTGAGCATGGTTTTTGATGGCGCTGTAAATCAATATGGAAATGGTATCGAGGCAGTGACTATTACTCCTCAGGGCACACATTTTCCTTTTACAGCAAGGCTAACTTTCAAATGCACGAATAATATGGCTGAATATGAGGCCTATATTATGGGTTTAGAAGAATGTGTTGATCTTAGGATCAAACATCTTGATGGGTATGGTGATTCGGCCCTTGTTGTTAATCAGATTAAGGGTGAATGGGAGACGAATTAGCCCGGCCTCATCCCATATAGAGATTATGCGAGGAGGATTTCAACATTCTTTACTGAGGTTGACTTCCACCATATTCCTCGAGATGAGAATCGGATGGCAGATGTGCTTCCTACACTTGCTTCTATGATCGTGGTGAGACTCTGGAATGAGGTTCCCAATATCACTATAATGCGCTTGGATAGACCAGCTCATGTATTTGCAGTTGAAGGATGATAAGCCATGGTATTATGATATCAAGTCTTTTCTTCATAGTCAGATTTACCCTCCTGGGGCATCTGTGAAAGATAGGAAAACTTTGAGGAGATTATCAGGCAGTTTCTACCTCAATGGCGATGTGCTTTATAAGAGGATTTTTGACATGGTTCTGCTCAGATGCGTGGATAGACACGAAGCAAACCTGTTAATGACTGAAGTCCATGAAGGTTCATTTGGTACTCATTCCAATGGACATGCCATGGCTAGGAAGATGTTAAGAGCAGGCTACTATTGGCTGACAATGGAGTCTGACTACTGCCAATATGTGAAGAAATGCCATAAGTGTCAGATTTATGCGAATAAGATTCATATTCCCCTGACACTTCTGAATGTCATTTCATCATAATGGCCTTTCTCCATGTGGGGAATTGACATGATTGGCATGATAGAGCCGAAAGCGTCCAATGGTCACAGGTCTATTCTCGTAGCAATTGATTACTTCACAAAGTGGGTTGAAGCGGCATCATACGCAAACGTGACCAGGCAGGTGGTTGTAAAGTTTATCAAGAATCAACTCATATGCCGTTATGGTGTTCCAGACAAGATCATTACTGATAATGGATCTAACTTAAACAACAAAATGATGAAAGAGCTGTGGAGCGAGTTCAAGATTGCACATCATAATTCTTCTCCTTATAGACCCAAGATGAATGGGGCTGTTAAAGCTGCTAATAAAAATATCAAGAAGATTGTACAGAAGATGGTTGTTACATATAAAGATTGGCATGAGATGCTGCCATTTGCTTTGCATGGATACCGTACATCTGTCCGCACTTCAAAAGGGGCAACCCCTTTCTCCCTTGTATATGGCATGGAGGTTGTGCTCCCAGTAGAGGTGGAGATCCCATCAATGAGAGTCTTGATGGAAGCCAAGTTGACTGATGCTGAATGGGTTCAGAGTCATTATGACCAACGAAATTTGATAAAAGAAAAGAGATTGACTGCCATGTGCCATGGTCAGTTATATCAGCAGAGGATGAAGAAAGCCTTTGATAAGAAGGTCAAGCCTCGTGTGTTCTGAGAAGGTGCCCTCGTGCTCAAGAAAGTCTTGTCTTTCGCGCCCGATTCCAGGGGCAAGTGGACTCTGAACTATGAAGGTCCATATGTTGTTAAGAGAGCCTTTTCAGGCGGTGCTTTGATACTTACAACTATGGATGGGGAGGATTTCACTTGTCTTGTGAATTCAGATGCAGCCAAGAAATACTTCGCCTAAAATAAAAACAGAATAGCTCGCTAAGTTGAAAACCCGAAAGGGAGGCTTAGGCAATAATGAGTGTCTCGGTGGATTGAAAACCCGAAAGGGAGATCCAGGCAAAAGTTAGAGACATAAAAAATTAATATGTATCCCACTAGATTGAGTACCTCACCAAGGGGCAATCTAGGCAAAAATTTGGGATTTTGGCAAGTAACTGCATCCTGACAAGACTTTGTTCTACAACTATCATCTGTCAAAGATTCTCGCTCAGTCATCGTCAACTGAAGCTTCAAATACATCGGATTCAGAGTTGGTGGAGAAATGGTCATTATGTTCAATGTAGCCCTTTTTCAATATATATCACCAATTTCAAATTTGTAAAGATCCATGGAGTCTTGCCATTTGCAGACTACCATTCCATCAAATAAATTTGAGCCTTTATCCAATTCTTGGCACTCTTATTTGTTTATATTCAACAAATATTTTGCATGTTTTAATTGATAAATATCATTGTTTTAAATAAATAAAATTGTCACAAATTGTTTTTAAACAAAGTGAACATTCACAATGACAAAAAGGATACTTGGGACGTCTTCAGTGCTCTCCCAAGGGTGGTATGATCTCCAAAAGGGTAAGCCAGTTGTTCGTATTCCCAGTATACTTGTATCCTCTTCATTACCTTTCAGATTGTCTCCTCGTGAGTGCAAAAAGATTATGCATCACCAAATCTCCATAGAGTTTGGGAGTCTGGTCTTAATCTTCTAGCTCCCCAGTGAGGCTGGATTTAGCATTTGTGTTATCAATTATATGGTTGTCATCCCTTACGTGGATTGACCTAAAATCCCTTATAGATTGATAAATTGAATATGCTTAAATTTTTCGAAGAAGTTGGTTTTCCCTCACTTCAAGTTAGAAATCTCTCCGCTAGAGTGAGCAGGAAATCCCCAACATAAGCGGAATTATTGTCAAGATTGGTTTGTAGCTTTTCCCCTACGGACTTGTCTACTTTGATCTCCAACAAATTTGCTCCTCGACCATCCTCAGCAGGGTTGATCCCTCTTTTACTCCCCAGTATAGTCACTAGCAGGGTATCCCCAGTAGATTGCCTACAGGTAATCCCCAGTTTGGTCGTCAGCAGTGTTTCCCTAGTGGAGTTGTCTGATCAGAGCTTGTTTGTTATTTTCCTCCTGAGTAGAGCGGGTGTTGAAAATGTTTATTTTTCTATCCCCAGCGGAGTAGTGTTCTCTTCTCCTCGGTAGATATGATTTATCCAGTAGTGCAAGGAAATGTGTTGGTATTAGAACTTTTTGATTGGTGGTTGTTCCCCACAGAGTTTCATCCTTCCCCTGGATAATTTCCCCGGTAGGATGGGTTTCTACGAGGGATCGTATCCATGTTCGGTTCCCTAGCCAAGACTTTACCTAATTGCATAGTGGCGTGGGAACTTCTGAGGAAGATGTGTTGATTCCTTCCCAGCTGAATGATTGGTTCTCCTTTCCCGGCAGAGATTTTTGTTGCCTGGTATCTGTCGCCCCATCAGATTAGATGTCCTCCAGTGGGGATGGCTTTCTCTTTTGAGATGTAGTACCGGATGTTTGTTCATTGATTCTTGGACCTGTTTGTATTAGATATATGTCTATTTGTCAGCATTCATCATGCATAAACCACGCATATATGCATATTCTCAACATTCAGATATTCATGCTTCACTCTTTGCCATATATCTTTGTTTGATGTCTCCTGCTATTTGGTGATACATATTTCCCCAAGCAGATGTTTGTGTCTGATCTCTCCATATAGAGTCAACCCCATAGGCAGAAAGTGTCTATCCTTTCCTCCATATTCCCCACTGAGTTATGTCCTCATGGATGATTGTTACTTCTGTTTCCTCCCAAAATATGTAATGGGATGGAATTTCTCCCCTGAGTTATATCCTCATAGGGTTGAGTCTTGTTTCATTGTGTCTCTCTAGCATGCTCATAGATTGACTACTCCTGTTTCTCCCCCTGCACTTCCCCGCAGTTTAAATGAATGATTGCTCAGTAACAAGTAATCGTCCATCTTTTCCCCAGCGGAGTCTGTGGCCTTCTACCCAGTAACCGGTGGTTGTAAGTCCTATTTTTGTGGTTTTTCTACCCTCATACTGGTAGTTGTAAACCCCCATTTTATCCCCTTGCAGAGTTAACCCTTGATTGTTGTTCTTCCTAACCGTCGACGGTTACTCTCTTCGGTGGTTTTCTACTCCGTAGCCGGTAGATGTATTCCCCTCCTTGTTGGTTATCTTTATCCAATATTCGGTATCGATATTCCTTCACTTTTAAGTATATATCCCAGTAATCGGTGATATGTCTCTGGGATGATTTCTCTGGTAAAGCAATTTATCCCCAACGAGTCATCTTTCATATACCCTTGTTTGGTAATGATTGTTTCTCCCTTTGATTGGTCATCAGTTTATACCTAGTATTCGGTATCCCGATGTCCTTTCCTGTCGGTCGATTTATCCTTTATTAACCCAGTAACCGGTTGCGGATAATATTCCATGCGAGTATGTTATCTACGTTCTGACGGTAATAGATAATATATCTCATGTGCTCTTCGGTCGAAGTCTTTGTTCTTCCCCAGTCGAGTAAGATTCGTATTTCCTTATGGAACCGAATGTCCATCCTATAATCGAGTTTGCTTTTTTTAGCCCTCCTTTCGGATGATGAGTGTCTTGGAAATATTCCCCAATTCACGCTTGGTTGGTCACCTATTATATGCCTAGTAACCGATATCCCTAGTGTTCCTTCCCTTCTGCTCCCCATTATGACTTTTTGTCCCCTGTGGAGTCAGATTTCCTGAGTCGAAGTATACCTTTTTAGGTCTTCCTCAGATGATTTTGGACGTTTGATATTTCTCACCCTTATACTGGTTTTAGATATTCACTCTCCCCGAGTGTGTTGTTCTCTCACCCTCATACCGGTGTTTCGATCACATGTCTCCTTGAGCTTATTACCCAATAGCCGATAATACCTCATTCTGTTGTTTCCTCAGATGAGTCCTCTTTGGACATTCCCCAGTGAATCCCTAATGGATTTTCCCTATCTGAGTCCGGATCTTCGTCCAAAGTATCCTTTAGGGATAGTTTTTGCTGTATTGGCATATCCCCCAATACATGCATCTTTGCGTCAGCTCGAGTCTTTCCATTGATTTATTTTCATGGAATTCCCCTCGTGTCTCTCAACAAGATTTAAGTCGTGACCTGCTCACGCATTTTATTCCGTTTATTCCCCAGTAGAGTCCCCAGAGTCTCTGTCCCATTTATGAGTGTATTACTCATATGGATTTTCAGTTTCTTTTGATTTTTTTTCTTCTTTGTGGACACATATCCCCACAGAGTATTAATTCTTGCATACATATATTTGCATCATAAGGTCTCTTAGGGACCAAAATTCGTCTCTTTGTTATTATTTAAGCCCATTCTACCTCGTCGAGACGAAGATTTTAATCTTCACTTCTCCGGCTAGAATGACCTTAAATAGGGGCATCTGTAAGACCCTAATTTTGACCCTAAGATCCCTCATGGCATTATACCATTGCATTTGCATCTTGCCTCAAGGATCATAGCATCTTGGCTCCTTAACCCTAGGGTGGGAACTTTTGTGAGTTGGTTTGAGATCACCAAGCATGCTTGAATTGTATATTATTTCTTTTCTTATTTTTTTTACTAACCAAAAGCACAAAAATATGTCGCTAACATCTTTTGTTTTGTAGCTTGAGCAATCATAAGATCCGAGGCTTCTAAGAGACCCTATGCTTATTGAAATGGCCAGGTGAAGATGAAAGTAAGCATGACAATGGTTCACAAGGCTCTCATCCATCCTATATTCCTCCCAAGTATCTCAATTCATCATTTTGATCAAAGCAAACCAAAGGGCTTGAGGCTTGTTTCCCAAGAAAACCGTAATTCATCAATGCTTCAACTGTGCCTTGCTCATGAAGCAACCTCAACCCATGATCAAATACAATCAAGGGAAGTTATTAAATTCATCATTTCATGCATATTTGAGCTTATTTGAGTGTCCTCAATCATCAATTCATCAAGATATGAGGTTTGGACTTGAGAAGTTGATCAATCAATTCATCTGACTATTTTGAAGTACACTGAGACCTAACTTTTGATGTGTTTGTCAAATGGAGATGACCCCGAGAGAAAAAATGTTCTTAAGAACCATATGAACAACTTTCATGTTCATCAACAATTGATTTAAAGCTTGGAAGTTCATCATCCATTTCAAAACATTGTAGGTCATATGCATTGGAAGTTCATCATCCCTAAAGCATAACTCATTCATTTTTCATGATTTTGAGATGGGATCAAATGCATTGGAAAGTTTAAGATGTCTACTTCATTCGTTATGTTGGAACGTCTCCAGACCACAGGATCCATTTGAAATGTTTTAATCTTAGGCGTTGGTTATTATTACCACACTGTGGCGTGCTGACTAAGTTCCACCATGGAACGTGCGTTTCGAGCCACTTGATCTGCCACCTCAATTATTGAGGGAGACCAAGTGGCTCACATTTTTTTTATTTTTTGATTTTTGTTTTAATTCATTTGATTTTCATTAATTCATATTAATTTTAATATTGATCCAAAAAATATGAGAGTTTCACCAAAAAAAAATTAAATAAATTCCTCTTTCATATTCTGAAGTAAAATTATTTTTTGGGTCATTACTAATATTTTTCATGATTTAATTGATTTTTTGATTATTTTTAATTATTTAAAAATACTTTTATGTCTTTAAAAATTCTGAAATTTTTTCTCCAAGGTCCTTTGACCTTGTTTGACCTATGATAAATCTCATGGCCATTTCTTTGGTGTTTTGACGAGGTTTAAGGAATTTGACAAACCATATTTAATTTAAATGCATTACTTTAGGATTTTTAAATTGAATGAATGCCAAATAACTGTGTTGACCTCTTGTGATGGTTTGTGTAAGTTTGACTTGTGTTGTTGGGCCTTGGTCAAGGTTGATTTGACTTTGCTAGGTTAATATCATTGGATTTAGAGGATTTATGGAATGTACATTCCATCTCCAAAATGAATGAATGAAATTAACTTGGTAAAAGTCCTCCTTTGACCAATTTGAGTTATGATCAATTCTCCTCCCTCTTCATCTAATTCCCCTTCTTTATGCATTCATTTCATTTGGCCTATGTCATCTCAAAATCCTAAGGCTAGTTGATTGCAAAATTAACATAAGTATGGATGAGATTAGGCAACCTCTTTTGCATATTCTTTTTCTGTGTGGTATGTTTCATTAGCATAGTCCATTATACCATGTCTCTAACATGCATTAACACCAAAATTCTATTGCCCGACCTCAAATAGTTGTGACTTCTACATAAGTCCAATTACGATTGCTTAACATAGTGCTAAATTTTTGACACAAAAGGCATAGCATTCTATTTAGTGAGATTGTAAGTCTCCCCTCTTTCATGGTATTGTGTGGAAACTTGGCCTTTTTTTCCTTCCTTTGGAAGATGTCTTGGCTCAATGATCCATGCTTGTGATAAGTGGGTTGAGTATTCTCCAAAGAATGACTTAAAACAAAAAAAGCAAAAGCAAAACAATACTAACTTCTAACTCATTAACAACTAACATTTAATTTCATGCCATTTACTTTAATGCAATTTAATTTCAAGTCTATATTCATTTGCCAGTATTCATACCATTCTAATTGTTTATATTAATGCCATTTTCACTTTGTCCATTTGGACCATATTGTGTGATATATCTTTCTTCTGTATATTTTGTTTGTTTGTGTGGTCTTTGACCATTAATGTACATAATAACAACAAAAACCCTAAAAAAACTTTTGTGTGGACTATTGACTTGATCTTGGACAATTGGACTTAGGATTTAGGCAACATTCCTATGCTAAAGGATTTGTCCAAAGCCAAATTTTGTGAAACCAAGTGCTTGCAATTTGAAACTTCATCTGATACATCTTTGAAGATCCATTTGAGTTCATCTGCAACATGATCATTATGAAGTTGTTATTTTGAACCTATGACTTGTGGAATTCATCTGCTACATGGGCTAATTTGAAGAAGATCATGGAGTGGCTAAGCTTGGATGTGGCTATCTTTATTTGATGCATTTGCTCTTCAAGATTTATATAATATGCATTGTATGTTGCTTGATGCTAAATGTTAAAGGGAATTTGGGTTTCTATATGACACTCTTGTCTATTGGATTGCTACCCATTGGTCAGATCTTTTCAACTCTTAACTTTTAATTTTGTGCATAGGATTAGTCTCTTCATCTGCTCCCCACTTATTTAATTTCAAAATCTCTCCCTCCTTTTAAAAATTCTTCTTTGCTTGAACTAGTTTTATTCTAAACTTTGACCACTTTTCAAACTAGAAACTTTGGCCTTATGCCATTGCATTTTCAAACTTCTTTCCTTAATCAAACTTGTAAAGAGACTTAATTATACTTGACCTAAACTTTCAAAAATCCAAAAAGAACTAACTCGTTCAAACCATTTTTAGGCCTTTGTGCCTTTCAAACTTAATTTTTGTTAAAAAAAATGCATCCACTTTAAAATTTATACCACGAACTACGAGGTTTTGATCCCTTATTTTTATGTTGGTACGTAGGCACAAGTCGGAAGGTCTTGTCAAACACAAAAAAGTATAATTAATGAATTCTTTTCTCATCCCCCCATTCTATTTGTTTGTAAACATCACTTTGTACAAAATACACATGCACATAAAAAGGGCCCCCTAGGAGTACCTAGGACACTTTGGGTGCTAACACCTTCCCTCTGTGTAACCAACCCCCTTACCTGTAATCTCTGACATTTTATTAGTTTTGATTTGAAAACTTCTTACTTTTGGGTTTTGTTCGTAGTTTTCCCTTTTCCCTTGGAAACAATAAAAGCGTGGTGGCGACTCTGGTTTTATTAATGTCTAGCTTATCCATAGCTTGATGATCATGAATTTAACGTTACAGAAATTAAGTTGCGACTCTGCTGGGGAGTAGTCTCCAGTAGGTTTAGCCTACTTTTTGTGTGTATATATTTGTATATATGTGATGTATGCTTGTTTGTATGATATAATCTGCTTGTTGTGCTTGGTGATCTCTGAGTGGTGAGATAAGTTATAACCCGAACTTGAGGGAACTTAAGATAGAAGGATGGTATAGTCATGTTTGACTTGTGTGGAGTAGTCCTTAACAAGTTGGCTTGAGATCCATCTGCTTAGTGGAGACCCTTTTGGATTTGGAGATGTCACACAAGTATTTATGGTTAGGCATTACTATCTCTAATCTGGGTCCGAGAAGTTGAGGACCGTAGAACATTTACCCCTCTTGGCCTATTTAGGACGTAGTGCGGAGACTGTAAAGTGTAGACTTGATAATAGTTATTACGTATTACTACACTCAGACGAGTTTCTCTTGAGAATATTATGGGTCGATGAGTCAGTCATCTTAACCTGTAATATCCGATAGATGGAATTAAGACTCTATGAACTTTTTAGAACATGATCTACAGATTTTTATCCCTAGTTCACTCCTTTGGGTTGGTTCTTACCCAGACTCCATGCTCGTGACTTACAACAAACCCTTGATTCTTGGTTGATCCAATCAAGTCTTGTCAATATCAACGGAACTTGGGTGTTGATAAGGTGAAAACCGTAATCCACCAAAATGGATTATTGATCTTGACAATGACTTGATTTATCCCTTGACCTTTGTTTGTTTTCCTTGTGTGTGATCCCTTATCTGTGATTGTTGCATCCATGCATTCATGGGCATCATAACATTCATCACATGAATATTTCAAGGAACTGAGGTATTACTTGCAAATACTTTCAGACCATGGATTATGGACGAAGGAACACTAAGAAGTACAGTTTCAGATGTCCCGACTTGAAAGAGTTAAGGAAGCTAGCATCTTTTGTATTAGATCCCTTGGACTTCAAACAACATCATGGGAAGCTATTGTCTATCTTGTCTGCTAATGTGGTTGAAGGACTTCTGAGTGTACTGGTACAGTTCTATGATCCTCTCTACTGTTGCTTCACTTTCCCAGATTATTAGCTTGTGCCTACATTGGAGGAGCATGCCCATCTGTTGGGGATACCTGTTTCTAGTAGGGTGCCTTTTAGTGGATTGGAGGAGATTCCTCGATCTAATCTTATTGCTGAAGCTCTTCACTTGAAGAAGTCTGAGATAAAGACTCATTGGATAAAGAAAGGAGGTTTATTTGGGTTGCCATCTGATTTCCTCATCAAGGAAGCTATTGTCTTTGCTCAAGCTGGTAGTATGGACGCTTTTGAAGCTATCTTTGTGTTGCTCATCTATGGATTAACTTTATTCCCTAACATTGACGGTTTTGTTGATGTTAACGCTATTAAAATCTTCTTGATTGGGAATTATGTGCCTACTTTGTTGGGTGATATGTATTTCTATTTGTGTAAGACCCTAATTTTGACCCTAAGATCCCTCATGGCGTCATACCATTGCATTTGCATCTTGCCTCAGGGATCATAGCATCTTGGCTCCTTAACCCTAAGGTGGGAACTTTTGTGAGTTGGTTTGAGATCACCAAGCATGGTTGAATTGTATATTATTGCTTTTCTTATTTTGTTTACTAACCAAAAGCACAAAAATATATCACTAACATATTCTGTTTTGTAGTTTGAGCAATCATAAGATCCGAGGCTTCTAAGAGACCCTATGCTCATTGAAATGGCCAGGTGAAGATGTAAGTAAGAATGACAATGGTTCACAAGGCTCTCATCCATCCTATATTCCTCCCAAGTATCTCAATTCATCATTTTGATCAAAGGAAACCAAAGGGCTTGAGGCTTGTTTCCCAAGAAAACCCTAATTCATCAGTGCTTCAACTGTGCCTTGCTCATGAAGCAACCTCAACCCATGATCAAATACAATCAAGGTAAGTTATTTCGTTCATCATTTCATGCATATTTGATCTTATTTGAGTGTCCTCAATCATCAATTCATCAAGATATGAGGTTTGGACTTGAGAAGTTGATTAGTCAATTCATCTGACAATTTTGAAGTACACTGAGACCTAACGTTTGATGTGTTTGTAAAATGGAGATGACCCCAAGAGAAAAAAATGTTATTAATAACCATATGAACAACTTTCATATTCATCAAATATTTATTTAAATCTTGGAAGGTCATCATCCATTTCAAAACATTATAGGTCATTTTGATTGAAACCCTAATTTTGGGTCAACTTCCCAAAAGCATAACTCATTCATTTTTCATGATTTTTATATGGGATCAAATGAATTGGAAATTTTAAGATGTCTAATTCATTTGTTATGTTGGACAAGTTTTCATAATCCTAAAAGAAATACATGTGATAATGTAAAACATTATAGGTCACTTTGGACCAAAGGCATTGAAATGTGAAAAGGTCCAACTTCAAGTGCCCATAACTACCTCATAAAAAATCCAAATGATGCAAAATTTAGATCCAAATTGATTTTATTGAAATGATCTACAACTTTGATATTTAAGGTTTTGTCATTTGGAGCTTACATCATTGAAACAGAAGGGCTTGAAGTTTGGCAATTTTTGAAATTTTCACATGAAGTTTTGTTCAACATGACAATTGATCCTCATGCCAAGAGCTTTCCAACCATTACCCATAAGGCTATGTTTCATTTTTGGAAATGCCATTTTCGAAGAGGAGAAAGATTTGGTGCATTTTTGGAAACCAATTGAAAACACATTGCATGAGCTGATTACATCCATTTTGCACGACCAGTTCATCTAATTGTGATTTTAGCTTTCCAAACCAAGTAGAATTAGGCCCTCCATGCGCCTGTACAGGCCCATGCATGGAGGCTCTTTCCATCCATGCACATGCTTTAAGCATGCATACCTTCACCATTTCCTATAAATAAAGGTCCAAGGCTTCATAATTTCACAACCTGAAGGCACCTGTTATACTGCATGAATCCCTCTATAACCACACTCAAAGGAACTCTCTCTTTCTTTCAAAAATTTCAGATCTAAATTTCAATTTCCTTGATTGATTTCTAGATCTGTAGTTCCTAAACCTTGCTCACCTTGATCCTGAGACTACACTGCAAGCATTGGCAAAGGAGAATTGTTCTCTCAAGATCCTCATTTCAGAGGTTTACATCCAAACTTGTCTTCTTCAAATCTCTTTGTATATAGCTTATTTCTTGCATTTGTTGGGTTGTCTGAAGTCCTCTCAACAGAGGAAATTGTTTTGTGCTTTGAATTTTTAAATTCCATCAAGTTTCAGTTGAACACCCCAAATTTCAACCTCTGATTTCTTTCTCCATGGAATTCTAGAGTGGAATTGGTTGGTACAGGGGTGATGTACATCACCCCATCTTTCATTTGATATATGGGTCGTGGCATTTGGTGAAGTTTTGATCTCTGCAACTTTCACCGGCGCCGGAGGTCTCGTCGGAGAAGACGATGGTGTACACCACCGTCCCAACTCCAGATCAAATCTGGACCGTGCATTCTTGTTTCCAGATTAGATCTGAACCATTCCATGTTATGACTATTTTAAAGGCCAGGTCTTTTACATTGACTCACGTGTATGGTGGATACGCGCATGTGGTCCATGTGACATGCCAACTCAATTAATGAGCTCAATCCAACACCTCATTTTTTTTCCATTTTTAATTTCTGATTTCAATTTTCATTTTATTTCTTTAATTCCATCTCATTTCAAAAAATCATATCTCACTCATTATTGATCCAAAAAATGTGAGACCAATTGCATTATTTCTCTTTTAATTTCTAGTTTCTAAAAATGATTTTTAATATTTTTTATTTTATCATTTGATATTTTTTAGGAATTTTCTCTTTTCTGGTTAATTTTAATTCATTTAAAATAGTTTTTGATATTCAAAAAATACAAAAATATTTTCCCAACCTCTTTGAATGATGACGGATCCATGAAAAATATTCTCATCAATTTATAAATTGATTTGAGATTTATTTGAGATTTTAATTCAATTAGGTTATTTTTATGCATTTTTAATTGATAAAAAAGAGTTTATGGTTTCTAAAAATGCTGAATTTTTTTGTCAAACTTTGTTTGACCTTGTTGGACTTAGGATAATTCACTTGGACTTTTCAAAGTTGATTTGAAGTGAATTTGAAGTTTGACCTTTAATTGATTATTTTAATTCAAGTATTATTTTAATTTTGAAAAATACCAAAAATATTTTATTTGTTTCTTGACTTCTAATCTTCATCTTGCTTCTGTTTACTAAAGTTTGACCTTGATTTCATATATCTTTGGTCAATGTGTATTGGTTACCTCATTTGATTTCCATTACTGCACTTTATTATTCATCTTCTTCTTTTTCTTATTTTTCTTTTTTGATTAATGAGTTAAAGATTGGTGGTTAGCCTTGATGTATGGGAGGTTTAACCTTCCTTGATTCAAATCTAATTCATCTTGATCATAGATCAAGTGAATGGCTTTGCATTAAGGATAGGTTGCTTCCTAATCAAGCAAATAACCTAAATCAATACAAGATCATTTCTCATCTTCTTTTGGCATGGCAAGTTGTAGGATCTTGATTCACTAATCAAGATCTCTAACTTGTGTTTTTGCCTACATTTTATTGACCGGCCTCAAATAGGCATGACTACTATATTAGTCCACTTACGATTGCTTAACATAGCGCTAAATTGCCTTATGGCACACTAATACTAACCATTAACCATTAAGTATTAACATTTAATTCTTGCACTTTACATTTATGCAAGTTACTACTCTTGTACATATTATTCATTTGCTTTTGCCCTTTGCTCATTTGAGAACATGTTTATGTTAATGCAATTTGCCTTTTGCTCACTTGAGCACATAATTGTGTATATACTATTGTGCTTGTGTTTTGTTTTGATTGTTGTGCACCAAATGCAAAAATGGACAAAAAGGACTTAGATTCTAGGACATTCCCTATGCAAAATGGAGTAAAAAGGCCTTAATGTTGAAGATGGATTAGAAGGACCAAATCTCTAAACTCACTCTTGTCCATTCTTGATTTGCTTCATGGAACTTTTTGATGTGTGTGATTTTGTGCTAGGGATTCCTATTTGAGCCAAATTGAAGAACCATTGTCATGTGCATCTAAAGTGAGAGATACAAGAGCCATTGGAAGATTCCTAAGAGCTTTGCTTGATTGATTGATTGCTTGATTATACACTTATTTGCTTGCTTATTCCAAAGGATGGGAGCTACTTGGATCATCAATATGATCTCAAGAAAGGAACTCCATTTGTGGTCTTATTTCTTCTCCTTCATATCTTGTATGTTTAGGACTTAGCCATTCTTTTTCTTCCCTCCACTCTAACCCAAGCCAAAACCTTTTTGTGCAAACATTAACATTTGTTTTCAAAAATTAGAAACCTAAGCATTATACTTTTGGTTTTCAAACTTTCTTTTCATAACACTTATTTTGAATTGAATCTTTAAGTCAACTTTGACCATATTTTCTGAATACTTTTAATTAGTAAATATAACTCATTCAAATGCTTTTGTGGTTTCAATGGCCACTTTCTTATCAAAAAATTTCATAACCTTTAGCTATTAGGTTTGAGTTATCCTTGAGGTAGATATAATGCTCACCTATATCCTTAGTGACGGACAATGAGTCTTACATGCTTATTATAGGTTAACCCCTCACTAGCATGTTGAAGCTATCCTCACATGGTGGATTTGTGGTTTTAGGTTGAGTTTTCTCCCTTGGATAACAAAAGACCTTAAGGCTTTTGGACCAATCAATGCACCAACTTGTTTTTTGAGATTTCTATCCCGAACTATGAGGTTTTGATCCTAATATTTTTTAAGATGGTACGTAGGCAATGGGTTTATCCATTCAAACATAAAATTGTAAATAATTTGTACATTCTTCTCTCATCTCCCCAATCATGTTTGCACAAACAAATTTTCACAAAATACCAACCTTACAACAATTGTGAAAAGGGCTCCCTAGGAGTACCTAGGATGTTTTGGGTGCTTAAAACCTTCCCATTGCTTAACCAACCCCCTTACCTCGATCTCTGACATTTTTATTAGTTTTTGATTCGATAAAACTTCTCTGTTTTTGTTCGCTTTCTAACCTTTCCTTTGGATAAATAGAAGTGCGGTGGCGACTCGACTTGTATGGTTTACTTTTGATTTAGTCCATAAATCTAAAGGTAATGAATACCCCACTACACTTTGCATTTAAGGAATTCTAAGGGTGGTGAACCATTGTCTGTTGCATTCCTCTTCTGTACAAGTGGTTTATTTCGCACTTGCCTCAGACACCTACTTTTATGGAGAACAAACAATGTCTACGGTGGTCTCAAAGACTTAGGTCTCTCACTAATGATGATATAGTTTAGTATGATCCGTGTTTGAGCAGTTTGGAGATTATTGATTGTTGTGGTGAATTCTCTAATGTGCCTCTCATTGGTACACAAGGAGGAATTAACTATAATCCTACTTTGGCTCGTCGTGAACTTGGGTTCCCCTTGAGAGACAAACCTAATAACACTTTGTTAGAAGGTCTTTTCTATCAAGAGGGTAAAGATCCCCAACATTTGAAGCAGAAGATTATGCATGCTTGGCATAATGTGCATAGGAAAGGAAGATCCGAGCTTGGTCCACGCAATTGTGTAGCTTTGAAAGCTTACACTCTTTGGGTGAGGAAGAGAGCTATGGAGTTGAAGATGCCCTATCCTTGTGAGAGAATTGTGTCTATGGTTGTGGTTGAGCCATTAACTCCCTCTAACCAAGATGTAAAGGAGTTGAAAGACGCACTCGCCAAGATGAAGCAAGAGAAGGACATGTGGGAAGTGCGTTTCCGTACTTTGAGCAATAAGCATGAAGAGTTGCAGTTGGAGTCTAAGGACAGAGATACATTTATTGAGCTACTTGAAGACCGGGTGAAAAAGAGATAGAGAGAGCCAGAGGTTTCATCTTCTAGCATGCCTCAACCTTCCGTCGCTTGGAAGAAGATTGTTGATCAGCTTGTCCTCGAGAAGACTCAGATGAAGGCTTCTTTCGAGACCGAGATTCAACGCATTCGAAGGAAGTACGCGCCTTCACCCAGATCTTCTGACATTGTTGTTAGGGATCCTTAGGATGAATAGTCTCATTTTCTCTTGTATTTTTTATTTTTGGTTTCTGAAGTTATACTCAGTGTAATCCTTCCAATTATATAAATGAAAAGAGACTTTTATGGTCATATCAAATTGTTGCAATTGTTGTTAAGTATATATATATATATATATATATATATATATATATATATATATATATATATATATATATATATATATTTTTGTAAATGATATAGTAAGTTCCTTGAAAATATAAATAAACAAACAAGCATTGCATTTCATGCATCATTTGCATAAGCAGGTTTCTCTTTCGCCAGAGGTCTCATTGGTATTTCTTTTGTGCTTCAGCCAAACTGACTCATCGGTACAACACTTGCGCCAATCATCTGAGAATCATGGAACATCTTGAGGAAGAGAATAGAGAGTTGAAGGACGAGATCGCTCTGTCGCATCTCAAAAAATACGATCCCTCGCGATGGACGCGGAAAAAAATGTTGTTCGAACAGAGCCGCCACCGAACTTTATTTATCCCAATAAAGGGATAGGAAAATATCGATAAAACCTTTGGAAAACTAGAATAATGGTCGTCACAACCATATTCGGGTTCGGGAGTTGATTATGTAAGGGGAAGGTATTAGCACCCCTCACGTCCGTTGTACTCAACGGGAACCTTTTAGTTCTAATTTGAGGTTGAATGTTAGTTTATGTTGTTTGTTATTTTCGGGTTTGATACAAGTCGTGACTATATATAGAATATAGCCTACCGGGTACTTGACTGCAAGTACACTGTCCAGTCGTTTTAGTTTTAATAGATATCGAACCCACAGGGACCGATGGTCAAACTAGTGCTACTAACGTCACTATGTTTAGCTAAGGGAATGATTCATAGAAGTTCGGGTATGAAACTCATTTATGAAACGCATTTATCTTCAGGGATTCGATAAGTCACCAGTGTATAGTTCAAATACCAAATATCTTTCAGTAGAAAATACTTATTTAAAAGACTTTATCTCACACTCTCGTGGTTGTTGATTCGGCCTATAACTTTAAGTCAGAATGTACGCTCTCGCTGTCCCATTTGAAGTTAAAAATACTTTTTGAAAATAAATAAGTTCTAATTTCTTTTAAAGTTCTCTCGCTGTTTTTAAAATCAATGCCTAGTTTTTATTATCCAGCTCGAGCCTCACGCTCTCGCGATTGTTGGTTCTCACCTTAGTTAATTTCCCACTCTTGTGGGAAAATCATATTAAATAGCTTCTCACTTTTGTGAAAAAGTTAATTAAATTTAAATTAAAAACCTCAGCCAAAAAGATTGTTTGAGAAAAGGGGTTTTCATCGATTATTATTAAATCCCATCCAATTAAGTTGTTACATACCGATAGGGTAATTTAGCCGGACATGTTAAACAGCACAAACACAGACGACCATAGACAGATTAATTATGCAGCAAACATAATTATAATAACAGAGAAATAATAATAATAATTGAATAAAAACCTAGCAATTGGATTAACAGAGTACGTCGAATCTTGGAGTACTTGAGCAGTCCTCCACAAGTCGGTAGGATTCTGCTTCTTCGATACAATTGCTTACTAAATTAAATAAAGTGTAGTAGTTCCCAAGTGTAGGAAACTACTACTTTGTCTAACTGAAAAAAGGAAAGGAAAGGGGAAAACGGAAATTCTAAACGGAATGGTAACTGAATTACGGTAAGGAAAACAAAGTTGCTGAAGGAAAATAACACTAAAAAGCTAGAATGTTTTAGAAAAATTAATTACAGAGAGAATGTAGACGTTCCATTTTTTCCAACCTTCGTCCTTTTTATATTCCTCGTGGGTCTTGGCAGTTGAGATAATTAAGGGTGACTGATTGAGTGAGGAATCCACGGGGAAGTCATTCTGTTGGAGAGAATTTAGGCACGTTTTGGTTGCCTCTATTGACTGCTTCAAGCGTAAAATCTGGTCGTCTGACGCTCGTCATGGGCCTATGACGGTCGTCATAGGCTGGGTCGTGCCGGTCGTCATGCACCTTGTGACGGTCGTCACATCAACAATTTTTGTATTCTGGTTTTTCTGCTGCTTTCTCATATGTTTCTTCTTCTTTTTCTTCCTTTTTTGCATTTTGCTCATTTATGCTTGGAGATTGAAATACCTACAAAAATAACTCGAATAGTTGCGGATTAATCGGAATATGAACTAAAGTGGTATGATCTTTGAGTGTAAAGCAAGGCAAATATATGATGTATTTTCGCGTTATCAAACTCCCCTAAACTTGAATCTTTGCGTGTCCTCAAGCAAATGAAATTTTGAAAACATAGTTAAACTTGAATACATTTCCAATTCGTACGTGGTTGTCAGGTGGTTTGTTAGGATGGTCGATACTCAAATAAAACACTAAAGATACAGTGACGACATAAGCAATAAGCATTAACGTATACCTATCCTTTGTACAACCCAGTTCGAATCATGCTATTATAGCTCAACCTAGTGTCTCTCGTTCCTATTTCACCCGATTTCATTCTAGTGCAATCACATTAAGCCCTTTCCTTTCGCACGCACTTAGTGAAGTAGCCGGTTAGTGACTTTGATCCTTTTCTTAGCACGGGGTCTGGTACACTAGTGTGGTACCCCTTTATATATCCCCTTTTTGAAGGTTGTGGGGGATAGAACCGTAGTTCGCCCTACCGAGTCCAGTACCAGGTACCTCTGGACCAACGAACTGGGTTTTTTTGTTCCTTCCTTTTGTATATCTTGCATCCGTTTGTATGGTTCATTTATCAAATTCATGATAGCAAAAAGTATGAAAGATTTTCTTTAATTCGTAGGCATCAAACACTTATATTCATCGGCTCTTCACGTGGTTTATGCTTGAGACGATGCTGACTGCTAGTATAAAGTACTAGGGGTTAATCTAGAACGGAGACTTAAGGTATCAATATAATGGGCATTCAAACTGATCTCGCAGAAGTGAGGGGTCTAAGGTGTCGGGACGGTATCAATCTTGTTGGATTTTTCTTAGTTTCCTTAACAAAGCCTCTGCAAGATAACCTATATACTCGTAGGGTATGCATTTAATCTTAAAGACAAAAAATTTGTTATGCCAAATTATGTATAAAGGATTAAATGATGGTAATGATTTAATAAGGATAAACAATTTTTTTGTATTGGCTAAAAATAGAAACAAGTAAAGGAATGATAGGGATTTCCTCCCACATTTGAACAAAGCCTTGTCCTCAATGCGACAATATAAAGAAAGGGAGAAGAAACAAGAGGATCACTTCTAGTCGTCACGCTGTTAGCCTCAGCGGGCTCTGGCTCTTGCTCGTGCACGCTCACCTCTTCCTCGTTGGGTAGGATCTAATCCTACATGCTAAGTGTACTCCTGGATGACATCTGCGCGATAAGTCAGAGCGCTCATCTGGTCTGAAAGCTCTGTCATCCCCTGGTCGTGCCAGTTTGCATAGTCGTGTTGATCCCACTGTATCTGCTGGATTGCTTGCATCATTTCCGTCTGGCGTTCTTCCATCCTCTGGTTTTGTCGCAACATCACAGCGTAGATGTTGTCCGTGGTGACGGGTTGTTCGCTCATTTCTTTGCTGGCCTCTGGAGGATGTCTCCCCAGCGTACTCAGGAGGTGGTTGTTGCATGCCTCGGTCAAGTTCTTCCTCGACTTCATCTGCTCCATTATTTGGATCTCCTTCATTTGCCTTAGGGGCATCCAGATCAAATATCCAATTTGCCAGATTCTGCGGATCTGTTCGGTTCCTGTTGGGCATGATGATGCTTCGAAATATTTTGTTTCTAACCACAGGATGATACTTCCGTCGTCTCTGGCCTTGATCAGGTGTGAAGCACGACAATAGTCGATGTCGAGGAACTCGGCTGGCAAGGCTGGCAAGTTGGCGAGTCTATCTCCCAAATTCAGGCCTAGTGCTATGGAGGTGATGATTCCCTCAAAACAAAACGCTTGGCTGCCTGTCATGCAAGCAGCCTGAATGTTGGCTAGTAGGAATGGAGTGACATTGAACGCGACCGGGGTGAACACACAGTGAAGAAGGAAGAGTTCCTTGGAGTTTACCTTGTGATTGATGACTCTTCTGAAAACCGTGTGCCCCAGGACTCGGTGGAAATATCTAATAGCTGGGTTGTGAATGTAAGTTGCGTTGAGCGTATCCCAGCTTGTGGCATTCATGTTGGTCAGGCTGTGCCAAACTCCAAATGCTATCTTTGACCATCCGTCATGGATACAGCAGTGAACTCCCTCTCCATGTCAGAAACCAAGCATTCGCGCTATCTGAGTTTGGTTTAGAGAATACTCGGTACCAAACATTCTGAATGTGGCGTCTCCGGTGAGAAACTGAGTTGTGCTAGGGGGTAATGTAGGAGAAGGAACTCAAGAATTCCAGGGTCAGCACTTCGTAAGTTGGTTGCGGTGTGGTGCAAAGTTGTGTCAAATCGGAGTTTGTCAGCATCCAACCCACATCGTCCAGAAGTCCCAGCTCCGTCAGACATTTGTTATCAACATACCTCGTTGCTTGGACTGAGCATTGGTAGAATTTGAGGTAGTTGTCTCTTTGGCGTTCGTCGGCTTCTCCATTTTAGAATACGACGGTGGAGAGGTCGGGAGCTAGTCTCTCTTGACGGGCCATTTGTGAGGTTTATGAAAATAAAGGTGTTGGTGGGAAGGATGGATATCGTGAGATACACGCTTATCGCTTAAAAGGATGTAAAGGATTGAATAATGGAGAGAAGAGTGGTGTGAGTAGGATGATTGATGAGGAAGAAGAGAGGAAGTGCGCCTGTATTTAAAGGCGCGCTCTCAGGTTTCGTGACGGTCGTCACAGGGGTGTGACGGTCGTCACGCGCAACGGGTGTGTAACGGTCGTCTGCAATGGTCAGCTTAGCGTAACGGTCATCTGCATTATGTGTGATGAGCGTGGTGGATTTGTGACGGTCGTCATGTCTATGAGAAGGGCATCACACTATATGTGACGGTCGTCACACGCTTGTTTGCAAATTTTTCATTTAATGTTGCAGCAATTTTATACAGTATGATATAATGACTGAGCAATTTTATTTAAAAGCATAAATAAATAAATAAATATGGAAGCATAATTAAATAAATATAGAAGCATAATTAAATGAATATAGAAATATAATTAAATAAATAGCAATGTTATTAAATTGAAAGATTAAAATTAAATGTAATATAAGAAATAATAACGATAAAAAAGAAAAAAAAACAATAAATGAAAGAAATAAAATGTGCTCCCTCCCCACACAAAACATAGCAGTGTCCTCATTGCTTAGTTTGAGTAGGAGAGATCAGTGATCAGTGAAATTAGCCCCGGCTCTGTCCCAATGCAGCTACAGCCTGGTTCAGATGATCAAACTGCTCGACGGCTACATCCATTAGGCCTAAGATATCAAGGCGCATGATCTTTATCTCTTCTTTCACAGTTGTGATGTCAGCATGGAAATCATTCATACGGGTAAGAAGCATGGCAAGGTTATTAGCATAGGATGGAAGTGTCGGTTCATCTATGTTATAGAAGTTTGGAGGTGTTTCAGGGTCAGATTCATCAACATGGATAGGGTCATTGAAATACTCATATATAGGCAGTGTCTCAGGAGGTGAAGGTGGATCAATTGGGTGTTCATCTAAATCATAAAGCTAGTTATTGCGGTTATGAACACTTGTTCTCTCATGGTTAGGCAGGGTAAATAGTCGGACAACTTCATTGTTAATGAGGTAATCAAAAGTATCTGGCCCAAGGTTTCCTATGATTCTACGGTTAAAGCAAAATTCAATGTTCATGGGTCGGATGTGTCCAAACGGTGCATGCTCGTATAGTGGGCGTCTAAGTCCAATGGCATCAGCTATCATGGTTACTAGGCCACCTATTATGATTGGGGTTCGATTGCTCTTTGCAAGGTGAATAAATATCTCCATCATAAATGTCACAACATTGACATGTCGACCTTGATCGACACAGAGCAAGATGAAAAGTTCATCTCGTGACACTATGGTGTTGTTCTCTTCCTTACTAAATAGGGTGTGGGCTAGTATTTTATGGAAGTAACGGATAATAGGGTTGTGGATCATTTGGGAGTGCCTCTCGTTTGGGTTAAGGTGGTAATTTCCAGTTAAACTACCCCAGAAGTAATCTAGGTCGATGTCATCGATTAGTTCCTCCTGGCGGGTAGTGAAAACAAATGGGCCACTAGGAAATCATAGGAGGTCAGCAAGGTCTCTACGGTTATAAGTGAAGTCCATGCTAAATAGCCTAAAGGAAATCAACCCTTTGTTAAGTCCGTAACCATGCTCGGGGTTGTAAAATAGGGAGCTAAAGAATTATTGGGTGAGTTCACGGTAAGTGACAAACCTTCTCTTAATAGCCGCATTCTCCCTTCCTAACTGATTAAACATAAACATGATGCTATCTTGGATACCTAACCTATCCATGGTAGGTCCATCATAATATATGGATAAAGCCATATCCTTCAGAGCTAAATAATCATAACGCCTTCTCTGAACTTTGCCTCTGAAAACTGTGTCTACTAGTTGCATGTGTAATACCCCAAAATTTACCCTTCATTTTTCCTGAAAAAAAAAATAAAAAAAAACGAAAAAAAAAAAAATAATTTAATTAATTAATTAAATAAATAAAATAAATAAATAAATAAAATATAACAAATTATTTTGGACTTGGGTCTCCCTCATTTGAGCCCATTACCCACGAAAATCAGTCTATAAATACTGAAGTTTCAGTAGAGGAAAATACACTTGGAGTTACACTTGGAGTTACACTGGGAGATTCACTAGAGAAAGAAGGAAGAGAAGCAAAACCCTGAGGAAAAGATAGTGAGAGAAAAGCCAACAGAGTTCAGAGCAACCTCCAAACCCTGAAAGGAACTCAACTTGTAAACCTCACGGGCGCAACTCAATCAAGCTCTCCAATCAGGTTTGCCCTATATCCATCATCTTTATGCCTTTTATTTGAATGCTCTAAATGTATGAGGTATTATGGGTGAATTTGATACCTTTTTGTGAGCCTTTTGTGAATTTTGATGGAATTATTCATGTGGTTACATTTTGATTTAGGGGCAACTCTGGGTTACCCTATTTGGTTTATTCTAACCTGTCTTGTGTTTCCATGGCATTGTTTTCTCTTGATTTCATCCTACTACTCTAACCCTTTGTTGAGTTTTGTGAGGGCTCACATGGCTTTCGCAGAGACACTCGCGTGGTTTCCCACTTTATTTGTGGGATACCCCCTGGAGTTTTATTCTGATTATTCGTGTTGACTGATTTCCTTTGACGGTCCAGCTGGAGACATTTCAGGGTTTCTTGCCCCTTTAACTGCTATAGCTTCGGATCTTTATCCGTGTGGTAATTTTTTCCCTTTCTCATACTTTATCGCTTTCTTAGCTGGAAGACCTCGATAGGAGGCAATGTTTGGGCCCCTTGGTGGCATTTTACTTTGAGATACATGTTTTGTGTTTTGTATTCATATCCCCACATGTAGCGCGGTTCCTTCGTCAAGGACTGCCTGTTTGCCCTCGAGCATCCCAAACCCTTCATTGATTTTTCTTATCCATAACACACGTTTACTCCTTCTACTATAGGCGAGTAAGTCTCCAAAGGTCGAGCATCCGGTAGATTGCGTAGTAACGTTGTTCGCCCAAAACCCAATCCATAACCCCGTAGTTAGCCGAACTACGGCTTGCTCTGATTCTCATTCCAGATGAGATACGTAGGCATAAGACGCGATGTCTTAGCGAGCACACCTCCCCCAAACCCATAGGTCAGCCGAGCTACGAAGACTCTGATTCTCATATTCAGATGAGATACGTATGCAGTGGATGCGACATCCGCGCGAGTCATTTTCATTTAACCCCTTTTTTTTTTGGCAAACAGCACAAGATAAACCCACACCCTTTAGACGAAAACTACAAAAGTGGATCCCGTAGAGTACTACGGATGCGTAGGGGTGCTAATACCTTCCCTTCGCATAACCGACTCCCGAACCCAAGATTTGGTTGCGAGACCCCGTCTTGTCCTTTCCTTTTTTCAGGTTTACTTCGAGCGTTTCCTTTCCTTCCTTTGGGATAAATAACGCACGGTGGCGACTCTTCTGTCTTTTTCTTTCGCCGGTTGTTTTTTTCGCGCACTGTATTTTTCAGGTTGCGACAGCTGGCGACTCTGCTGGGGACTTTAAGAAGTTGACCTCTTGCTGGTCCATCTTCCCTAAGCGAGTCCCTCCTAGCTTTTGTAGTTTGTTTGTTTATTGGGTGTTCATGCTTTTGTACAGTTATTTATTTACCTGCTTTACCTTATTACATTGTGTATATATCATTGTTGTATCTGTTTCTGTTGGCTGGCTGCTTGGTGATCTTTGTGAGATGAGTTCTATACCCGAACTCGAGTGCACTTAAGATAGGAGAATGGCATAGTCCTGTCAACTTGTGTGGAGTATTCCTTAGCGAGTTGACTTGCAAGCCCATTCACTTGGTGGAGGTCATATTGAGATCAATAATGTCACATAAGTAAGTTGTGGTTAGACATTACTTGTTCCAATATAGACCTAAGAAGCCAAGGACCTTAGTTTACCTAACCCATCTTGGCCTATTCGTAGGACGTAGTGCGAAAGTCGTTCAAATGTAAGATTTGATACGATTGTTACGCGATACTACACTCATAAGAGTCTCTCTTGAGAATATTGTTGGAATACGAGTAGTCGTTCCTCTAATAATATCCGAAAGATGGGATTATGACTATGGGAACCTTTTTGTAGAACATGTTTGGCAGGTCTAAACCTTAGTACACTCCTTTTGGGTGGTTCTTAACCTAAACTCCATGCTCGTGACTTGCGACAAACCCTTGATTCATGGTTGATCCGATCAGGTATCCTTAATATCAATGAAACTCGGGTGTTGATAAGGTGTAAACCATAATCCGCCAAAATGGGTGGGTGATATTAAGGATAACATGATCCATCCCATGACCTTTGTTTGGTGTGCTCTTAATTTCTCTCCAGACAGTGCAACCTGACAGATGTTCAAGCAGATACAGCAATCCTGATTGACATGCCACTGCATTGCATTCACATCGTTGCATCACATCATTTGCATTCATATCATTTAACACATGTTTATCCATTTCTGTGGGGTTTATATCTTCTACTTGATTCTAGTCGGAATTTTCTTGGTTCTCATCAACGGCTTAGTCTCTTTTTTTACACTGTTTATCAAATGTGAGACTGGAATCAAGGGGGTAGAATACTTTTGGAATTGATAAACATGTCATTGCATTTGCATAGTCATCCGCATGTCTTGCATAACAGGTATCGCCACAGTGTTCTCAGTTTGTTTGGTGTTCCATCAGCAGGATAGTTGACTCAGGCATTCACCGATACGGTACCCGCAGGAATCAATAGAGAGTAATGGAAAGCCTACAGGCAGAGCTCGCCGAGATGAAGATTCGCATGAATCAATTCATGGATTTGGTTCAAGGGGTGGCTCAAGGACAGCTGGAGCTTAGATTATTGGTGCAGAAGGATCCCCCTATTACTCAACCGGAGACGTTGGCTGATCCTCCAGCTGGAGAGGCTAATGGACCCAATGGACCGGGGCCTATCCCAATCCTACATGTCACCTCCGGTCTACAACCCATTCAGGATGGTCAGGATGATCAGTTCCCCTTGCTTCAGGAAGACTTTGGCATGGACCCCATGTTTAGGAGATTGGAAGAAAGGTTGAAAGCTGTGGAAGGACAGAATCCTCTGGGAGTAGATGTTGCTGACTTGGGGCTGGTCCCAGGTGTGAGGATGCCACCGAAATTCAAGGTCCCGATATTTGACAAATACAATGGCAGCTCTTGCCCCAAAACTCACGTGCAAGCCTATTTCCGTAAAATGGTTGCGTACTCTGATGACGAGAAGCTACTTATGTACTTCTTCCAGGATAGCCTAGCTGGGGCATCCTTGGAATGGTATATGAGGCTGGACAGAGCCCACATCCGTTACTGGAGGGATTTGGCAGAGGCTTTCGTGAAGCAGTATCAGTATAATGCAGACATGGCTCCGGACAGAACTCAACTTCAGAATCTGTCTCTTAAAAGCAATGAGTGCTTCAGGGAATACGCTCAACGCTGGAGGGATACAGCTTCCCGTGTTTAGCCTCCTATGTTGGAAAAGGAAATGGCCAACATGTTCATGAATACGCTGCTTGAACCTTACTTAGAGCGTCTGGTAGGTTGCAATGCTTCCAACTTTGCTGATGTGGTCTCTACTGGAGAAAGGGTGGAGAATTACCTAAAGACATACAAGATCCAGAGTGGAGGTGGATCCTCATCAGGGGTGAAGAAGCCGTTCATTCAGGGACAGAAGAGGAGAGAAGGGGATGCAAGTGCCATATCTTCTTATCAGAACAGGGATAACTGGAGGAATAACTTTCAGAATTATCATCCGCAACCGTATGTTGCGGCTGTGACCATTCCAGCTGCAGCACCACTACAACAACAACAATCACAACGTCAACCAGCTCAGTATCAACAGCAGCAACAACCGGGGAATAGACCCGCTTATCAACAGAGGCAAAGGATGATGGACCGGCGTTTCGACACCCTTCCAATGTCGTACGCTCAGATGCTTTCTAGTCTTCAACAACTACAACTTGTGCAACTGCGCACTCTGGCTCCTCCTGTTGGTAGACTTCCGGTGGGTTACGACGCCAACGCTAGGTGTAGCTTCCACTCTGGGGCACCTGGCCACAATGTTGAGAACTGCAAAGCTTTTAAGCACGTAGTTCAGGATCTCATAGATTCAAAGGCCATCGACCTTGCACCAGCTCCGAATGTCGTTAACAATCCCATGCCCCAGCATGGTGGTGCGAACGTTAATATGATAGAGGGAAAAGCCAAGCCCATTAAGGATGTGTTGAAGTTGAAGACTCCATTGTTGGATATCAAAGGATGCTTGCTGAAGGCCGATGTCTTCCCCGGTTGTGGGAAGGGTTGTTTGGATTGTGCTACTCAGGGCGGAGGTTGTTTGAAGTTACAGCAGGGTATCCAGGCCTTGCTCGACAAAGGTATCCTCCAGGTTGAAGATTTGTCTGTCCAAGAGTCTGTGGAAGAGGTTAAAGCGGGTGCCTCTATCTCATCCTTTAAGCAGGCACGGGCCGTGGTGGATTCAGGTGTTGCTCCCGGTTGGAGGCGTCTGTTGGAATTACCAGTGAAGGAAGATAAGTTCGGGATTGGGTATCAGCCAGTTTTGACTTCTACAACACTTCAGGGGCCGATCACTTTCTCCAGTGCTGGCATCATTCAGCATGGTCAAGTCTCTGCAGTCAACGAAGAAGATGGGGATAGTGATTGTGACATTGACAATTGGGTGCGTCCGAAGATCCCGGGTGAAGTCATCAATAATTGGTCTTCTGAAGAGATTATCCAAGTCACTCTTCTTGAAGAGTAATTTTCTTTGTTTATTCATACATGTCCAAGTCTTACGTTCCGCCCAGGGCGTAATGACTCATTGTAGGGCCCATCTATGTGACACTTGCATTTTTTATCATAAATAAAGGACGTCTTTTTGCATTCAAATATTTCGTTCCCTGTCTTTCTATTTTTGCAGTTTTTCAAAATAAAAAAATGGCAATGTTTTGTTTAGTTTTCACTTCTTGTTCACACTCATAAGCACATACCATCACTCATGCAGATGCACATCACCGAATCCTATTGATAACGTTTCTGCTACGGCTCGTTTCGACTTTGAAAATCCAATCTTTCAAGCTGAAGAAGAGGGTGATGAAGACTGTGAACTCCCTAAAGAACTTACCAGGTTATTAAAACAGGAAGAAAGGGTCATTCAACCGCATCAAGAGTCTGTTGAAGTGATTAATCTCGGCACCGAGGACGCCAAGAGAGAAATCAAGATAGGGGCTGCTTTGGGAGATGATGTGAAGAAAGGGCTGATTGAATTGCTGCAAGAATACGTTGACATCTTCACCTGGTCTTATCAGGACATGCCTGGGCTGGACACAGACATCGTGGTACACCGCTTGCCTCTCAAAGAACGTTGTCCTCCGGTCAAGCAGAAGCTCAGAAGAACAAGACCAGAGATGGCTGTCAAGATAAAGGAAGAAGTGCAAAAGCAGTTGGATGCAGGGTTTCTAGCAGTCACCAATTATCCGCCATGGGTTGCAAACATCGTCCCAGTACCTAAGAAGGACGGAAAGGTACGGATGTGTGTCGACTATCGGGATCTGAACAGAGCTAGCCCTAAAGATGATTTCCCATTACCTCACATCGACGTTTTGGTGGATAATACAACTCAGTTCTCGGTATTCTCCTTCATGGATGGCTTTTCTGGCTATAACCAAATCAAGATGGCACCAGAAGACATGGAAAAGACAACTTTCATAACCCCATGGGGCACCTTCTGCTACAAGGTGATGCCGTTTGGTCTGAAAAATGCCGGAGCAACATATCAGCGAGCTATGGTAACTCTGTTCCATGATATGATTCATCATGAAATCGAGGTTTATGTGGATGATATGATTGCCAAATCTCAGACAGAAGAAGAACATTTGTTGAATTTGCAGAAACTGTTTGAGCGTTTGAGGAAATTCAAACTGAGACTTAATCCGAATAAGTGCACTTTCGGGGTGAGATCGGGAAAATTGCTGGGTTTTATTGTTAGCGGAAAAGGGATTGAGGTGGATCCTGACAAAGTGAAAGCAATACAGGAAATGCCTGAGCCAAGAACAGAGAAGTAAATCCGTAGTTTCTTAGGGAGGTTGAACTACATTGCAAGGTTCATCTCTCACCTAACAACCACGTGTGAGCCAATTTTCAAATTGCTGAGGAAGGATCAGGCTATCAGGTGGAATGAAGATTGTCAAAGGGCTTTCGAGAAGATAAAAGAGTATCTACAGAAACCTCCGATCCTTATACCTCCAGTTCCTGGGAGACCTCTGATAATGTACCTATCAGTGACCGAGAACTCGATGGGGTGTGTATTGGGACAGCATGACGAGTCTGGTCGAAAAGAGCATGCCATATACTACCTTAGCAAAAAGTTTACCGACTGTGAAATCAAATATTCGCAGCTTGAGAAAACTTGCCGTGCTTTGGCCTGGGCTGCTCGCCGACTGAGACAGTATATGTTGAACCATACTACCTTGTTGATTTCTAAGATGGATCCAGTGAAATACATATTCGAGAAGCCAGCTCTCACCGGAAGGGTCGCTCGTTGGCAAATGATTTTAACAGAGTATGATATTCAGTACACGTCACAGAAGGCCATCAAAGGGAGTATTCTGTCAGACTACCTTGCCGAGCAACCGATTGATGATTATGAGCCAATGAAGTTTGAATTCCCTGATGAAGACATCATGTTCCTCAAGATGAAAGACTGTGAAGAGCCAGTTGTTGAGGAGAGACCTGATCCAAACGAAAAGTGGACTTTGTTGTTTTATGGGGCTGTCAATGCTAGAGGAAGTGGAATTGGCGCTGTCATTACTACTCCGAAGGGTGCCCACATGCCTTTCACCGCTCGTTTGACTTTTGAGCGCACAAATAATGAAGCTGAGTACGAGGCCTGTATCTTGGGTATTGAGCAAGCCATTGATCTGAGAATCAAGACTCTGGACATCTTCGGAGATTCAGCTCTGGTGATCAATCAAGTGAGTGGTGATTGGAATACTCTCCAGCCCACTCTGGTCCCCTACAGAGATTACACGAGAAGACTTTTGACTTTCTTCACAACGGTAAAATTGTATCATATACCTCGTGATGAGAACCAGATGGCAGACGCACTTGCTACTCTATCCTCCATGATCAAGGTAATTCGTTGGAACCATGCTCCCAGGATCGATGTGATGCGCCTTGACAGGGCCGCGTATGTGTTTGCTGCTGAACTGGTAGTCGATGACAAGCCCTGGTATCACGATATCAAGTGCTTTCTGAAGAATCAAGAGTACCCTGCAGGGGCATCAAACAATGACAGAAAGACTTTGAGAAGATTGGCAGGCAGTTTCTTCTTGAACAAAGACGATGTGCTGTATAAGAGGAACTTCGACATGGTTTTGCTCAGATGCGTGGACAAACACGAGGCGGACATGTTAATGCAGGAAGTTCATGAAGGTTCCTTCGGTACTCATGCCGGCGGACATGCAATGGCTAAGAAATTGTTGAGAGCGGGTTATTATTGGATGACCATGGAATCAGATTGTTTCAAGTATGCTCGAAAGTGTCATAAATGCCAGATTTATGCTGATAAGGTGCATGTACCGCCGAATCCTCTGAATGTGATGTCTTCGCCGTGGCCGTTTGCCATGTGGGGCATTGACATGATTGGAAAGATTGAGCCGACTGCTTCCAATGGGCATCGCTTCATCCTTGTTGCCATCGACTATTTCACCAAGTGGGTCGAGGCAGCGTCGTTCGCAAATGTCACCAGACATGTGGTTGCCCGTTTCATGAAGAAAGAAATCATTTGTCGCTACGGGATTCCCGAAAGAATCATTACTGATAATGGTTCTAATCTCAACAACAAAATGATGAAGGAGTTGTGTCAGAACATCAACATTCAGCATCACAACTCTTCCCCTTACCGCCCTAGGATGAACGGCGCTGTTGAGGCGGCAAATAAGAACATAAAGAAGATTGTGCAGAAGATGGTCGTCACGTACAGAGATTGGCATGAGATGCTACCCTTCGCCTTGCATGGGTACCGCACTTCGGTACGTACATCGACCGGGGCAACCCCCTACTCCCTTGTGTATGGTATGGAAGAAATCCTACCTGTTGAAGTGGAGATCCCTTCTCTAAGAGTCTTGTTGGATATCAAGCTAGACGAAGCTGAATGGATTCGGACAAGGTTCAATGAGTTGAGTCTCATCGAAGAGAAGCGAATGGCAGCCATTTGTCATGGGCAGTTGTATCAAAGTCGGCTGAAGAGAGCCTTTGATCAGAAAGTGCGTCCTCGTTGTTTCCAAGTCGGAGATTTAGTGTTGAAAAGGATCCTTCCTCCTCAGACAGATCACAGGGGCAAGTGGACTCCTAACTATGATGGACCGTATATCGTCACCAAGGTTTTTGATGGTGGGGCTTTAATGCTTGCAACTATGGATGGTGAAAACTTCACTTCCCCTGTGAACTCAGACGCAGTTAAAAAATACTTCGCATAAAATAGACCCGCTGGACAGTAAAAAGAATAGTCCAGGCAAAAAATGGGCATCCCGGCGAACCAAGAAAATGAAAAGGTTCGGGCAAAAATTAGGGACAAAAAATAAAAAAAGATTGTACACCCGGTAAGTTGAAAACCTGAAAAGGCAACTTAGGCAAAAATGGGTATCCCGGTGGATTAAAAACCCGAAATGGGCGATCCAGGCAAAAGTTAGGGATTAAGCGAATGACTGCGTTCTGAGTAGTTCTAAATCTCATCCCGTGCCAATGACTAGAAATTTTTGAAGGATAGGAAACAGTCCAATCACTCTTTCAGAAGGCTGATTATCTGGAGGATCTGGAAGACGAGCAAGTCATAGCAGAATTGGAACCCAATAGAAATCCATTTCATATTGCCATTAGATTAATTTCTGTTTTTATCTATTGTGCGATTACCTCTTTCCAGGGATTGCTTCTTAATGTAAATGCCTATTCAGAGGCCATTCAATCAATAAAATCATGTTATTCAGTATATCTCTGTTTTCATTTTCATTTTACTGTTTTGTTTGCAAAAATGACGTCCGAATTTTTGATAAACATTGTATCATGACACATAAGGGCTTTACAGGTACAGGCTTAATAAACATTTAAAATTGCTGTAAATTTTAAGTGCTTTGGATCGTCTATTCAGAACAGATACCCTCGGGGCATTTCCTTAAAATCTCCTGCAGATGGTCGTGAATATCTTCCCCAGTGAAGTCGCCAACAGACGAATTCAGTGTCTTGACCCTGCAGAGCTGATCAGAGTGTTGGATTCTTCAATCCCCAGCAGTTTCTCACCACCGTACTTCCCCAAGCGGTTGTTTCAAGACATACACTCCCCAGTAGAGTTGACAGTGTCAGACTATATATCCCCAGCGGAGTTGACAGTGCCAGACTGTATCTTCCCAGCAGAAGTGGCTGCTCCTTAGAGTTCGATGCCAGATCGATAATCCCAATGCCAGATCCATGGTTTCTTTCCTTGAAGCAGAACCTCGGTACCGTATCAGTGTTTGCTCCCCCTGCTGAGTCATCTCTCGCAAATCGTGGTTGCCAGAACCATTGTAGCTTTCCTCAGCAGCAGGCTTCCAATGCCATTCTTTCCCCGATCAGAGTCTCGGTATGGCCAGAACACCGCATGGCTAGTCATCTCCCCACAGAGTTCTTTGCGCTGTGCATCTCCAACAACCTTGCCAGGGTCCAGAAGATGGTGATCATTTCTCCAGCAGATCCCTTGCCTCAGCTTGGCATTCTACCCAGCATTTCGCATCCCTGCATGTAGAATCATATTGCATTGCATCCTTCCAAATCGCGTAGCATTTCCATTTTCATGGAGCATTACGCCATTGAAAAATTCAAACATACGCATGTAAGCATAAAACATTCTCGGTATCCCAAGTGATAAGCTAGAAGTTGTTTCCAGTACTCAGACTGAAGATTGTTCATGACTTACCTTTGTTATCCCCAGCAAGTGTCATTGGCCCATGCGCCGCCTCTATTATCATTCCCTATTTCTGCCAATGCTGACAGGCATGAAGTTTTCCGGTATCCAGACCGAAGTGGCATTCAGGCCAGTTTTCCGGTATCCAGACCGAAGTGGCATTCAGGCCAGTGTTCCGATGTTCAGATCGAAGAAGTTTCCGACGTTCAGGTCGATGCAACTTGTGGCATTCAGGCCAGTTTCCCGGTATCCAGACCGAAGTGGCATTCAGGCCAATTTTCCCGGTATCCAGACCGAAGTGGCATTCAGACCAGTTTTCCGGTATCCAGACCGAAGTGGCATTCAGGCCAGTTTTCCGGTATCCAGACCGAAGTGGCATTCAGGCCAGTGTTCCGATGTTCAGATCGAAGAAGTTTCCGACGTTCAGGTCGAAGCAACTTGTGGCATTCAGGCCAATTTTCCGATATTCAGATCGAAGTGGCATTCAGGCCAATTTTCCGATATTCAGATCGAAGAAGGTTCCGACGTTCAGGTCGATGCGACTTGTGGCATTCAGGCCCATTTTCCGATGTTCAGATCGAAATCCTTTCCAGTATTCAGACTGATGAGCGGCATTCAAGCCATGGTTATTTCTGTGTTACCATTTATTTTGGTATCCAGTTTAACATTCTTTTTCGATATTCAAACTGACTCTCACCGTACCAGACGAATTCTTCTTTCAAGACCACCTCTTTGCTGATTCTGACAGACATTGTTACTTCACTTCACTTCAGTGCAAATTTTTGGGCTTTTATTGTATTCAATCCCTTGATACCTCGAAAGTACGAAAGCAACTGTCATCTTCTTTCCGGGTCTCGAGTTGATTGAATAGGGGCAGCTGTAATACCCCAAAATTTACCCTTCATTTTTCCTGAAAAAAAAAAAAAAAACAAAAAAAAAACAAAAATTTAATTAATTAATTAATTAATTAATTAAATAAATAAATAAAATAAATAAATAAAATATAACAAATTATTTTGGACTTGGGTCTCCCTCATTTGAGCCCATTACCCACGAAAATCAGTCTATAAATACTGAAGTTTCAGTAGAGGAAAATACACTTGGAGTTACACTGGGAGATTCACTGGAGAAAGAAGGAAGAGAAGCAAAACCCTGAGGAAAAGATAGTGAGAGAAAGGCCAACAGAGTTCAGAGCAACCTCCAAACCCTGAAAGGAACTCAACTTGTAAACCTCACGGGCGCAACTCAATCAAGCTCTCCAATCAGGTTTGCCCTATATCCATCATCTTTATGCCTTTTATTTGAATGCTCTAAATGTATGAGGTATTATGGGTGAATTTGATACCTTTTTGTGAGCCTTTTGTGAATTTTGATGGAATTATTCATGTGGTTACATTTTGATTTAGGGGCAACTCTGGGTTACCCTATTTTGTTTATTCTAACCTGTCTTGTGTTTCCATGGCATTGTTTTCTCTTGATTTCATCCTACTACTCTAACCCTTTGTCGAGTTTTGTGAGGGCTCACATGGCTTTCGCAGAGACACTCGCGTGGTTTCCCACTTTATTTGTGGGATACCCCCTGGAGTTTTATTCTGATTATTCGTGTTGACTGATTTCCTTTGACGGTCCAGCTGGAGACATTTCAGGGTTTCTTGCCCCTTTAACTGCTATAGCTTCGGATCTTTATCCGTGTGGTAATTTTTTCCCTTTCTCATACTTTATCGCTTTCTTAGCTGGAAGACCTCGATAGGAGGCAATGTTTGGGCCCCTTGGTGGCATTTTACTTTGAGATACATGTTTTGTGTTTTGTATTCATATCCCCACATGTAGCGCGGTTCCTTCGTCAAGGACTGCCTGTTTTCCCTCGAGCATCCCAAACCCTTCATTGATTTTTCTTCTCCATAACACACGTTTACTCCTTCTACTACAGGCGAGTAAGTCTCCAAAGGTCGAGCATCCGGTAGATTGCATAGTAACGTTGTTCGCCCAAAACCCAATCCATAACCCCGTAGTTAGCCGAACTACGGCTTGCTCTGATTCTCATTCCAGATGAGATACGTAGGCATAAGACGCGATGTCTTAGCGAGCACACCTCCCCCCAACCCATAGGTCAGCCGAGCTACGAAGACTCTGATTCTCATATTCAGATGAGATACGTATGCAGTGGATGCGACATCCGCGCGAGTCATTTTCATTTAACCCCTTTTTTTTTGGCAAACAGCACAAGATAAACCCACACCCTTTAGACGAAAACTACAAAAGTGGATCCCGTAGAGTACTACGGATGCGTAGGGGTGCTAATACCTTCCCTTCGCATAACCGACTCCCGAACCCAAGATTTGGTTGCGAGACCCCGTCTTGTCCTTTCCTTTTTTCAGGTTTACTTCGAGCGTTTCCTTTCCCTCCTTTGGGATAAATAACGCACGGTGGCGACTCTTTTGTCTTTTTCTTTCGCCGGTTGTTTTTTTCGCGCAATGTATTTTTCAGGTTGCGACAGCATGATGAAAGTTAGTAACTAACTAGTTATAAATTCGCATGTTAATCAGTATCCAATGTTTCTAAGTTAGTAACTAGAAGCAACAAGTATTACTGCATAGAATCAAGGAAGGGGAGCAAAAATACAAATGAAAATCAAAGAAGAAAAATACTTAGTAACAAAGATAACAAATAAAAGAAACGGCGGATTGTCTCCCACTAATCACTTTGTTTAATGTCGTAAGTTCGACAATAACGTTGCGATGTACTATTTTTGTGGTTGAGCAGGCAGGTCTATAAGTCTTAGACTATTTGAATAGTCTCTATTGTCAATATTATGATAATGTTTTAATCGTTGCCCGTTTACCATAAATGGTTCACTATTCCGACCTTTGATTTCTAACACACCGCTTTTAAGGACTTTAGTGATTTCGAAAGGGCCTGACCACCTAGATTTAAGTTTTCCCAGAAAAAGTTTAAGTCTCGAATTAAATAGTAATACTATGTCGCCGACATTAAACTCTTTCCTAGATATACGTTTGTCGTGCCATCTTTTGAGTCGCTCTTTGTATATCCTGGCATTCTCATAGGCGTCTAGTCGAAGTTCTTCCAATTCGTGGATGTCCAAAATTCGTTTCTCACCTGCGGAAGTATAATTTATATTTAGGGTCTTAATTTCCCAGTAAGCTTTGTGTTCTAATTCCACAGGGAGATGACATGATTTACCGTACACTAATTTAAAGGGTGTGATCCCTATTAGGGTTTTGTAAGCTTTCCTATAGGCCCACAGAGCTTCGTTTAGTTTAGATGACCAGTCTTTTCTGGATATTCCGACAGTCTTTTCTAGAATGTGTTTGATCTCTCGATTCGAATCTTCGACTTGGCCACTAGTTTGTGGGTGATAAGGTGTTTCTACACGGTGTCGGACTCCATACTTCAGAAGAAGTTTTCTAAAGATATTTGATTTGAAATGGGAGCCACCATCACTAACTACTAGTTTTGGTACACCGAATCTAGGAAAGATGATGTTCTTGAACAACTTAATCACTACTCGTGTGTCATTTGTCGGAGAGGCTACAACCTTGATCCATTTTGAAACATAATCGACAACAACGAGTATGTACTTATTACCAAAAGAAGATGGGAATGGTCCCATGAAGTCAATCCCCCATACATCGAAGACTTCCACTTCTAAGATTCCTGTTTGTGGCATTTCATCGCGTCTTGAGATGTTACCAGTGCGTTGGCACCGGTCGCAGTTTATAACCGCATTATGGACATATTTCCATATAGTAGGCCAAAAAAGGCTTGATTGTAGGATCTTAGTACAGGTCTTTGAGGTACTTGCATGCCCTCCATAGGGAGCGGAATGGCAATGGGAGATTATGTCGTCTATTTCATCCTCAGGAACACATCGATGAAAAATACCGTCGGTACCTCTCTTGAAAAGCAGAGGTTTATCCCATTAGTATTGTTTTAGATCATGAAAGAATTTCTTCTTTTGTTGGTAAGATAGGTCCGGTGGAAGTACTACAACAGCTAGGTAGTTGACAAAATCAGCATACCATGACAGAGTTACATTCATATGAATTTCTTCCACGGATTCTTCTATTTCGGTATCATTTATTGTTAATTCAGACATGTCACTTTCCATTTGGGATATAAGTCGTTTGTAAGGGAAATCGTCATTGATTGGAATTTGTTCAGGTTTATTCCCTTCGATTCGTGATAAGTGGTCCGCTACTACGTTTTCAGTACCTTTCTTATGTTTTATCTCTAAGTCAAATTCTTGTAAGAGTAGGATCCATCTTAAAAGTCTTGGTTTGGCATCCTTCTTACTTAACAGATATCTAATAGCGCCACGGTCAGTATAGATAATAATTTTCGCCCCTACTAGGTAGGAACGGAACTTGTCCAAGGCGAACACGACGACTAAAAGTTCCTTTTCGGTGGTGGCGTAGTTCATTTGGGCTAGATCTAATGTTCTATTTGTGTAGTAGATAGCATGGAGTTTCTTATCCTTTCTTTGTCCCAGTACTGCGCCTACGGCATAATCACTCATATCACACTTGATTTCGAAACGTAATCTCCAGTCAGGTGGTTGCATTATGGGTGCGGTGATTAAAGATGTTTTCAATTGGTTGAACGCTGTTAAATATTTTTCATCAAAGATAAAATCAGCATCTTTCATTAATAAACCCGTAAGTGGCTTGGTAATTTTCGAGAAATCTTTGATGAAACGTCGGTAGAAACCGGCGTGTCCTAAAAAGCTTCGTATTTCTCGTACGGTTTTCAGAGGTTGAAGGTTTTCTATGATTTCGATCTTGGCTTTGTCTACTTCAATTCCTCTATCAGATACTACGTGACCTAACATGATTCCTTATTGGACCATGAAATGGCATTTCTCCCAGTTTAAAATAAGATTCACCTTTACGCATCTTTCGAGTACCATTTCAACGTTTGATAGACATCCTTCAAAAATCTGCCCACAAACAGAAAATTCGTCCATAAAGACTTCCATAATGTCGTCTATAAAATCAGCAAAGATTGCCATCATGCATCTTTGAAATGTTGCGGAAGCGTTGCATAATCCAAATGGCATTCGTTGGTAAGCGAATGTACCATAAGGGCATGTGAAGGTTGTCTTTTCTTGGTCGTCAGGATGGATTGGAATTTGAAAGAATCCTAAATAACCGTCTAGATAGCAGAAGTGAGAATGCTTAGCCAATCGTTCAAGCATTTGGTCAATGAAGGGTAGAGGAAAATGATCTTTCCGAGGGGCTTTGTTTAGTTTTCTATAATCTATGCACATTCTACTTTCGGTCACAACTCTTTGTGCTATAGATTCGCCCTTATCATTCTTAATAACTGTAACACCCCCTTTCTTGGGTACTACATGAACGAGGCTAACCCATTGACTATCGGAGATCGGGTATATGATTCCATCATCTAGTAACTTCTTCACTTCATCCTTGACTACCGTACTTAAGATTGGGTTGATCCTTCTCTGGTGTTCTCTAGAGGTTTTACAATCTTCCTCCAGCATAATGTGATGCATACAGATAGAAGGACTTATTCCATTTAGATCGACGATGTTGTATCCTAACGCAATTGGATATTTTCTTAGGACATCTAGTAACTTTTCGGTTTCCATCTGTCCCAAGTCAGCGTTGACTATTACTGGTCTTTTCAGTTCAGTGTCTAGGAATCCGTATCTTAGGTTCTTTGGTAGTGCTTTTAATTCCAAGTCAGGTTTCTTTGGTCATGGCATGTTGTTAGGCGTAAGTGCTAAGCATTCGCTTAGACTTTCGTTTTGGTATGGTTCATGCCAATTATCGTCTTCAAATATTGGAGGGATTTGGATTTTCATTATATCAGAGTATGTGGTTTCTTGCATCTCCATCTCTCTTACTCACTCTTCTATGACATCAAGTAAATAACATGTACCGTCTATAGCTGGCGTTTGTAAGAATTGTGTTAAGATGAATTCAACCTTTTCCTCTCCAACTTCGAATGCCAGCTTACCTCTCTTTACGTCTATTATAGCTCCGGCGGTAGCCAAGAATGGAATTCCTAATATAATGGGTGTACTGGCATCTTCTTTGATGTCCATGATTATGAAGTCTGTAGGAATGTAAAATTGAGCTACACGTACGGGGACATTCTCTAGTATACCGACATGATATTTGATTGAGCGGTCAACTAATTGAACAAACCTCTTGGTCGGTCTTAATTCTCCCATATTGAGCCTTTTACAGATGGTTAAAGGCATTACACTACTGCTGGCTCCTAGATTGCATAGAGCTTTGTCTATGACGAATTTTCCAATGACACAGGGTATGGAAAAACTACCTGGGTCTTTTAGTTTGGGAGGCATGTTATTATGGATTATTGCGCTACACTCTACAGTAAGTGTAACTGTTTCGTTATCCTCGATTTTTTTTCTTATTGGATAGGATTTCTTTAAGAAATTTGGCATATGAGGGCATTTGTGTGATGGCTTCTGTAAAGGGAATTGTAATGTTTAGTTGCTTCAGAAGTTCAACAAATTTCCTAAATTGACTCGCAGTTTTAGAACTTGTAACTCTTTGAGGATACGGAATGGGTGGTTTATAAGGAGGTGGAGGCACATAAGGTTTTTCTTTCTCTTCGGCCTCTTGGGTATTATCTTTTATTTCCTTTGGTTCACTTACCTGCTCAGTTGAGGTTTTGTCTGGTTTTTGGTACATGGCAGGGTTTTGGAGTCTTGGATCTACGGGTCCGTCTATTTCTTTTCCACTCCTCAGTATAACGGCATTTGCATGTCCTTTTGGATTAGGTTGCGGCTGTCCAGGAAATGTTCCAGCTGGAGCGGCTGTAGATGCTTGTTGTTGAGCCACTTGTGAAATTTGTGTTTCAAGCATTTTATTGTGGGTGGCTAAGGCGTCTACTTTGCTCGCTAGTTGTTTAAGTTGCTCGCTAGTGTTTATGTTTTGGTTCAAGAAGTCTTTGTTTGTCTGAGCTTGGGTAGCTATGAAGCTTTCCATCATTAGTTCGAGGTTTGACTTCCTAGGCATGTTAGGAACATTATTGGCTGGCTTTTGATATCCAGGCGGAACAGTTGGTGCTTGGCCAGGTGCATACAGGACGTTGTTATTCTTATACGAAAAATTAGGATGGTTTTTCCAACCTGGGTTGTAGGTATTTGAATAAGGATTTCCTTGTGAGTAATTTACTTGATCGGTTGGGACTCCTGCTAATATCTGACATTCTTGCGCAGTGTGTCCAGGGTTTCCACATAACTCACAGTTTGGAGTTACAGCAGCCACGGTGGCTGCGGGTTGTATGGTCAAGTTATCTAACTTTTGAACAAGGGCATCTACCTTGGCATGGACATGGTTAAGGCTACTGATTTCATACATTCCACTCTTTGTTTGAGACTTTTCTACTTGAGTTCTTTCACCTCCCCATTGGCAATGGTTTTGGGCCATGTTTTTAATGAGTTGATAGGCTTCGTTGTATGGCTTGTCCATAAGTACACCGCCCGCGGAAGTGTCTACTGTCAGTCTTGTGTTATACAGAAGCCCATTGTAAAATGTGTGAATGATTACCTAGTCTTCGAGACCGTGATGTGGACATATCCTCATCATGTCCTTGTATCTCTCCCACGCTTCATAGAGAGATTCTACATCTTTTTATCAAAATCTGTTGATTTGAGCTCTCAGCATAGCAGTTTTGCTCGGCGGAAAATATTGGGATAAGAAAACGTTCTTCAGTTCTTCCCATGTTGTAACTAAGTTGGAGGGCAAGGATTGCAACCAAGCCCAAGCTCTGTCTCTTAGTGAGAAGTGAAAGAGGCGCAGTCTTATCGCATCTTGAGATACACCATTCGCCTTTACAGTGTTTGCGTACTGCACAAACTTGATCAGGTGTTCATTAGGGTCGTCCGTAGGATTTACAGCAAATTGATGTTGTTGGACGGCTGATAATGAGGGTTTTAGCTCGAAATCGTTTTGATTGATAGCGGGGCAGCAATGCTGTTGTGAGGTTCTTGTTGGGACGTGGTAGCGTAGAATTTAAGAGGACGATTTTGTGGTCCTTCTTCAACCATGGTTGGTTTTTCTTCTGGTTTAGTAGGAAAGAAGATATCGGGAATATCGTACCTTTGTTGGTACTCTAGTATTCAACGTCTTATATATAAGAAACGCTCTAGTTCAGCGATTGGTGGTGCTAAGTTATCGCCTTGTGAGCGAGTACTTGGCATACAATCGGGGGAAATAAGGGAAAGAAGACTAGTTTTTATTTTTTACCTTAGTCTATATTGTGCAACGAAAGAATCAGACTATTTAACTAAATCAGGTCCCCGGCAACGGCGCCAAAAACTTGATACGTGTCGTGACTATATATAGAATATAGACTATCGGGTACTTGACTGCAAGTGCACAATCCAGTCGTTTTAGTTTTAAAAGATATTGAACCCACAGGGACCGATGGTCAAACTAGTGCTACTAACGTCACTATGTTTAGCTAAGGGAATGATTCATAGAAGTTCGGGTGCAGAAAATGAAATCTAAGAGAAATTTAGTTTTAAGAAAGTATTAATAAAAGGAATCACTATGCAACGTATTAATCTTCAGGGATTCGATAAGTCATCGGTGTATAGTTCAAATACCAAATATCTTTCAGTAGAAAATACTTATTTAAAAGACTTTATCTCACGCTCTCGTGGTTGTTGATTCGGTCTATAGCTTTAAGTCAGAATGTACGCTCTCGCTGTCCCATTTGAAGTTAAAAATACTATTTGAAAATAAATAAGTTCTAATTGCTTTTAAAGTGCTCTCGCTGTTTTTAAAATCAATGCCTAGTTTTTACTATCCAGCTCGAGCCTCACGCTCTCGCGATTGTTGGTTCTCACCTTAGTTAATTTCCCACTCTTGTGGCAAAATCGTATTAAATAGCTTCTCACTTTTGTGAAAAAGTTAATTAAATTTAAATTAAAAACCTCAGCCGAAAAGATTGTTTGAGAAAAGGGGTTTTCACCGATTATTATTAAATCCCATCCAATTAAGTTGTTACATACCGATACCGGTAATTTAGCCGGACATGTTAAACAGCGCAAACACAGACGAGCATAGACAGATTAATAGTGCAACAAACATAATTATAATAACAGAGCAATAATAATAATAATTGAATAAAAACCTGGCAATTGGATTAATAGAGTACGTCGAATCTTGGAGTACTTGAGCAGTCCTCCATAGGTCGGTAGGATTCCGCTTCTTCGACACAATTGCTTACAAAATTAAATAAAGTGTAGTAGTTCCCCAGTGTAGGAAACTACTACTTTGGCTAACTGAAAAACGGAAAGGAAAGGGGAAAACGGAAATTCTAAACGGAATGGTAACTGAATTACGGTAAGGAAAACAAAGTTGCTGAAGGAAAATAACACTAAAAAGCTAGAATATTGTAGAAAAATTAACTGCAGAGAGAATGTAGACGTTCCATTTTTTTCCAACCTTCGTCCTTTTTATATTCCTCGTGGGTCTTGGAAGTTGAGATAATTAAGGGTGACTGATTGAGTGAGGAATCCACGGGGAAGTCATTCTGTTGGAGAGAATTTAGGCACGTTTTGGTTGCCTCTGTTGACTGCTTCAAGCGTAAAATCTGGTCGTTTGACGCTCGTCATGGGCCTGTGACGGTCGTCATGCACCTCGTGACGGTCGTCACATCAACAATTTTTGTATTATGGTTTTTCTGCTTTTTCTGCTGCTTTCTCATATGTTTCTTCTTCTTTTTCTTCCTTTTCTGCATTTTGCTCATTTATGCTTGGAGATTGAAATACTTGCAAAAATAACTCGAATACTTGCGAAATAATCGGAATATGAACTAAAGTGGTATGATCTTTGAGTGTAAATCTAGGCAAATATATGATGTATTTTCCCGTTATCAAGGTTATAAATATATTAAAAATAGAAATTGATGGGAACCTGAGAAAGGGGAAAAAGGGAGGTTTTTTATTAGTGTGCTCGCCAAGATCTCGTAATCTCGTGCCTACATATCCTTATGGTGCAATAAGGAAGTCAGAGCATTCGTAGTTCGGGGAACTACGACTGGTTGGTGTCTTTTACCGAACAACTATTTAGATTGCGTTCTAAAGGCTAAACGTCGGCTTGTTTACTCTCGGCGGAGGCTTAAGCACTAGTTTGTTATGCGCGTTAGAAGGGATTAATATGTTGAATTTTTGGTTTGATTGGGTTCGATCACACGTGGGCGAAGAAAGATAGGTTTGTTGTGTTAAGATGTTTTTGGTTGGATGACGATTACTTCGAAGGGTGAGTAAGACAACTCGTATCCTAATAATTGGGAAAGGGGATAGAAGACTCTAGACCGCTTTCTTTTTCATCCTTAATTGTAAAAGGATTTAATGAAGATCAAGGTGTTTTGAATGGATGACGAATACTCGGATAGTCGAGTAAGACAACTCGTATCCTAATAGTCGAGAAAGGGAATGGAAGACTCTAGACCACTTTCTTTTTCATCTAAGTGATTATGAAAATAAGTTTATGTATGGTTGATGTATTTTTAGAATAGACAACAAGTACTTGAATGGCTGAGTAAGACAACTCATATCCAAGCATTTGAGGAGAGGAATCGAAGGCTCAAGACCATCTCCCTTTTCATATAGTTTATTGTGAAAATGATTTGACTTACGATATAAGTGGGTGGAAAATGACAATTGTTCGACTTGCCGAGTAAGAGAACTCATATTCATACAATTGAGGAGAGAAGTTGAAGACTCAAAGTCATCTCCGTTTTCATTTCGTTATTATGAAATAGTTTGATTTAAACAAGTTAGGAAAGTCTTTAAGAGAGATGACAATTATTTGACTAACCGAGTAAGAGAACTCGTATTCAAACAATCGAGGAGAAGAGTTAAAGGCTTAAACCCATCCCCCTATTCATTTCATTATTATAAGAATGCATTGATTTAATTATGCTTAAGCGGATAGGAATGATAACTTTTTGATGAACCGAGTAAAAGAACTCGTATTCAATTAATCGAGGAGAGGAGTTGAAAACTCAAAACCATCCCCATTTTCATTTCTAAATAAAATAGTATTTGATTGTAATTAGGCATTTTAATTTTGATTTGAATAAAAATACTCGACATTGGATCGCGGTTTTTAAATTTATGTTTTGGGAATGAATTGGATTTTATTTTAGTGAATCAATCATCTACTCGATTAATTAATAATCGAGTAGGTCTCATTGTAAGAAAGCCCAAGAGTAAGCTATGTGAGGTTGACGACGATGCTTAAAAGCAATCGAGTTACAAGGGCATGTAAATGAGCTCGATATGGAATCAAAACTTGTGTGATTTTTTAGTGGTTTAAAGTGGTTTGGAATTGATGATGAAATTGAGTAGAATCGAATTTGTATCATGAAATGATATTGGAGGAAATAGATCAACTTTTAATCCTCAAAATTGAATTACTAAAGTTCGATTAAATCGATTAACTAAATTAATTAAGATTAATTATCAAAATTATTTAATTAAATCAAATAATCAAGTTAATTAAAATTAATTAATAGTAATTAACTAATTGGTAAAAATTTAATTAATTAATTCATTATAATTAAAAGAGAAAAAATTAAGTGACAATATCAATTTATTTAATTGAATCGGTGTGATCAAACCGGTTTGTGCGAATTGACAACATGATTAATGTCATTCGCAAAATCATAACACGGTGAAATGTTCTATTATTTTTTTGAGACTTTAGCGGCATATCGGCATGAAATTTCCGAATCCACAAATCGAAATATCGATTCAACGCAATGTAATAGAAACAAATTATATTATAGTTCATAATGAGTTGCCAAAAATCAACAATGCCGCGATATAATTGGGTCAAAATCCATGTGCAATGTAATGTTTCAACAACCAATTAACCATATAATTACACATTTTTTTAGCAATCAATTGTCAACATAATTACAATATTAATAATTAATTATAACATAGCCAAAATTTCATGATTAACATTATCACGTGCTACCTATCTATAACAGAAACCAATTCACCCATAACTTTGGAAAAATATAGAAAACTAATTTTTAACTTTGAGATTTCCACAAATTAGAAATTTACTTTAAATCCAACTTATGCTATATCATGAAAAAAAACAAAATGTCATTTTAGTGTGGAATTTCTATTAATATCAACACTTAACAACCAGTCCACTATTAGCATCAATTTTGCATTTAATGCAGATTTCCATACAAAATTGTTTATGCCAATCACAGGTACAAAGTCGACAAACTTTAACATGTTTATACAGAATTAAAGAATGCCGTGAATATGAGTTTTTCAATTTATTGTTCAAAATAAGAACACCGTGAAATTTTAACATGTAACATTATATTCCTAATTGGATCGAAACAAAGGGAATATGAAGATAAAGGAAAATATATTTTATCGAATGATTTGAAGGTTACCGGTGCCGCACAACATGGTCGTCGGATCTGGTCACGGATGGCCGTGGTGGAGATTTGGTATGTGACGTGGGGATGTAGGGGGTTGGCGACGGAAACCGCGGTGGGGTTTTTGTAATTTGTGAGGTAGAGTTCGGTTGGAGCTCGCGGCGGTGATAGAGGTTGACGCGGTGTGTAACGCCCCGATTTTTATTAAGTGTTATTATTATTATTTTTATAATGTTTGATTTATAATTATTTCGGTAAAATATTTTATTGTGTGTTAATATATTATTAGAGTTTAATTATAAGAATTATGGTATAATAGCTATTGGGCCTAGTGGTGTATATAGTAATTAAGGGAGGTGTAACAATTAAGCCCATTAGTTAGTTTTTATTTAATTAAAACAAAGAATAGAAATAGAATAGATATAGAAAGAAGAGAAATAGAAAGAAGTAGAGAGAAGGAGGAGAAAATAGAAGAAAAGAGAGAAACGTTAGGGTTTGGAGGAGGAAGAGGAAATTGGAGAAGAAGAGCATCATCTTGTTCAACCCAAGCTTGCTAGAACACTATAGAGTAACTCAATCATCATCTCTAAGGTAAGGGTGTGAGTTATCATTTCCTATAATTATGAAAATGATGGGTTTTATGTGGGTAATGGTTGTTAGAGGATATTGTTGGGTTTTGATGTTGGGATTGGATTCCTTGCTTTGAAAATGTTGTTTGTGTTCTTGATGTAGTGTTGATTGTTTGTGATTATTGAACATGTATCAATTCTTTGCAAAATGTTAGGGTTAGGTTTAGAAGAATGATAAATAACATTGTGTGTTGTGTTGTTGTTGATGGTTTGGGGTTGATGTATGTTGTGAAAAATATGCTATTGTGTTGATGAATTAAAGTATGAGTAATTTCACAAATTGTGAATTTAGGAAGTGTTGGAAATTAATTGAATGATGTTTAGAATGATGAAATAAAAGTTAAATTGTGGTTAGAATGGCTTTGTAATATTGAAAATATTGTAGTTCGTTGAATTATGAGAATGAGACTTTTTACGGAATCAAAATCGGAGGTCCGGAAGGTATTTAACGGTCAAAAACGCATTTTCTATGTTTCCTGCTAAATTCGCGGCGCGAAACAGAGTTCGCGGCGCCAACTGAGTTGAAAACAGAATTCTTTTGTAAACTTCCAAAAGTCATAACTTTTGAACCATAACTCCGTTTTGGTCCCCGTTCGAAGCGTTGCGAAGCTTATGAAATTTTCTACATGTTGTTGATGTTTATAGGCCATTATAAGGGCTTATTTTAATAAGTGATTATTTTGGAAAAGTGATTAATAATTGATATAGTAGGAAGCCTATTTGATTAATGAGGAATACCACTTAACAATAGCGTGTAGGTGTGCGATGTAAATAAACATAGCATGAGGTTGAGTTACCTAAGAGATTTTATGATGAAACAATTGATTGTGATGAATATTCTCATTTGTTTTATATATAAACATATTAATGAATGTTGGTGAAGATGATGTTGTGTGAATGCTTTTATGCATGTGAATGGCGACGTGGCCTAAATGGCAATAGCGACGTGGGCTTCAGCCATTGTGATGAGTTATGTTGATGTGATGATGATTTTGGTGTATGTGTATCATTTATCATGGAGTCACATACATTTGCATAAGCGACCTTGCCTTTTGGCAATAGCGACGTGGCCTTTTGGCAAAAGCGAAGTAGGCATAAAGCCTTGGCCTTGATGGCAAAGCGACGAGTCAGTACCGCATAGAATTTGCATAGTTGAGTCACATATGTTGGTTATGTTTATTTCCGCATTTTGTGATAATTGTTGTTATGTGACGGTTTATGATGTGCGGTGATATTTTGTGATGATGCGATGAATCGTAATGTTTTATGATGGATTGATGAAATGTTAAAGTGATGAGATGCTATGATGTAACATTGATGTTGTGGATGATTATTGACTTTGTTTATGATTAAATACATAAGCATTCAAGTGAAGGATTGTGCGATATGGTAACAATATTTCTAACTTTCCGAGTTTACTTATACATTGCTTATCATTATCTTGATTATATGATTTGAGTATCTAACCCTTTTGTTGTTGGCCGTTACCTTTATATTGGTAACGTGCAAGTGCTCCGCGTTGAGAGGAGGATAGTGGTAGCACACTTTTGGCGTCATTGCTCTGATTAGGATTGTAACACTCAGGGGTTAATGAACGCTTTTCATGATTTTGATAGTAACAATGCCATTTTGTATATCATTGTATATGATAGTTGTGATGGGCATTTGCTTGCTTGTTTTCTTTTGAATGTGTAAAAGTACGACTCAAATTAATTATCTAAATGATTTCCGTTGTGATGTTTTATGTATTGCTGCTATATGGACTAGGTGAATCCATATACAATGTTGTTTATTCTTTAACAAGGACTAAGTGGATCCTTGCGCAATTGTCGTGTTGTGTAATTTGTTTAAGTGTTGATGAAATGATATATGTGATGCCTCAATTTTGTCTGAAATTTGTTTACTCTAATTTTTAATTGAATTTACGACGGGTAGAATTGGGGTGTTACATTAGTGGTATCAGAGCAGGTCGGTCCATCCGACCACGTTGTTGAGTCTTTGTTGTTTAACGACCTTGTGTTGTTAATTTGTTGATAATCCTTGTTTGTGTTGAGAGCAGAAGTGTAAGATGGCCGGAAGAAACGCTGGGAGGAATGATGAGGCTCTTGCTGCAGCTATGTAGGCAATGGCTCAGGCGTTCCAGAACCCACCCAATGCTGACGAGAACGTGGGGTCTCGTAGTCTGGCGACGTTTCAGAGGGAGAACCCGCTTACTTTTCTGGGTAGGTATGATCCTGAAGGAGCCTTGGCTTGGTTGAAAGAGATTGAAAGAATCTTCAGAGTGATGGATTGCACTCTTGTGCAAAAGATCCATTATGGAACTCATAAGTTGTCAGGTGAAGTCGATGATTGGTGGGTGGACACTTGTCTAAGGTTGGAAACTGCGGGCGAGGAGATTACTTTGGAAGTGTTTCGTAGAGAATTTCTGAGGAAGTATTATCCAGAAGATGTGCAAGGAAAGAAAGAGATTGAATTCCTCGAGTTGAAGCAAGGGAACTTGTCAGTCACGGAGTATGCTGCTAAGTTCACTGAATTGGCTAAGTTCTATCCTCACTATGATGGAGCCAATGCCGAATTCTCTAAGTGCATCAAGTTTGAAAATGGATTACGCCCGGAAATTAAGAAAGTTGTGGGATATCAAAAGATTCGCGTCTTTGTGGATCTGATTGATAGTTGTAGAATCTTTGAAGAGAACAACAATGCACACTATAAGATCTTGTCTGAGAAGAGAGGAAGGGGCCAACACAGCCGTGGTAAGCCATATGAAACTCTGGTTGGAAAAGGGTAACAGAAAGTGATTCCGGGTCGAAGAACAAGTGGGGGAGATGCTCCTGCTAATGTTATCTGTTTCAAGTGTGGAAAGTCGGGTCAAAAGAGTAATGTGTGTAGGCTTGGTGAAACGAGATGTTTCCGTTGTGGTATGTCGGGACATGCGGCTCGTGATTGTAAGCAGAAGGATGTTGTTTGCTTGAACTGTGGGGAGGGAGGACATATCAGTGCTAAATGTCAGAAGCCAAAGAGGGGACAAGAGAGTGGTAAGGTGTTTGCTTTGTCGGGAACTCAGACTACAAATGAAGATGGACTTGTTCGAGGTACTTGTTTCATTAATAGCATTCCTTTAATTACTATTTTTGATACCGGTGCCACACACTGTTTTGTTGCTGCGGATTGTGTTGAAAGATTGGGTCTTTCTTTGTCTTCCTTGGGTAGAGATATGATTGTTGAGGTTCCCGCTAAGGGAACGGTATCTACGTCTCTTGTGTGTAAGAGTTTCCCCTTGTCAATATTTGGTAAAGATTTTGTAGTTGATCTTGTTTGTTTTTCGCTTGTCGGGTTGGATGTAGTATTGGGTATGGACTGGTTGAAATCCAACTATGTTCATATTAATTGCTACAACAACGCTGTGAGGTTTTCTTCTGCCGAAGAAGAGGGAAGAACAAAATTGTTATCCAAGAAACAATTGAAGGAGTTCATAGAAGAAGACACCTTGGTGTTCTTGTTGATGGCAAGCTTGTCTGTGGAGAGTCAGGTTGTAATTGCGGACTTGCCGGTGGTGTGCAATTTCCCTGAAGTTTTTCCCGATGAGATTCCTTGTGCACCGCGAAAGAGAAGTTGAGTTCACTATTGACCTTGTACCTGGTACTAGACCCATCTCTATGGCGTCGTATAGGATGTCAGCATCAGAGTTGGCTGAACTGAAGAGTCAGCTATAGGATTTGCTTGAAAGGAAGTTTGTGAGACCTAGTGTATCACCTTGGGGAGCTCCAGTTTTGCTGGTGAAAAAAAAAAGACGGAAGCATGCGACTTTGTATTGATTATAGACAATTGAATAAGGTGACGATTAAGAATAAGTATCCACTCCCAAGGATCGATGACTTGATGGATCGGTTAGTGGGTGCTCGTATTTTCAGTAAGATTGATCTAAGGTCGGGCTACCATCAAATTAAGGTGAAAGATGAGGACATTCAGAAAACTGCTTTCAGGACTCGTTATGGACACTACGAGTACACGGTGATGCCTTTCGGCGTTATTAATGCGCTGGGAGTATTCATGGAGTACATGAATCGCATTTTCCATCCTTATTTGGATCAATTGGTGGTGGTGTTCATAGACGACATTTTGGTTTATTCTAAGTCGGAGGAAGAGCATGTGGAACATTTGCGTATTGTTTTGCTGGTGTTGAAAGAGAAGAGATTGTATGCTAAGTTGTCGAAGTGTGAGTTTTGGTTGAGAGAAGTTAGCTTTCTTGGTCATGTTGTTTCCGGTGACGGAATTGCGGTTGATCCATCGAAGATTGATGCAGTGTTGCAATGGGAAGCTCCTACGTCAGTTACCGAGATAAGAAGTGTCCTAGGCTTGGCAGGTTACTATAGGAGGTTCATAAAAGGCTTTTCTAAGTTGGCACTTCCTTTGACTAAGTTAACTTGTAAGGGTGCTGCTTTTGTGTGGGATGTCCAATGCGAAGAAAGTTTTCTTGAGTTGAAGAAAAGGTTAACAACGGCTCCGATTTTGATTTTTCCAAATCCCGAGGAACCGTTTGTGGTTTATTGCGATGCTTCGAAGATGGGATTAGGAGGCGTGCTTATGTAGAATGGTAAGGTGGTTGCTTATGCTTCTAGACAATTGAGGATTCATGAGAAGAACTACCCTACGCATGATTTGGAGCTTGCGGCGGTTGTGTTTGTTTTGAAAATTTGGAGACATTACCTTTATGGATCTATATTTGAAGTCTTTAGTGACCGTAAAAGCTTGAAGTATTGGTTTGATCAAAAAGAGCTGAACATGAGACAAAGGAGATGGCTGGAATTGCTAAAGGATTATGACTTTGGGTTGAACTACCATCCGGGAAAAGCGAATGTGGTGGCCGATGCTCTAAGTAGGAAGGCTTTGCATATGTCGACCTTGATGATGAAAGATTTGGAGTTGATTCAGAAATTCCGAGATATGAGCTTAGTGATCGAGGTGACACCAAGAAGTGTGATTTCGGGTATGTTAAAGATTAACAATGATTTTCTTGATAGCATTAGAGAGGCTCAGAAGTTGGATATGAAACTTGTTGATGTGATCATTGGACTTGGACAATCTGAGAATGAGGATTTCAAATTGGATGCACAAGGTGTGTTGAGGTTTCGTGATAGGATTTGTGTTCCTGATGATGTGGATTTAAAAAGGATGATCTTGGAAGAAAGCTATAGGAGTAATTTGAGTATTCATCCCGGAGCGACTAAGATGTACAAAGATTTGAAAAGATTATTTTGGTGGTCGGGAATGAAGCGTGAAGTAGCTCAGTTCGTGTATGCGTGCTTGACTTGCCAGAAATCAAAGGTGGAGCATCAGAAACCTGCGGGGTTGATGCAACCGTTAGAAATTCCTGAGTGGAAGTGGGATAGCATTTCCATGGACTTTGTGACGGGTTTACCGAATACATCTAGAGGATGTGATGCTATTTGGGTGATTGTTGATAGGCTTACGAAGTCGGCTCACTTTATTCCTATTAACATAAGTTATCCGGTGTCGAAGTTGGCGGAGATTTATACCAATGTTATTGTGAAGTTGCACGGTGTTCATCTTTGTATTGTTTCGGATAGAGATCCGAGGTTCACTTCAGAATTTTGGAAGAGTTTGCAAGAAGCTTTAGGTTCCAAGTTAAGGTTGAGTTCGGCGTATCATCCTCAGACGGATGGTCAAACGGAGAGGACTATCCAATCCTTGGAAGATTTGTTAAGGGCGTGTATTCTTGAACAAGGAGGTTCATGGGATACTCACCTTCCGTTGGTGGAGTTTACTTACAACAATAGTTACCGTTCAAGTATTGGAATGGCGCCTTTTGAAGCTTTGTATGGGCGGAGGTGTAGGACTCCGTTGTGTTGGCATGAATCTGGTGAAAGTGTGGTACTTGGACCCGAGATTGTTCGAGAAACTACCAAGACAGTTAAGATGATTCGGGATAAGATGAAGATTTCTCAAAGTAGGCAAAAGAGTTATCATGATAAAAGGAGAAAGGATTTGGAATTTCAAGAGGGTGATCATGTGTTTCTAAGAGTCACACCTACGACCAGTGTTGGACGAGCATTGAAATCTAAGAAGTTGACTCCTGGTTTCATTGGACCGTATCAAATTACGAGTAGAGTCGGAAAAGTTGCTTATAGAGTGGAGTTACCGCCAAACCTCTCGAATTTGCATGACGTGTTCCATGTGTCTCAACTTAGGAAGTATATTCCGGATCCGTCTCATGTGATTCAAATGGATGATATTCAAGTGCGCGATAACCTTACGGTTGAGACGATGCCTTTGAGGATCGAAGGTCGTGAGACGAAGTCCTTACGGGGAAAGGAAATTGATTTGGTGAAGGTTGTTTGGATTGGTGCAGTCGGAGAAAGCACGACATGGGAATTGGAGAACAGGATGCGCGACTCCTACCCCGAGTTATTCTAATGAGGTAATTTTCGAGGACGAAAATATTTAAGTGGGGGAGAGTTGTAACGCCCCGATTTTTATTAAGTGTTATTATTATTATTTTTATAATGTTTGATTTATAATTATTTCGGTTAAATATTTTATTGCGTGTTAATATATTATTAGAGTTTAATTATAAGAATTGTGGTATAATAGTTATTGGGCCTAGTGGTGTATATAGTAATTAAGGGAGGTGTAACAATTAAGCCCATTAGTTAGTTTTTATTTAATTAAAACAAAGAATAGAAATAGAATAGATATAGAAAGAAGAGAAATAGAAAGAAGTAGAGAGAAGGAGGAGAAAAGAGAAGAAAAGAGAGAAACGTTAGGGTTTGGAGGAGGAAGAGGAAATTGGAGAAGAAGAGCATCATCTTGATCAACCCAAGCTTGCTAGAATACTATAGAGTAACTCAATCATCATCTCTAAGGTAAGGGTGTGAGCTATCATTTCCTATAATTATAAAAATAATGGGTTTTATGTGGGTAATGGTTGTTAGAGGATATTGTTGGGTTTTGATGTTGTGATTGGATTCCTTGCTTTGAAAATGTTGTTTGTGTTCTTGATGTAGTGTTGATTGTTTGTGATTATTGAACATGTATCAATTCTTTGCAAAATGTTAGGGTTAGGTTTAGAAGAATGATAAATAACATTGTGTGTTGTGTTGTTGTTGATGGTTTATGGCTGATGTATGTTGTGAAAAATATGCTATTGTGTTGATGAATTAAAGTATGAGTAATTTCACAAATTGTGAATTTAGGAAGTGTTGGAAATTAATTGAATGATGTTTAGAATGATGAAATAAAAGTTAAATTGTGGTTAGAATGGCTTTGTAATATTGAAAATATTGTAGTTCGTTGAATTCTGAGAATGAGACTTTTTACGGAATCGAAATCGGAGGTCCGGAAGGTATTTAACGGTCAAAAACGCATTTTCTATGTTTCCTGCTAAATTCGCGGCGCGAAATAGAGTTCGCGGCGCCAACTGAGTTGAAAACAGAATTCTTTTGTAAACTTCAAAAGGTCATAACTTTTGAACCGTAACTCCGTTTTGGTCCCCGTTCGAAGCGTTGTGAAGCTTATGAAATTTTCTACATGTTGTTGATGTTTATAGGCTATTATAAGGGCTTATTTTAATAAGTGATTATTTCAGAAAAGTGATTAATAATTGATATAGTAGGAAGCCTATTTGATTAATGAGGAATACCACTTAACTATAGCGTGTAGGTGTACGATGTAAATAAACATAGCATGAGGTTGAGTTACCTAAGAGATTGTATGATGAAACAATTGATTGTGATGAATATTCTCATTTGTTTTATATATAAACATATGTATGAATGTTGGTGAAGATGATGTTGTGTGAATGCTTTTATGCATGTGAATGGCGACGTGGCCTAAATGGAAATAGCGACGTGGGCTTCGGCCATTGTGATGAGTTATGTTGATGCGATGATGATTTTGGTGTATGTGTATCATTTATCATGGAGTCACATACATTTGCATAAGCGACGTGGCCTTTTGGCAATAGCGACGTGGCCTTTTGGCAAAAGCGAAGTGGGCATAAAGCCTTGGCCTTGATGGCAAAGCGACGAGTCGGTACCACATAGCATTTGCATAGTTGAGTCACATATGTTGGTTATGTTTATTTCCGTATTTTGTGATAATTGTTGTTATGTGACGGTTTATGATGTGCGGTGATATTTTGCGATGATGCGATGAATCGTAATGTTTTATGATGGGTTGATGAAATGTTAAAGTGATGAGATGCTATGATGTAACATTGATGTTGTGGATGATTATTGACTTTGTTTATGATTAAATACATAAGCATTCAAGTGAAGGATTGTGCGATGTGGTAACAATATTTCTAACTTTTCGAGTTTACTTATACATTGCTTATCATTATCTTGATTATATGATTTGAGTATCTCACCCTTTTGTTGTTGGCCGTTACCTTTATATTGGTAACGTGCAGGTGCTCAGCGTTGAGAGGAGGTTAGTGGTAGCACACTTTTGGCGTCATTGCTCTGATTAGGATTGTAACACTCAGGGGTTAATGAAATCTTTTCATGATTTTGATAGTAACAATGCCCTTTTGCATATCATTGTATATGATAATTGTGATGGGCATTTGCTTGCTTGTTTTCTTTTGAATGTGTAAATGTACGACTCAACTTAATTATCTAAATGATTTCCGTTGCGATGTTTTGTGTATTGCTGCTATATGGACTAGGTGAATCCATATACAGTGTTGTTTATTATTTAACAAGGACTAAGTGAATCCTTGCGCAATTGCCGTGTTGTGTAATTTGTTTAAGTGTTAATGAAATGATAGATGTGATGCCTCAATTTTGTGTGAAATTTGTTTACTATGATTTTTAATTGAATTTACGACGGGTAGAATTGGGGTGTTACACGGTGGGTCCGACGAGTGAAGAAGAAAAGGCCAATACAGGTGACTAGCACACATTTAGGAGTCAGTTCACACAACCTTGTTGTAGTATGCTTTCAGAATAAACCCTACTTCCATTAGGTCTTTTAAGGGTTGTAACGTGGCTTGGTTCATGGTTATTGAAACAAAGGATGTAAGGCTCAAATTTTGTTTTAACCCACCCATTCTTCATGATGATCTCCAATCCTACGCTCAGTTAATTCAACATACACATTCGTCTTTTTTGAAGGTGTAAGGATTAAGATGGTGATTCAAGGTCTCTTGAAACGACAACCACCTTATTTCATTTTTGGATGTCTATGACCCTTTGGTTTTGGTATGATGATCACTAAATCTTGTTTTAGTTTGTTAAGGATTTTTATTGCCTCTTTTGACTTTTGTTTTGATCCCTAACTTTTGCCTGGACCACTTCTTGAAGCTTTGGTCCACCGGGATTGCCCTAATTTTTGCCTAAGTCGCATCTTTAGGTGTTCGACTTAGCGGGCTCTTTCTTTGATTTTTTATTTATTTATTTTTTTGGGAAATTGTGGCAGCCAAGTCATTTGTCATTGAAGAACAACCAACATAACTTTTGGATTTTGCAAGGTTCCTTCGACATTTCAGGATGTGTACGAAGAATATCATGTGGTTGATCCTTAGACGGGATGTTTCATCTTGTAATTTGAATGCGTAGTTAGATTAACTGAACACTACCCTGCCCCAGGTTAAGCGTAAGGGTTTTGTAGATCCGAAAGAAACTCCTACTTCTAGGCTCGAAGTGGTTAAATAGGGACTAACTCCTTATCACTCCAGTGTTTGGGCATTTGAAATAATGCCTGTACATTATCAACAGGATTTTATTCGACAGCATACAATCAACAATTATGGGGATTTTGTTTTCGTCATCCACCCTTCAATCTTTGCTAAAAACAATTTGATAAGTGAATGGGAGTAATATTTTTTATATCAATGGAAAAGATGAGTGAATACGAAAGGATTCGTTCAAAACATGCATAATCGTTTCATTAATATTACCATTAAAGGAAACCAACAATACTTGAAAGTAGATAAGTACTTAACATGCAAAGAAAAATACAAATGAAAATGCTGAAATAGTCAAATGATTGCCAGTGCAGAGGAAACTTTCTCGTGTCTGGTCCGATGCTGGGCTAGCTTCCTTCAGAGTAGTGGTAGTTCTGCTCATCGAGACTAGCACGATAATCATCTTCAAATCTATTCTCAGAGATCTCTTCCACAGTTTGGGCTGATGGACCCGCATAGTTAGGCGAAGAAATATTGTTAATGTGAAGGTTTCGAGGCGCAAATAAGAACGTTTTGGAATCAAGCAGATTTTGTACCTTGCTTTTGAGCACCTTACAGTCTTCATTTAAATGCCCTTGTGCCCTAGCATGGAAGTCACATCTAGCATTGGCGTCAAAGCTTGATGGATATGGAGGACTTACTGGTTTTAGCTCCTTTGGCACTATCAGTCCTCTCTCAATTAAATACGGAAGTACTTGACTGTATGGCATTGGAAGCGGATCAATGTGTCTCTCTAGCTTTCTTGGCCTTGGTTGAGCATGTTGACGTTGTCGATGTGGAAAATCCTGTCGTTTGTATGGCTACTGAGGTGGAATCTGTCGTTGATACTGAAGAGATCCTTGGTTTGTAGGATATTGACCATGAGGAGAGAATGGTCTCTGATGTGGAGCTTGTGGGATTTCCCAAACTGCATTAACTTCAGCCTCTTCTTCCTTTTGGGAACTAGGAATAGATTCACTCTCCATGCTCTGGCTATTTGAGGCGCATTGGATTTTTCCATTTTTTGAGGCCATTCTCGATGCGTTCTCCAATTGATACCAAGTGAGCGAAGTCTGATGTTGCACTGCTAATCATCCTTTCGAAGTAAGGGCTTTGTAAGGCATCCCTGAATAACTCCATCAATTCTTTGTCTAAGAGCGGTGGTTCAACGCAAGCCGCTAACTCTCTCCATCTTTGGGCATACCCTCTAAAGGATTCACTATTTTCTTTAGATAAGGCCCTCAACTGCATGCGATCGGGAGCTATGTCCAAATTATATTTGTATTGCTTCAAGAAGGCGTTAGCTAGGTCCAGCCATGATTGAATACGACTCCTTTCTAACTTCATGTACCAGCTCAATGATGCCCCAGTCAAACTATCCTGAAAACAATGAATCATTAGCTTATCATCATGGGCATGAGAGATCATTTTTCGGCAAAGCATCATCAAATGGTACTTTGGACAGCTATCCCCTTTGTACTTCTCAAATTCTGGTACTTTGAATTTTGGGGGAATAACCAGGCCAAGTACCAAAGACATGTCTAAAGCATTCAGTTCAAGAGTATCTTGTCCTTCTATGGCCTTGAGTCTTTTCTCTAGCACGCAACATCTCTTAGCAATCTCATCATCTTGTGGTTGTTCAGCATTAACCACTAGGTTTGTTCCATGGGAATCTGGCACGGAGAATGCAAAACAGTGATACTCAACAACATCATGACGTGAGGAATTTTGGACAACATGACGTTCTTGTACAATAGAGTTATCAATTGGGGTTTGCACATGAAATTCTGGTATCAGATATGAGATGTCGAATGTAATGTCACGACACTAATATCTGAACAATACAATCAGGATAAAGATAAAGAATAGTAATGCAAGAGACACAAGCAATTGTTAACCCAGTTCGGTGCAACTCACCTACGTCTGGGGGCTATCAAGCCAGGAAGGAAATCCACTAAACAGAATCAGTTCAAAGACTCTCACTAAACAACACAAGTTACAGTCTTTTTCACCTAATCTCTACCCGTATGACTTCTACCTAAGAACTCTTAGATATGAGATCCCATCTCACTCCCCCTCAATCACACCAGTGATATTAAACAAGAATTACTTATAAAAAAAAAACACTCTTCAAAGACACACACTTGATCTTACTTAGCAGCTTCAATCAAGTAGACACACACTCATGCTTAAAAGCTTTGAGTGACAAATTACAACTCAAAAATCAGACCAATTCAATCATCTATGGATGAATTGAATGGCTTACAAGTCACACGACCACACAAGACTAAAACCCTTATTCTCTCTCAATATTTCGCTCTGTATTTCTTGTGTATCAAATAAGGTTTTCCATGTACTTTTTATAGAAGCTTTCAGCTGGGCTAGGACATCATAAAACCCTAAAACTATTTTCCATTCAAATCTTCTTATGACAGTTGGTTAGATCTCTTTGGAAAATAAGTTAAATCACATTGTAATCATTGATTGATATCGTTTTCAATTAACTTATCAATCAAACATAGATTGCCATTAAAAGCGCAATCACATAACACATAACATTCAGACTGAATGTTCTGTGTACAGATGTCATGACATCGGGTCTGACATCTTGGAACAATCCTGCATAATTCCATTTTAAATATCCAGCAGGTACATAATATCAGATGTCATGACATCGGGTATGACATCCTGAAACAATCCTGCATAATTATATTTTAAACCTCCAACAGGTACAGGATATCTTATGTTAAGACATCACATGTAACATCTTGTGAACACTCTTTGTTTTACCAAAATTGCTGCCAACATTTAGAACCAACAAACTCCCCCTTTGGCAAATTTTGGCTAAAACATATATGAATCCATTTTGTTCACAAGAAAAACACATCAGCAGTTAAACAGCCTAACAACGTTTAAGCAGCAACAGAAGCAAACAGAATTACTAGCTATAATAGTAACTAGTAAAACACACATAAAAAACATGGGTACTTCTTCTCCCCCTAAGTCTGTTCAATACAGACATCTCCTTCAACACATGTAACATTCAGCGTTTCCCTCTAACATCTCCTTCAACATCACCCGTGCAACCACAGAATATGCATAGAACATCAAACATCTCCTCCAACATCACAGAACATAACATTATTCTGTCCCACATCAAACATCTTCTCCAACATTAGCTACTCACCTGTTTTTACAATAACACATAATAACTGCAGCTCTCCACATCTCCACACATTAACTGCAGCTCTCCATATAATAACTTCTCCCCCTTTTTAGTCAAAATAGACCAAAGGTGACCAATTAGACAAAATAAATGTCAATCAGTCCTGCAGAGAATGTCACAAGAGATGTTATAACATATAAAATGTTAAAACATAAATGTCATGTGGTACAAACCATAATTATACACAGTTGTAATAGCTGAGATAATCAGAAATCCAGGGAACTCATAAAGAGCCCAAATATTACATCATGGCATCAGAAAGGACTGCAAAAAATTACAAACATTCAAACAGAAAAACAACAAAACATCCAAGCTTCCAAAACAGCCAAAACAACACCCAGAACAACACAGTCTTCATAACAGGGTGACCTTTACAACTTAGTCTAAGGAAGTAGCATCTTCTTCACCTTCAGATTCAGAATTGCCACTAGATTGATCTTGAGAATTGGACCTCTCACTTGAGGTATGGGCATCTGACTCCTTGGCTTCACCAACCTTATCCATATCTTCCTGCTCCAAGCTACTAATGAGAACCTCTAAAGCCTCTTTCCTAGCCTTGGCAACCCTAATCCCATTTTCCATCTCCTTACAAGTTTCCTTCAATTGAGCAATCAAGCCACCTTGAGAGGCTGGCTCCTTTCTTGCAAATGTCATGACAACATCATTGACATGGCTTCCTTCAAATAACTTGTAGTGAATGGACAATGGAGGCTTCCTTCTGCTGGGAATATCACTTGTTTTTAGAATACCAGGTTGTTGGCTTAAAATAATTCCACAAATGGTAGAGGGAAAGGCAATAGGCTGCTTTACTGCATTAGTGGAGGCATGTCTAACAATTTGTTCAAACATGAACCTTCCAAAATCAAAGTTGAGCCTGATTCCAATAGCATAGATTATTCTTCCAAGACCATTAGAGATAGTTGAGATATGGTTTGTTGGCACCCAGTTGGCTGAACCAATCTTATGCAAGATGGCATATTTAACAGTTAATTTTCCAGCTGGTAGATGCTTCTTACTTGGCCATTCCTTGACTTGGCCATCAGTAATTGTCCTTCAGACTTCATTGTCTGTGGCCTCTAACTCCACACCTCCTTCAGTTCCTCTCCCTAGGAACTTATAGATTATAGTTGGGGAGAACCTTACACATCTTCCTCTCACAAACACCTTGCAAAATTCCTTGCTATTCTTGTCAGAAATATCCTCTACGATATTCACCACAAACTCCTTCACTAACCCTTCAAAACATTGGGGCAAAGCAACAACTGTTTTCATTAAGCCTGCAGATTTGATCAACTCCATAACTTCCTTCACTTCCACAGCATATTTCCCGAGTTCCCTCTCCACAGCAACTCTTCTCTGTATAAAAACTTCCATTTGGCAGCACCATCTTCCAGATGGAAGGAAATGTTGTCCAAATGCACAGCTGCAACCTTGGTTGGAGACTTCTTAACAGTTTGCCTTTTAGCAGGAGAGATGTCTGGGACATCGTCTTCGACATCCTCTTCAGATTCAGAACTCTCTCTGACCTTCCTCTTTATGACCTCTACTTTACTCCATGATTTAGAGGGTCCTACACCAGCAACCTTCTTACTTGTTCTGGCTGTCAACATCTCAGCCACAATTTTCCCTTTCCTAGTCTTAAGTTTCTTTGTAGTACTTGGTTTCACATGATGGACCAAGGTGTCATCTTCCTCTTCTGAACTCTCGTCCTCCAAATCAATAACCTTATCAGCAGTTTCATGAGACACATCTACTGGTTTCTTACTAGGAAAGGTTTTACCTAGAGAGCATAGTCCCTTAGCAGCCATGTCTTTCTCTGATCTAGATGAATCATCATCTTTCTCAGTTTGGGGTTCCACCTCAGGTGAGGGGTCCCTTCTAGACAGAGGGGTCGAAACACCCTTGACTGCATGCCCTTGGTTAAGAATCCTAGTTACCAGGTTCCTAATGACACGATCTGTATAGTGCATGTCATCCTTAGGAGGAGGGCTATCAGGAATATTACCTTGATTGTTTCGAGTCGTGAAAGAAGGGTCAGGGGCGTCGCCTGGAATAACAGAGAGGGGAATAACCTCCAAAATATCTTCATCCAGAAACTCCATAGAGGGAGTCCTTGCTTTGTGAGTGGGTTTTGATCCAGAGGATGAGGGATGTTGTGACATTTTGTTGAACTTTTGAGAGAAATGTTGTTGCCCTAGAAGAGGTTGTCTGAGAAGTTGGATGAAGATGGAAATGGTTGTATTGAGGTAGCGTGTGGAAATGACATAGATACTAGTTCCAATACTAGGTAATGATTTACCATAAATGAGGCACTTTCTTTTAAGTGGGCAGAAAATATTTTTATTACCTTTTCCACTCCACTTTAATTGCTATAAATTCTCATGAATACGAATCTCCAATTTCCCTCTTAAACATTCAAACTGATTAGCATCCCAAGCCTTTGTAAATTTGTCAGCTAATTGCATTTCATGCTTCAGTGCTATGATTTTCTCTTCCACAAATTCTCTAATGAAGTGTTGACAAATATCAATGTGCTTGGTCCTGCTGTGCTGACTAGGATTTTTGGAGATAGTTATAGCACTCAGGTTGTCATAGTACAATGTCATGACATCTTGTGTGACATTGTATTCAGTCAACATTTGTTTCAACCAACCCTGTTGAGAATAGCTACTTCCAGCTGCTATGTATTCAGCTTGATATATAGCACAAACACCATTTTCATCTTTCAAATGTGTAGGAGAAGGTGTCCTTTTATGATCTGCATTATCCATGCAAACCTTCTTAACCTTGTTCTTGGCATATTCACTTTGAGATAGAAAAATAGACTCTTCTATCTGCTTGACTTGTAGCCCAAGTCCAACAAGGCTCATCTCAACCTTAGACAACATTTGTCTAACAACATGTTCTACCATTTGATCTGACCTCCCACCAAACCCAATATTATCCACATCTATTTGAGTCACCATGAGCTTTTCTCCTTCATTTTTCACAGATAGGGTCTTGTCAATACCTCCCTTCTTGTAGCCATTGTTAGTGAGGAACACTATGAGTCTCTCATACCAAGCCCTAGGAGCTTGCTTCACACCATAAAGGGCTTTATTCAATTTGTACACATGCTTTGGAAGGTTTGAATCTGTGAGTCCTTTAGGTTGTTCAACATATACCTCCTCTTTCAAGTAGCCATTCAAGAAGGCACTCATTTGGGACAGTTTGAACCTCAGAATACATGCCACTCCATGCACTAATCTAATAGACTAAGGGCGAGCTATGACATTTGTTCTTTCAGGTCTGGGAACCAGTTCCCACACTTCATTCCTCTTGAATTGACCTAACTCCTTCTGTATGGCATTGATCCAGAACTCATCAGTCAAGGATTCCTTGACATTTCTAGACTTAATCTTGGACACAAAGCAGCCATGTGAGATCACTTCCCTTGATCTAGTTGTGACCCTTTTATTTGGATCTCTCTTAATGATATCTTTGGTATGATCCTTCTGAACTCTGATGGAGGGTCCCTTGTTGATTTTGTCAGGTTCAGCTTGAAGAGGTTCATTCTCCTTGTCAGAGAAGTCAGTTGGGGAATCATTCAGAGATATCTCAACATCGTCTGTGACATTAGTTTGTTGGTTATCAATCACAACATTAATAGATATCATCACTTTAGTGCTGGAATTAAAAACTCTATATGCTCTGTTGTAGCCCATAAATAATCCTTCATTACTTTTAGGATTCATCTTCCTTCTTTGTTCACTTCTAATTTTGATAACTTGACTTTCCTTTTCTCCTTGAAGTTTTAGAAAAAGATCTTTGAACACATCAAATTTGTTTCTTATAAAGTTGATCCAGGTGTATCTGGAGAAGTCATCCACCACTCCATATGCATACTTCTTCCCACCAAGGCTTTCCACCTGCATGGGTCCCATCAACTCCATATGGAGGAGTTCCAAACCTTTGGAAGTGGTGTCATGTCTGAGTTTCTGATGTGACATCCTTGTGTGACATTTCCCACAGACTTTTCTTTCATCAATCTTCAAGTTGGGAATTCCTCTAACAGCTTCACCATATATAATCATCTTCATACCTTTAAGATGCAGATGGCTCAATCTTTGATGCCACGTCTTCACTCCTTCTTCTTTGACTAAGGTACACTTATAAGAATAACCAATTTGAGAACTCCACATGTAACAATTGTCTTTGGACCTGACTCCTCTCATGATCACTTCACTTTCTTTGTTAGTAATCATACATTCAGTTTTAGTGAAGTTAATATTTAGACCTTAGTCACACAGTTGACTGATGCTTATTAGATTTGTAGTCAAGCCCTTAACAAGTAGGACATTGCCAAGATCAGGAACTCCAGGGCATTCAAGCTTACCAATCCCCTTGATTTCACCCTTTGCTCCATCACCAAAGGTTACATAGCTCGTGGCCTGAGGATGGAGGCCAGTTAGCAGGTTTTTGTTTCCAGTCATGTGTCTGGAGCACCCACTGTCAAAGTACCAATCTTCTTTGGCTGAACCTCTGAAGGAAGTGTGAGCTTTTAGACATGTAACATTAGTATTAGGAATCCATTGCTTTTTGTTGACAGGTTTGTGATGTTTGGGTTTAGGTTGATAATGAGCAGGCTAAGGGTAACCATACAGCTTATAGCATAAGGGTTTTATATGGCCAAACTTCCCACAGTAATAACATCTCCATTTTTGGTGTTTCCCTTTCTATTGTCTTCCTTTATGATGTTGTGACATATGATGTGACATCGCAGTTCTACTATCCATATGGTTATATTTAGGTTTGGATTTTGGTTTGCCACCAGTGTAACTGCACTCAACCTTAGATTCATTGAACCCAATGCCAGATTTGTCTCCTGTTATTTGACCAGTATGGAGAATCTTGTCTAAGGTGTCAGATCCATTGCTTAGCATCCTTACATACTTGGTCATCTCATCCAGTTTAGAATTCAAGAAAACAGCTTCCGTCTTTAACTTGGAGATGGTTTCCACATGTTCTGCCTTCTCATTCTCCAACTGTGCTATTAATTTCTTCTGGATTTCAACTTGTTGACTCTCATCTAGTTTGGCATTTAGAGCCACTGCTTCTGTTTCTAATTTGGAGATGGTTTTCAAGTGTTCTACCTTCTCATTCTTCAGTTGAGTTATTACCTTCTTCTGGCTTTCAACCTGTTTACACACCTCTGTACTTTTGTGACATAACTTTCTATCGGTAGTGGCCAACTCTTCAAAGGTTACTTCATCATCACTTGAGTCTTCATCAAAACCCCATCTTCCAGTCAAGGAAGTCACCAGATTTGCAGACTCTTCTGTTTCACTCTCATCAGACCAAGTGGCAGCAAGACTCCTCTTCTATTTCTTGAGGTAGGTTCCACATTCAGTTCTAATGTGTCCATACCCATCACATTCATGGCACTGTACTCCTTTTCCTTCTTTGGGCTTATCATCTGACCTTGTTCTTCTTCCAGTATTGTTGGATTTACTGATGTCAGATGAGATGTTCTTGACATTTGCCTTAGATCCTACATCCATCTTTTTCAAAAGTATGTTGAACTGTCTTCCCAGCATTGCTACATCATTTGCAAAATATTCATCAACATCCTGACCACTTTCCTCCTCTTCCTCCTCAATGTTTGACATGAAGGCTATGCTTTTGGTTTTCTTTTCAGATCCATCACACATTCCCATCTCAAATGTTTGGAGGGAACCAATTAGCTCATCAACTCTCATATTGGAGATGTCTTGAGACTCTTCTATGGCTGTCACCATCATAGAAAATCTCTTAGGGAGTGACCTGAGTATTTTCCTTACTAATTTTTCATCTGACATCTTCTCTCCCAGGGCTCCTAAGGCATTAGCAATTTCAAGGATACTCATATGAAATTCATGAATATTTTCATCTTCTTTCATCCTTAAATTTTCAAACTTGGTGGTGAGCAGCTATAGTCTAGACATCTTCACTCTAGAGGTGCCTTCATGAGTGATTTTGAGAATGTCCCAAGCACCTTTAAACACCTCACAATTGTTTATCAATCTGAAGATATTCTCGTCTACGCCATTGAATATAGCATTCAATGCTTTAGAATTTCCAAGGGCTAGATCATCCTCCTCCTTGGTCCATTGTTCTTCAAGCTTTTTATCAGTTGTAGCTTCTCCTTCCTTAGCAACTATTGGATGTTCCCGGCCTGTTAACACAACCTTCCAAGCCTTATTATCCAGAGATTTTAGGAAGGCTACCATTCGAGGTTTCCAGTAGTCATAGTTGGATCCATCCAAAATAGGTGGCTTGTGAACAGATCCTCCATCTCTCTCCATAGTACCAGAAAGTATCGTCCCTAGATCTCACCCAGCACCAGAGCAGGAATCCTGCTCTGATACCAATTGAAATTCTGGTATCAGATATGAGATGTCGAAGGTAATGTCATGACACTAATATCTGAACAATACAAGCAGGATAAATATAAAGAATAGTAATGCAAGAGACATAAGCAATTGTTAACCCAGATCGTTGCAACTCACCTACGTCTGGGGGCTATCAAGCCAGGAAGGAAATCCAGTAAATAGAATCAGCTAAAAGACTCTCAGTAAACAACACAAGTTACAATCTTTTTCACCTAATCTCTACCCGTATGACTGAAGGAGAATTGCGGTCCAAAACGCAGCGGAAATTAAAATTTTCTCCTTTAGAGATCCTTACGAATGGTCATGATCAGTGATAGAATATTTACCTCTTGTGATGATCGAAACCTTTGGTGCAGATCTCTTATGACGATCAAAACCTTTGATGCAGATCCACGAAGCGATCACGAACGTTGAACGATGACAACGTCTCTACTCAGTCCACACGAACGGGTTCCTTCAATCTCAGTGCTAGCTGGTACGAATGAAGGCTTTGAGTGAGAGAGAGAGAGTGAGAGAAAACGAAAATAATGCAACCGCAAATTTTTGCTTCTGCACAAGGGTTCTATTTATAGAACCACTTGTGTGGGCTTCAAGCTAAAAGCCCACTTAAGTGTATTTTGGCCCATATCTTATAATATGCCCAAAATCACTTAAGCTCATGGTACCTTACCATATTTCGTATTCTACTCAAGTACATCGTACCTTACGATGCTCTATAACTCACTTAAGGGCACCGTACCTTACGGTATTCCTTAGTTACTCTATCTCTCATCAATCTGTCCTTTGTGTGTGACCCTGTAGGTTTTCGTGACGTTGGCAATTATATTAAATCACGCATTTAACATAATAAACAGTGAGCGGTATCTAGCAACACATCACCGCTACCCAAGACACGAAAATGTCATGTGATCTGACAATTCCTTTCTGTGATAATACTTATGTGTATAATTACCCTTTTGCCCTTATGTCTATATTGAACACAAGGCATAGACCGTGTCATCCTTGTCCAGTTCAATATTGGGCCCATAGACATTTATCCTGTTATGCAGGATGGGCAAATTCCATCTAGGTCACTCATGTCCCTCAGCATGCTTTGTGGAGTACCCATCAACTGTCTTTATGGTTATCCAGTTACGGACAACGTTGGATCAGCAATAAAGCACTCGACTCTACATCTAGGATCCATAGTGGTTTCAGGTCGAAGAGTAGAATACACTATTATCACCATGAGAATAACTTATGACACCTTGCATAACTTTCTATATAGTATTCTCATAGCGGGTCAATCCGGTATAAATATTACTCCTAATATTCATACCTATGTTTAAGACTTGATAACTCTTTATCCATGATCCATGAGATGTGATCATCAGTCTACAAACATAATAGTCTTAATGCTTTAATGTTATCCCACTTCACACTAAAGCTCGACTACGGATACTTTAGGAATAATGTCCTTATGTTTAATGTGTTCTCATGATTAAGTCACACTCAATACATTAAACGGACTATCTATTCCAGGGACTTTATTAATCAACCATAATAAAGAGAATGCCTTTTATTATTCGATACAGGTACCAAAATGTATTGGCCTCTAGGGCTTACACCAACAATCTCCCACTAGCACTAGAGCCAATCAGGCATACCCCGTATGCCCATTGATCTAGTATGGCCATCATGCTTTTGCTGCGCAAGAGGCTTTGTCAGTGGGTCAACAATATTGTCAAGTGTAGGTACTTTACATATTTTCACATCTCCTCTATCTATTATCTCTCGAATGAGATGATAACGCCTGAGTATGTGTTTGGATCGTCGGTGCGATAGCACCATTGTTATCATAATAGAGACCAATGGGATCCATACTGCTAGGGACTATGCCAAGTTCACTAATGAACTTTTTGATCCAAACAACTCCCTTTGCTGCACTTGAGGCAGCAATATACTCGACCTCGGTTGTAGAATCAGCAACTGTATCTTGCTTTGAACTTTTCAAGCTCACAGCGCCACCATTTCAGCAAAACACATAACTATTGGAATCATTCATATTAAAGCGTCTCAGCACCTTGTCTATGTACTCTGACTTAGGCCAAGCATTTCATGATCTATCTCTATAGATTCTGATAGGCTGCTTCACCCAGGTCCTTCATAGAAAAGCATTTCCCCAACCAAGACTTTACTTGTTGCAGGGTAGGGATATCGATTCCAATGAGTAATATGTCATCTACATATAATACCAGGAATACGATCATGCTCCCACTAACCTTCTTGTAGACACAAGGCTCATCTTCGTTCTTGATGAATCCATACAGTTTTACTGTTTCATCAAGGCAAAGATTCCATGAGTAGGTCACAGGCTCATCTTGATCCATGAGTAATACATCACCTTGATCAGATATCCATATATCTCAGGTAGGTGACGTATCCTGCCTGACCTACGCTGGTCTTGTTCTACTTGAGCATGTTGCTCTTACACAACCACTTATGTTTCCTGCTCTAATTCCTCCATAGGTGTATCGATAATTTGTGATTCTTGAATTTCTTCAAGTTTTACTTTCCTCCCACTGATTCCTTTGGAAATAAAATCCCTCTCTAGGAAAACTCAGGTTTGAGCGGCAAACATTTTGCCCTCAGAAGGATTCTAGAAATAATATCCTCTTGTTTCTTTAGGATACCCCACAAATAAGCATTTGTCAGATTTGGGCTCAAGCTTAGTTGAAACTTGTCATTTCACATAAACCTCGCAACCCCAAATATTTATGTAAGACATATGTGGTTTCTTACCACTCCATATCTCATATGGTGTCTTCTCAACCTTTTTGGATGGAACACGGTTAAGTGTGTAAGCTGCTGTCAATAGTGCATGTCCCCAAATGGAGTTTGGAAGATCGGCGTGACTCATCATGGATCGGACCATGTCTAACAGGGTTCGATTTCTTCTCTCAGATACACCATTCCATTATGGTGTTCCAGGAGGAGTAAGTTGGGATAGGATCCCACACTCTTTCAGATGGTCATCAAACTTTAGGCTTAAATACTCACCGCCTCGATCTGATCGAAGAGTTTTAATATTCTTACCTAGTTGGTTTTGTACTTCATTCTTGAATTCCTTGAACTTTTCAAAGGACTTTGATTTGTGTTTCATTAAATACACACAACCGTATCTACTGAAATCATCGATAAATGAAGTACTGAAAACCTCCTCTGGCTGGAATGTTCAGTGGTCCACATACATCAGTATGTATGAGGGCCAAAAGATCATTAGCTCTTTCACCTTTTCCTGTGAATGGAGATTTTGTCATCTTCCAAGTACTTTGGGCAGTTTCTCTTCCAGTGTCCGGTCTTACCGCAATGGAAGCAGGTGCCTGCCTTTGTTATGCCTCCACTAGGCCTCAAAACAGTAACAGTGGGTCTGGGTTTGGCAACTTCCTTGCCCTTCCCTTTATCACCCTGCCTGGTGGGCCTTTTGTTCTGTCTCTTTCCATTTCCGATCATCAGAATGGACTTCCCTTTTGTCTTCAGATTTTGCTCGACAGTTCTTAACATGGCGAGCAGTTCAGGAAGAGATTTGTCCATATCAATCATATTGAAATTTAGGACAAATTGACTGAAACTATCTGGCAACGATTGCAAGACCAAATCAGTCGCAAGTTCCTTTCCGAGGGGAAAACCCAACCTTTCAAGCTTTTCCATATACCCAATCATCTTGAGCACATGGGGACTTATAGGGGCTCCCTCAGCTAACTTGCCTTGAAAAACGGTTTTTGAAACTTCAAACCTCTCATGCCTTGCTTGCTCTTGATAGAGCATCTTCATGTGTTCGATCATATCGAACACTGTCATGTTCTCATGTTGCTTTTGCAACTCTGAGTTCATGACATCCAGCATGAGACAAGCAGTTTTATTGGCATCATCGACATGCTTCTTATAAGCATCTCTTTCTACCTTAGGTGCAGAACTAGGAGGTTCCTCTTCAGGAACAGGTGTCTCCAAGACATACAACTTTCTATTATGTTTGAGGACAATCCTCAGGTTTCGGTGTCAATCCAGAAAATTTGTCCCAGACAATCAAGGATTGATCTCAAGATGTTGTTAGAGGTGTTTGCTGTCATGGTAATCTACATAAGGATTAATGAAAATATAAGTATCATTGACATATTTAATCAGGCCTTTAATTAAATATGCTCCCACTATTTTACTCAAAACAAATGACCCTCATCATTTGATTCGGATAATCCCGTTGGAAGATTTTCTAGTGGGTCGAGATCCATATTTCACTTTGTTCTAAGTCCGCGTAGGCGGATTACACAAAACTAGGTTATTTAGGTAGGAAATCCTTCCAATTGTATCTCATACAACTCTCGAAAATTTCAATTGGGTGAATAACTCCTTATTCCAATCCATCATATGGATTATTCCCAACTCTTGCTTCTAAACATATATAAGAAAATTATAATCAAGTTTGACTCATCGTTTTAGCAGTTGGATATTACAATTATCCCATCGCACCTTAACTAATACAAAACATGCACCTCGCGTAGGCGAAACCTACATATCCGATACCAGTCTTGATGAGTGCTAAAACTTGGAAAGCAAACACATATAATATTATTATAATTTGTTTAGTTAAGTTTGACCCATTGTTTTAACAGTTGGATATTACAATTATCCCATCGCACCTTACTAATATATAGATCATGCACCTCGCGTAGGCGAAACCTACATTATCCATTACTAGTCTTGATGAGTGTTAAAACTTGGAAAGCATAAACTTAATATTTAATTTTGAGGGAATTGCAATTATACTGATCTCACCGGCTTGTTTATCATATAAATCGTCTCTCACATGCATCAACATACATTCACATACATTCACATGCATCAACATACATACACAATGAAACAGTTATGGCCCCTAGCGCAATTGTTCTCCTAAGCCAATGAGAGAACCTAAGCTAACCTACAACGATCTAAGCTTCTCCAAGCAAGATCTTCAAGGTTGTCCTCCTTTAATATTGAATTCTTCTCTAAGCTTCTCCAAGCAAGATCTTCAAGATTGTCCTCTTTTGATATTGAAATCTTCTCTTTCTTCATAACATTGTCTTCTTCTCTTTATTCATAACTCCAGAAGAAACTCGTTTTACATACGAGGGTTTGAGATGAGAAAAGAAGTTACATTAAGAGATCAAAAGGAGAGGCACGACACGCAGGTCGTATTTAAAACCCAAAACAAAATAAAGGATAACTAAGGCCATAACTGATCACCACAAGGCAATAATAATAAACACATTGTTATTATTAAATTTTAATTCCTTTAATTAATTAAAACCAAATTAAATTTCGGCGACCGATCACACTACGCAGAGTTAGCCGGGGGTTCCACAAGGCAATAATAATAAACACATTGTTTTGCATGAACACAACCCTTGCGTAGTCACAAAATAGGAACCCCAAAATTTTGACTCTGGGAGTGTGACGACCGTCACCGGCGTGTGACGACCGTCACAAGCAATGTGAGTGTGACGACCGTCATGGGCGTGTTACGACCGTCACGCATCCAGTTTGTTACGCCTGTTACGCTCGTCACACGAGCTTCACGCGGCCAAACTAATAGGACTTTGAAACAGTCTACGAACCTCTTCCAAAAGCCCTAAATTCACAACTCCTTGACGGCACAACCCTTGCGCCGTCACCAACCCTAATGTGCCAATTTCAGACTGTCAAACACACCTCGATTGTTGATTCAGTATGATTGATCAACAGGTCATTGCTTCACCATACTAATGTCGGATTCCGAAGCAAATGACCATTGATCGCTCAAAGGAAAACAATCATTTAGTGTTCGAATGAACGAAACAGAAACAGTATATCACATATACCGTATTTTGCATTAGGATTACTTATATCATATATAAGTTGATTGGTCTCAATTGCGTAACCTATGGACGATCGATGTATCGCTGCTTCACCATACTAATGTCGGATTCCAAAGCATAGTCAACATCAATCATCCAACTCGTACACTCATGATGCCAAATTTAATTACTCGTTTAATTAATTAATTCATTCTGTATTTTAATCATATTAATACAGAAAATAAACAGCTATCCGAGTCATGGTTTTGTAAGTGGCTCTGATACCACTGAAGGAGAATTGCGGTCCAAAACGCAGCGGAAATTAAAATTTTCTCCTTTAGAGATCCTTACGAATGGTCATGATCAGTATTAGAATATTTACCTCTTGTGATGATCGAAACCTTTGGTGCAGATCTCTTGTGACGATCAAAACCTTTGATGCAGATCCACAAAGCGATCACGAACGTTGAACGATGACAACGTCTCTACTCAGTCCACACGAACGGGTTCCTTCAATCTCAGTGCTAGCTGGTACGAATGAAGGCTTTGAGTGAGAGAGAGAGAGTGAGAGAAAACGAAAATAATGCAACCGCAAATTTTTGCTTCTGCACAAGGGTTCTATTTATAGAACCACTTGTGTGGGCTTCAAGCTAAAAGTCCACTTAAGTGTATTTTGGCCCATATCTTATAATATGCCCAAAATCACTTAAGCTCATGGTTCCTTACCATATTTCGTATTCTACTCAAGTACATCGTACCTTACGATGCTCTATAACTCACTTAAGGGCACCGTACCTTACGGTATTCCTTAGTTACTCTATCTCTCATCAATCTGTCCTTTGTGTGTGACCCTGTAGGTTTTCGTGACGTTGGCAATTATATTAAATCACGCATTTAACATAATAAACAGTGAGCGGTATCTAGCAACACATCACCGCTACCCAAGACACGAAAATGTCATGTGATCTGACAATTCCTTTCTGTGATAATACTTATGTGTATAATTACCCTTTTGCCCTTATGTCTATATTGAACACAAGGCATAGACCGTGTCATCCTTGTCCAGTTCAATATTGGGCCCATAGACATTTATCCTGTTATGCAGGATGGGCAAATTCCATCTAGGTCACTCATGTCCCTCAGCATGCTTTGTGGAGTACCCATCAACTGTCTTTATGGTTATCCAGTTACGGACAACGTTGGATCAGCAATAAAGCACTCGACTCTACATCTAGGATCCATAGTGGTTTCAGGTCGAAGAGTGGAATACACTATTATCACCATGAGAATAACTTATGACACCTTGCATAACTTTCTATATAGTATTCTCATAGCGGGTCAATCCGGTATAAATATTACTCCTAATATTCATACCTATGTTTAAGACTTGATAACTCTTTATCCATGATCCATGAGATGTGATCATCAGTCTACAAACATAATAGTCTTAATGCTTTAATGTTATCCCACTTCACACTAAAGCTCGACTACGGATACTTTAGGAATAATGTCCTTATGTTTAATGTGTTCTCATGATTAAGTCACACTTAATACATTAAACGGACTATCTATTCCAGGGACTTTATTAATCAACCATAATAAAGAGAATGCCTTTTATTATTCGATACAAGTACCAAAATGTATTGGCCTCTAGGGCTTACACCAACAATGACTTCTACCTAAGAACTCTTAGATATGAGATCCCATCTCATTCCCCCTCAATCACACCAGTGATATTAAACAAGAATTACTTATGAAAAGAAGACACTCTTCAAAGACACACACTTGATCTTACTTAGCAGCTTCAATCAAGTAGACACACACTCATGCTTAAAAGCTTTGAGTGACAAATTACAACTCAAAAATCAGACCAATTCAATCATCTATGGATGAATTGAATGGCTTACAAGTCACACGACCACACAAGACTAAAACCCTTATTCTCTCTCAATATTTCGCTCTGTATTTCTTGTGTATCAAATCAGGTTTTCCATGTCCTTTTTATAGAAGCTTTCAGCTGGGCTTGGACATCATAAAACCCTAAAACTATTTTCCATTCAAATCTTCTTATGACAGTTGGTTAGATCTCTTTGGAAAATAAGTTAAATCACGTTGTAATCATTGATTGATATCGTTTGCAATTAACTTATCAATCAAACATAGATTGCCATTAAAAGCGCAATCACATAACACATAACATTCAGACTGAATGTTCTGTGTACAGATGTCATGACATCGGGTCTGACATCCTGGAACAATCCTGCATAATTCCATTTTAAATATCCAGCAGGTACATAATATCAGATGTCATGACATCGGGTATGATATCCTGAAACAATCCTGCATAATTATATTTTAAACCTCTAGTAGGTACAAGATATCTTATGTTAAGACATCACATGTAACATCTTGTGAACACTCTTTGTTTTACCAAAATTGCTACCAACACTTAGAACCAACAACACAAGCTAAGGTTGGGTAAGACCATTTACTGGAGCCAGCATAACATTCTCAACCAGTGTAGTCTGCTGAATGTTGTCCTCTCTCTTTGCTAACGCTACCATAGCCTCAACAAGTTGGTATATCTGGTTTTTTCATCGAGTCCACATCTCCTCTCAGTGCAGTATGGCTTTACTCCAACGAATCCATAATCTTTCAAGAGTTAGTTTAAGTCTGATATGAGTGTCGGGAAATCAACTACAGGTTATGAACGAAGGATGGATGATTTTTTTTTGTATTTATTTTTTGGTGAAAAATGATATGAAATGCATGATGATGAATGCAAATGCAATGATATGTGTATGAATGTAGTGACATGTTTAGGATAAAGTGTTCTCGGACGGATCAGAATAACGGGTAAATAACGGGTATCTCTGATTAATGTAACCCCATGGGTAAGCTTTACAGTTGGTAGGTTCCTAGAGTCACGGATATTTCTTGAGAACGTCACTGTCGTGACGAAGACTTGTCGGACAATAATATCCTTAAGAAGATCTCGTCTAGGTGAGGTCTTCGTATTGTCCCAACAAGGAAAACTCCATGGGGATTCTACTACACAACTCTCAAGTCCAAGGTTCTAACAAGGTTCTCAGAGTCATAGGTCAAGGTTGGAAATATTACTGTAAGATAGTAATACGTCCAAGGGATCTCATCTGATTGGGGTTTTCGTATTAACCCAACAAGTCTGAAACTTCGTAGGTTAATACTACATAACCGCCGGATAGAGTGGGTTAAAATGTCCCTAGAGTCATTGATCCAACATGAAAATACTATCACTGTGACGAAGACTCGTCGGACCATAATATCTCAAGAGAATCTCCTCTAGGTGGGGTCTTCATATCGTCCCAACAAGGCAGACTCGTTGTGGGCGTCCACTACGCAACCACCATCTTATACTTATGGTTTTTCTCAGACTCGGGAAGAGAGCATATCTCACAAAGCACCACTAACTAGAGAGCCCCAAATAAGACATAGTCAATAAATCACAATACAATAATTATGACAAAATAATAATAACAGAATAAAAATAACAAACAAACAAGATTAATACACAATACAGATACTGAACTAAATTAGGCTTCACTCTCTTTTGCTTGGAGCTTTTCCCCAGCAGAGTCGCCATCTGTCGCATCTCGAAAAATACGATCCCTCGCGATGGACGCGAAAAAAAATGTTGTTCGAACAGAGTCGCCACCGAACTTTATTTATCCCAATAAAGGGATAGGAAAATATCGATAAAACCTTTGGAAAACTAGAATAATGGTCATCGCAACCATATTCGGGTTCGGGAGTTGATTACCCAAGGGGAAGGTATTAGCACCCCTCACGTCCGTTGTACTCAACGAGAACCTTTTAGTTCTAATTTGAGGTTGAATGTTAGTTTATGTTGTTTGTTATTTTCGGGTTATAAATATATTAAAAATAGAAATTGATGGGAACCTCAAAAAGTGGAAAAGGGAGATTTTTTATTAGTGTGCTCGCCAAGATCTCGCAATCTCGTGCCTACGTATCCTTATGGTGCAATAAGGAAGTCAAAGCATTCGTAGTTCGGGGAACTACGACTTGTTGGTGTCTTTTACCAAACAACTGTTTAGATCTCGTTCTAAAGTCTAAACGCCGGCTTGTTTACTCTCGGCGGAGGCTTAAGCACTTGTTTGTTATGCGCGTTAGAAGGGATTAAACAACGTTCTTTTTTAAAAGAGTTTTGGTCACACGAGGGTGACAAGTTGCATTAATATGTTGAATGTTTGGTTTGATTGGGTTCAATCACACGTGGGCGAAGAAAGATAGGCTTGTTGTGTTAAGATGTTTTTGGTTGGATGACGATTACTCGGTTGGCCGAGTAAGACAACTCGTATCCTAATAATTGGGAAAGGGAATAGAAGACTCTAGACCGCTTTCTTTTTCATCCTTAATTGTAAAAGGATTTAATGAAGATCAAGGTGTTTTCCGTGGATGACGAATACTTGGATAGCCGAGTAAGATAACTCGTATCCTAATAGTCGGGAAAGGGAATGGAAGACTCTAGACCACTTTCTTTTTTATCTAAGTGATTATGAAAATAAGTTTATGTATGGTTGATGTATTTTTAGAATAGACGACAAGTACTTGAATGGCTGAGTAAGACAACTCATATCCAAGCATTTGAGGAGAGGAATCGAAGGCTCAAGACCATCTCCCTTTTCGTATAGTTTATTGTAAAAATGATTTGACTTACGGTATTAGTTGGTAGAAAATGACAATTGTTCGACTGACCGAGTAAGAGAACTCGTATCCAAACAATTGAGGAGACAAGTTGAAGACTCAAAGTCATCTCCTTTTTAATTTCGTTATTATGAAATAGTTTGATTTAAACGAGTTAGGAAAGTCTTTAAGAGAGATGACAATTATTTGGCTAACCGAGTAAGAGAACTCGTATTCAAACAATTGAGGAGAAGAGTTAAAGGCTTAAAACCATCCCCTTTTTCATTTCATTATTATAAGAATGCATTGATTTAATTATGCTTAAGCGAATAGGAATGACAACTATTTAACTAACTGAGTAAAAGAACTAGTATTCAAATAATCGAGGAGAGGTGTTGAAAACTCAAAACCATCCCCCTTTTCATTTCAAAATGAAATAGTATTTGATTGTAATTAGGTATTTTAATTTTGATTTGAATAAAAATACTCGACATTGGATCGAGGTTTTTAAATTTATGTTTTGGGACTGAATTGAATTTTATTTTAGTGAATCAATCATCTACTCGATTAATTAATAATCGAGTAGGTCTCATTGTAAGAAAGCCCAAGAGTAAGCTATGTGAGGTTGACGGTGATGCTTAAAAGCAATCGACTTACAAGGGCATGTAAATGAGCTCGATATGGAATTGAAAGTTGTGTGATTTTTTAGTGGTTTAAAGTGGTTTTGAATTGATGATGAAATTGAGTAGAATCAAATTTGTATCATGAAATGATATTGGAGGAAATAGATCAACTTTTAATCCATAAAATTGAATTACTAAATTAATTAAGATTAATTATCAAAATTATTTAATTAAATCAAATAATCAAGTTAGTTAAAATTAATTAATAGTAATTAACTAAGTAGTCAAAATTTAATTAATTAATTTATTATGATTAAAAGAGAAAAAATTCAGTGACAATATCGATTTATTTAATTGAATCGGTGTGCTCAAACCGGTTTGTGCGAAATGACAACATGATTAATGTCATTCGCAAAATCATAACACGGTGAAGTATTCTATTAATTTGTTGAGACTTTAGCGAGATATCTGCATGAAATTTCCGAATCCACAAATCGAAATCTCTATTCAACGCAATGTAATAGAAACAAATTATATTATAGTTCATAATGAGTTGCCAAAAATCAACAATGCCACGACATAATCGGGTCAAAATCCATGTGCAATGTAATGTTTCAACAACCAATTAACCATATAATTACACATTTTTTAGCAATCAATTGTCAACATAATTACAATATTAATAATTAATTATAACATAGCCAAAATTTCATGATTAACATTATCACGTGCTACCTATCTAGAACACAAACCAATTCACCAAGAACATTGGAAAAATATAGAAAACTAATTTTTAACTTTGAGCTTTCCACAAATTAGAAATTTACTTGAAATCCAACTTATGCAATATCGTGAAAAAAAAAACAAAATGTCATTTTAGTGTGGAATTTCTAATAATATCAACACTTAACAACCAGTCCAATATTAGCATCAATTTTCCATTTAATGCAGATTTCCATACAAAATTGTTTATGCTAATCACATGTACAAAGTCGACAAACTTTACCATGTTTATACAAAATTAAAGAATGCCGTGAATATGAGTTTTTCAGTTTATTTTTAAAAATAAGAACACCATGAAATTTTAACATGTAACATTAATATTCCTAATTGGAACGAAACAAAGGGAATATGATGATAAAGGAAAATATATTTTATCGAATGAATTTAATGTTACCGGTGCCGCACGCCATGGTTGTCGGATCTGGACGCGGATGGCCGTGGTGGAGATTTGGTGTGTGACGTGGTGATGTAGGGGGTTCGCGACGGAAACCGCAGTGAGGTTCTTGTGATTTGTGAGGCGGAGTTCGATTGGAGCTCGCGGCAGTGATAGAGGTTGACGCGGTGGGTCCGACGAGTGGAGAAGAAAAGGTCCGTCGAAGAAGAGGAAAGATCCTCTTTGTTTTGTTTCCTATTTTATTTTTGTTTTTCTTTATTTGGCCAGCAAGAGAAGTGTTTTGGCGCTCAGTGGTGGTCGCGGTTCACAGCGGAAGACGATGGGTATGGACGGTGTAGCCGGAGGGAGATGAAGAAGTGGCAGTGGCCAGATGGATATGGATGCGGGGAGGCGTTCGTTTGGTTGTTGTGTGCGGTGAAGGAGGAAACGGAAGGTGTGGGCGAAGACGGAAGAGAGGGTGCAGTAGATTTGGATTAAGGAAGATGAACAGGGGAGAGCAAGTTTAATGTATTTTTTTTTATTTTCTGTTCCAGCCGAAAGAGAAAGGGTATTCAGTGAGTGGGAACCCCACTGCCTTTTTCTCTTTATTCTTTTTCAGTTCCACTTTTCTCTTTTTTTTTGACCTCTAGCGAGTAGAGAGACGTGGATTGGAGAGAGATTTTTTTATACTTTTATTTATTTTCAGATTTTCTTTAATAATAGTATTAATTAAATCCTAATTTTGATTGGATGAGTAGGATAAGTGTGGATTGCTAATAATGGCCACTGATTAATTCGAATCGTCGGTTTGGATTGAATCATAGAAGCACACCAATAAACACACACTATTTAAATAAATCAAAATGCATATAATGCCTTTTTTTGGATGACTTAATCGATTTAAAAAAATTTTAATCAATTGAATCAAATAAAATTCACAACTTTTTAAATAATCATGATAAAATTAAAATAATAACATGGAAAATTCTATTTATTTAATCTGACTATTTTGACGAAAGAACAAAATTAAAACGACTAAAAATGAATAAAAGTTGGGCGAAAATTTGCTAGAAAAATTAAATCCGTTGCATGAAAATGATCAGTGCGAAATATAATTATTGAAAAAATACAGCATTTCTTTAAATTTTGAAATAAATTTTCATCGGTTAAAAGGCTTAAACGGATTAAAATGCAGTTGAAAAAGTCGTCGAAAAATATAACGAGCACACCAGGCTGAACTATGCGGACCGTAGATTAATAATACCGGCGTCTACAAGTTTAATTTCAGAACTTTTTTTCCGCTGATTTTGCACGTACTTGAGGAATGATTTAACCAAATTGTCTGTATATTCAAGAATTTATTCCGACTGATATTTTAGGTATTATTCATGATGAAATCCATGTTATGCTATACATATGATGCAAACTGAAATTAAAAATCGAATTTATAAAAAAATAAAATGGTCGGACAAAATTGGGGTATGACAACTGCCCCTATTTAATTACCTTGAACTAGAAAGTAAGAATGACAACAGTCTTCGTACATTCATAGTGGAAGATAATTGAATATGAAAAGACCCAAATTTTGTCCTTTGAAATGCAAGGAAGAAATTCAAGAAAGAAAATGCAGTGAGAAATACAGTAAGAAAAGTCATCAAAAAAGTAAAATGAAACAGTCGAGACTCTCTGGGAATCGTCAGAACAATATCTTGGATGTCATAATCGATATATTCCGGTAATGGAATGATACCTTAACTGCATCTAAGACTTTCTGGAAAATCAGCAGAACAATGTCTTGAGCTGAGTACAAGGGATTTACTGAGTATCAATGAAGCAGTATTCCATATGATATAATCGAGATATTTTAACAAGGGAGTGATACCTCAACCGTATTTAAGATTCTCCGAGGATACTTAGAGGAATACCTCTAAAAATCGAATGAGACTCTTCAGATTGATAAAGCAGCAATCTAAAGCAGCAAAATGAGATTCTCTGTATCTAATCGAAGAAGCATCTTATATGATAGAAATAAGATATTCCAGACTCTTCAAGGATACTAGAGCATTATCACTAAAAAAGTCTGGAATGAGACTCTTCATATCGATGAAGCAGCATCTCAAACAGCAAAAATGAGATTCTCTGTATCGAGTCGAAGCAGCATCTTATCTGATAGAATTAAGATATTCCATACCAAAGGAATGATGTCTTAATTGAATCTAAGACTCTTCGAGGATACTAGAGCAGTATCTCTAAAAAATCTGGAATGAGACTCTTCATATTGATGAAGCAGCATCTCAAACAGCAAAAATGAGATTCTATGTATCGAGTCGAAGCAACAACTTATCTGATAGAATTAAGATATTCCAGACCAAAGGAATTATGTCTTAATTGAATCTAAGACTCTTCGAGGATACTAGAGCAGTATCTCTAAAAAATCTAGAATGAGACTCTTCATATTGATGAAGCAACATCTCAAACAGTAAAAATGAGATTCTCTGTATCGAGTCGAAGCATCATCTTATCTGATAGAATTAAGATATTCCAGACCAAAGGAATGATGTCTTAATTGAATCTAAGACTCTTCGAGGATACTAGAGCAGTATCTCTAAAAATTCAAATCTGGAATGTGACTCTTCATATTGATGAAGCAACATCTCAAACAGCAAAAATGAGATTCTCTGTATCGAGTCGAAGCAGCATCTTATCTGATATAATTAAGATATCCAGACCAACAGAATGCTGTCTTAATTGAATCTAAGACTCTGTTCGATTCCATGCTGGAGTGCAATTTGTGAAATTATTTTTAAGCGCCTTTATCAACCTGCCTGGCGTGTGTTCAATACCTCGTGAATGCAGTTTCTGATTTTCATCCATTATTTCCACATTATTTTCACATTATTCCATATTATTTCATCAACTTCCAAAAATCACAAAAAATAATATACATGTCCAAATTAATCCAATTTTTTTTTCACATGTTGGTTTTGATGTCTTTTATTTTTTGATGTGATTTTCATGATTTTTGTGCTGCTGGATTTTTACTTTTTGACTTTTGTTTGAACATGATGCCAAAATGACATGTTGTGCTAATTGATTTGTAAAATGCTCATAGTTTGTCCAATTGCCTTGAAATTTGACATGCTTATTCATAACATGTGACTTGATTTTTGAGATTTGGTTTGGCATTTTTAGCATTTGTTATCACTGTTTTCTACACATGGACATGTGGTGTGACAATTTGTGTCACAATTTGTATGATGCATTTGTACATTTTCATTTACATGTCATGTGATCTCTTCTGGAGTTGAATTTCTGTATGATGCTTGTTCATAACATGTTAAACTCTCATAAAACATTTCATGATCATTGGATACATTTCTGTTTTAATGTGGATTTTCTATGTTTGATGTCCAATTTTGATCATAATGCTTGCCTTTGCCTTATCTTATTTAATTGATGGCTTTGCCTTTTGAATTGGCCTTGGTCCTTTTGAGGACACTTTCTTGTTTGTTTAAATGTGCTTCATGTGAAATATTGACTTCTGTTTTGACTATTTGACTTGCCTTTGACCCTAGTCCTTGCACTAGTGGTTTGTACTCACCAATTGTGTTTGTGTTTCAGGTATCTAGCACTAATGGTTGGTTTGCTCATTATTTGAGATGCAAGTTGTTTTGTTTACTAACTATTGTTGTGTTGTAGGTCCATTGATGTGATGAACTCACCTGAGTGCTTGCATTTGAGACTTGTATTGTGTATAATTGTTGGATGATTCCACTGTGTCGTCTGTTGGCTTTCTGAATACAATATTAACTGTTTGGCTTTTTGTATAGGTACATTAGCCGCTTGCTAGCTAGATTTTGCTTTGCTTTGGAGTGTGGTTGATACACCACTGAGGTTGTTTAGCCTTCTTACTCCATGTAGTCTGGAAGTCCTGTCGCCTTTTTCGCAGGCATTTGGCTGAAGTTCTCCTTATGAGGCAATGTTTGTGATTGTTTACATTTGTGTTAAAGACCTCCTTGTCGAGGCATGTTACTTGTTAAGTCCTCCTAAGTGAAGAGGCAATTGACAGATAGAAGGGACTAGTAGTCAGTCCCCTGTTATTCGTTGAGTCGTTCATTACACTCGCACTACGTGCTGATGCTCTTGAACATAACCCAAGATCTTTGTATATAGTGTAAGTCAAGTGGAATAGGGTCCCTCTTTCTGGATCCCCACGCTTTCTTTGATTTGAGCTCACCCAGGCCAGGGTTAAGAGCATGAGGTCTAATCCTCATTTCCTTTCATCAGCTTCACCCTAACTCTCAATGTTAGCAGTTAAGAGCTTCAGCATACCCCTACAGTTTTGGCTTGTTTGTCGAGGTTGATATGACCCGTTGACTAAAGCCCAACCGTTTGTCTGAGCCTCTTGTTTGTATATAGTGTGTGATGCTTGATCATTTGTGATTGGTGTTTATTGGTTGTTCGTTTTGACTTGCTTCCTGTACGAGTTAGGTTCTGTTTAGATACCTCAACCTAAGGCTATTGTGGATTGCATGACAACTATTAGGCTCGAGTCAGTCTCCCTTTTAGTTTGTTATTCCCTGGTCTCTGGTTAGGAGAGAGTTTCTCCCCTATTAAGGGGAACTACGTCGCCCTGATTCTCATACCAGATGAGATACGTAGGCAAGAGATCGTGCGAGATCTCTCCGGGCAACCTTTTGCTTTTTTGTGAGTGTGTTCACCCTTTTTGTTTTTCAACCCTTCTTCTTTTTTTGAGTGTGTTTTGCTTGACAACTATTAGGTCCGAGTTCCAGACTCCCTATTAGTTGGTGTGTTATACCCTTTTGTTTCTTTTGACGTCTCAGCGTCTTTCTTGGTGTTTGGGTGACAGCTATTAGGTCCGAGTTCCAGACTCCCTTTTAGTTTGTCAATTGGAGAACCTTTGGTGTTCGCTGGTTAGCGATTGTTTGTTTGTTTGGAGTCGGATGTAAGCCCATCTATTGGCATTCTGTTTCCTGTTTGCTTTTGTTTGGAGTTGGATGTAAGCCCATCTATTGTCATTCCGTTTCCTTGTTTTTGTTTGTTTGGAGTCGGATATAAGTCCAACTATTGGCATTCTGTTTCCTTGGTGAGTTTCTTTTGACGTCTCAGCGTCTCTGTGTTGTGTTTTGTTTCGGCGTGCGTTAGCCGAACTACGAGTATTCTGATTCTTACTCTGGATAGAGAAGATACGTAGGCATAGGATGCGATATCCTAGCGAGCATGTTCCCCATTTCCCCGAACTACGTCGACTCTGATGTTTGTTTCTGACAAACTATGTAGGCCCAGGATGCGACATCCTGCCGAGTCCGCTTTCTCCGTTTTCTTTCGCCTGTGTTTCATTCCAGTTTGTGCAGTCTTTGAGCAGTTTATTAGCAACCTTTTCCTATTCTTTTGAGCGTGGATCCCGTCGATTACGATGGACGTGAGGGGTGCTAATACATTCCCCTTGCGTAACCGACTCCCATACCTAGCAATCTCTGGTCGTAAGACCGTTCCTTTCCCCTTTTTCAGGTTTACTTCAAGCGTTTCCTTTCCCTCCTTTGGGATAAATAACGCACGGTGGCGGCTCTGTGATTTTTCCGCCGATTGTTTTTCGCGATGCGACAGTAGGCACGAGGATCCATTCCTTGGCGAGCACACTAATTTAAAATCTACCTCTACTCCGTAATCCCTTGGCAAGCAAGCATTCAATAAACAATACACACGTAAGTGCTAACATCCTAGATGGTTCCCATGGAGTACCATGGATGTGAGGGGTTCTAATACCTTCCCCTTGCATAACCGACTTCCGAACCTGTTTGTGGTTGCGATGACCATACTTTGGGGTTTTCTCGATATTTTCCCTTTCCTTTGGAATAAATAAAAACCGATGGCGACTCTGTATTTTTTGCTAGCGACAAGGCGCAAAGGAGAACATTTTGGAATCAAACAGATTCTGTACCTTGCTTTTGAGCACCTTACAGTCTTCATTTGAATGCCCTTGTGCCCCAGCATGGAAGTCACATCTAGCATTGGCGTCAAAGCCTTGTGGATATGGAGGACTTACTGGTTTTAGCTCCTTTGGCACTATCAGTCCTCTCTCAGTTAAATACGGAAGTACTTGATTGTATGGCATTGGAAGCGGATCAATGTGTCTCTCTGGCTTTCTTGGCCTTGGTTGAGCATGTTGATGTTGTCGACGTGGAAAATCCTGTAGTTTGTATGGATGCTGAGGTGGAATCTGTCGTTGATACTGAAGAGATCCTTGGTTTGTAGGATACTGACCATGAGGAGAGAATGGTCTCTGATACGGAGCTTGTGGGATTTCCCGAACTGCATTAACTTCAGCCTCTTCTTCCTTTTGGGAACTAGGAATAGATTCACTCTCCATGCTCTGGCTATTTGAGGCACATTGGATTTTTCCATTTTTTGAGGCCATTCTCGATGCGTTCTCCAATTGATACCAAGTGAGCAAAGCCTGATGTTGCACTGCTAATCATCCTTTCGAAGTAAGGGCTTTGTAAGGCATCCCTGAATAACTCCATCAATTCTTTGTCGAAAAGCGGTGGTTCAACGCAAGCCGCTAACTCTCTCCATCTTTGGGCATACCCTCTAAAGGATTCACTGTTTTCTTTAGATAAGGTCCTCAACTGCATGCGATCGGGAGCTATGTCCAAATTATATTTGTATTGCTTCAAGAAGGCGTTAGCTAGGTCCAACCATGATTGAATATGACTCCTTTCTAACTTCATGTACCAACTCAATGATGCCCCAGTCAAACTATCCTGAAAACATTGAATCATTAGCTTATCATCATGGGCATGAGATGTCATTTTTCGGCAAAACATCATCAAATGGTGCTTTGGACAGCTATCCCTTTTGTACTTCTGAAATTTTGGTACTTTGAATTTTGGGGGTATAACCAGGCCAGGTACCAAACACATGTCTAAAGCATTCAGTTCAAGAGTATCTTGTCCTTCTATGGTCTTGAGTCTTTTCTCTAGCACGCAACATCTTTTAGCAATCTCATCAGCTTGTGGTTGTTCAGCATTAACCACTAGGTTTGTTCCATGGGAATATGGCACGGAGAATGCAAAACTGTGATACTCAACAGCATCATGACGTGCGTAATTTTGAACAACTTGACGTTCTTGTACAATAGAGTTATCAACTGAGGTTTGCACAAGCTGAGGTTGGGTAAGACCATTTACTGGAGCCAACATAACGTTCTCAACCACTGCAGTCTGCTGAATGTTGTCCTCTCTCTTTGCTAAAGCTACCATAGCCTTAACAAGTTGGTCTATCTGGTTTTTTCATCGAGTCCACATCTCCTCTCAGTGCAGTATGGCTTTGCTCCAACGAATCCATAATCTTTCAAGAGTTACTTCAAGTCTGATATGAGTGTCGGGAAATCAAATTCAGGTTATGGACGAAGGATGGATGAGTTTTTTTGTATTAATTTTTTGGTGAAAAATGATATGAAATGTATGATGATGAATGCAAATGCAATGATAAATGTATGAATGTAGTGACATGTTTAGGATAAAGTGTTCTCAGACGGATCTGAATAACGGGTAAATGACGGGTATCTCTGATTAATGTAACCCCATGGGTAAGCTCTACAATTGGTTGGTTCCTATAGTCACAGATATTTCTTGAGAACGTCACTGCAGTGACGAAGACTCGTCAGACAATAATATCCTTAAGAAGATCTCGTCTAGGTGAGGTCTTCGTATTGTCCCAACAAGGAAAACTCCATTGGGATTCTACTACACAACTCTCGAGTCCAAGGTTCTAACAAGGTTCTCAGATTCATAGATCGAGGTTGGAAATATTACTGTAAGATAGTAATACGTCCAAGGGATCTCATCTGATTGGGGCTTTCGTATTAACCCAACAACTCTGAAACTTCGTAGGTTAATACTACATAACCGCCGGATAGAGTAGGTTAAAAGGTCCCTAGAGTCATTGATCCAACTTGAAAATACTATCATCGTGACGAAGACTCGCCGAAACATAATATCTCAAGAGAATCTCCTCTAGGTGGGGTATTCGTATCGTCCCAACAAGGAAGACTCCTTGTGGGCGTCCACTATGTAACCACCATCTTAAACTTATGGTTTTTCTCAGACTCGGGTAGAGAGCCTATCTCACAAAGCACCACTAACTAGAGAGCCCCAAATAAGGCATAGTCAATAAATCACAATACAATAATTATGACAAAATAATAATAACAGAATAAAAATAACAAACAAACAAGATTAACACACAATACAAAAACTGAACTAAATTAGGCTTCACTCTCTTTTGCTTGGAGCTTTTCCCCAGCAGAGTCGCCATTTGTCGCATCTCGAAAAATACGATCCCTCACGATGGACGCGGAAAAAAATGTTGTTCGAACAGAGTCGCCACTGAACTTTATTTATCTCAATAAAGGGATAGGAAAATATCAATAAAACCTTTGGAAAACTAGAATAATGGTCGTCGCAACCATATTCGGGTTCGGGAGTTGATTAAGCAAGGGGAAGGTATTAGCACCCCTCACGTCCGTTGTACTCAACGGGAACCTTTTAGTTCTAATTTGAGGTTGAATGTTAGTTTATGTTGTTTGTTATTTTCGGGTTATAAATATATTAAAAATAGAAATTGATGGGAACCTCAGAAAGGGCAAAAGGGAGGTTTTTTATTACTGCTCGCCAAGATCTCGCAATCTCATGCCTACGTATCCTTATGGTGCAATATGGAAGTCAGAGCATTCGTAGTTCGGGGAACTATGACTGTTTGGTGTCTTTGACCGAACAACTGTTTAGATCGCGTTCTAAAGGCTAAACGTCGACTTGTCTACTCTCGACGGAGGCTTAAGCACTAGTTTATTATGCGCGTTAGAAGGGATCAAACAACGTTCTTTATGAAAAGAGTTTTGGTCACATGAGGGTGACAAGTTGCATTAATATGTTAAATTTTTGGTTTGATTGGGTTCGGTCACACGTGGGCGAAGAAAGTTGGTTTGTTGTGTTAAGATGTTTTTGGTTGGATGATGATTACTCGGATGGCCGAGTAAGACTCTAGACCGCTTTCTTTTTCATCCTTAATTGTAAAAGGATTTAATGAAGATCAAGGTGCTTTGAATGGATGACGAATACTCGGATAGTCGAGTAAGACAACTCGTATCCTTATAGTCGGGAAAGGGAATGGAAGACTCTAGACCACTTTCTTTTTCATATAAGTGATTATGAAAATAAGTTTATGTACGGTTGATGTATTTTTAGAATAGACGACAAGTACTTGAATGGCTGAGTAAGATAACTCATATCCAAGCATTTGAGGAGAGGAATCGAAGACTCAAGACCATCTCCCTTTTCGTATAGTTTATTGTGAAAATAATTTGACTTACGGTATAAGTTGATGGAAAATGATAATTGTTCGACTGATCGAGTAAGAGAACTCGTATCCAAACAATGGAGGAGAGAAGTTGAAGACTCAAAGTCATCTCCTTTTTCATTTCGTTATTATGAAATAGTTTGATTTCAACGAGTTAGGGAAGTCTTTAAGAGAGATGACAATTATTTGACTAACCGAGTAAGAGAACTCGTATTCAAACAATCGAGGAGAAGAGTCAAAGGCTTAAAACCATCCCCCTTTTCATTTCATTATTATTAGAATGCACTGATTTAATTATGCTTAAGCGGATAGGAATGACAACTATTTGACTAACCGAGTAAAAGAACTCGTATTCAAATAATCGAGGAGAGGAGTTGAAAACTCAAAACCATCCCCCTTTTCATTTCTAAATGAAATAGTATTTGATTGTAATTAGGTGTTTTAATTTTGATTTGAATAAAAATACTCGACATTGGATCGAGGTTTTTAAATTTATGTTTTAGGAATGAATTGAATTTTATTTTAGTGAATCAATCATCTACTCGATTAATTAATAATCGAGTAGGTCTCATTGTATGAAAGCCCAAGAGTAAGCTATGTAAGGTTGACGACGATGCTTAAAAGCAATCAACTTACAAGGGCATGTAAATGAGCTCGATATGGAATTGAAAGTTGTGTGATTTTTTAGTGGTTTAAAGTGGTTTGGAATTGATGATGAAATTGAGTAGAATCGAATTTGTATCATGAAATGATATTGGAGGAAATAGATCAAGTTTTAATCCTCAAAATTGAATTACTAAAGTTCAATTAAATTGATTAACTAAATTAATTAAGATTAATTATCAAAATTATTTAATTAAATGAAATAATCAAGTTAATTAAAATTAATTAATAGTAATTAACTAATTGGTCAAAATTTAATTAATTAATTGATTATGATTAAAAGAGAAAAAATTAAGTGACAATATCGATTTATTTAATTGAATCGGTGTGCTCAAACCGGTTTGTGCGAAATGACAACATGATTAATGTTATTCGCAAAATCATAACACGGTGAAATGTTCTATTAATTTGTTGAGACTTTAGCGGCATATCGGCATGAAATTTCCGAATCCACAAATCAAAATCTCGATTCAACACAATGTAATAGAAATAAATTATATTATAGTTCATAATGAGTTGCCAAAAATCAACAATGCCACGACATAATCGGGTCAAAATCCATGTGCAATGTAATGTTTCAACAACCAATTAACCATATAATTACACATTTTTTAGTAATCAATTGTCAACATAGTTATAATATTAATAATTAATTATAACATAGCCAAAATTTCATGATTAACATTATCACGTGCTACCTATCTAGAACAGAAACCAATTCACCCAGAACATTGGAAAAATATAGAAAACTACTTTTTAATTTTGAGATTTCCACAAATTAGAAATTTACTTTAAATCCAACTTATGCAATATCGTGAAAAAAAAACAAAATGTCATTTTAGTGTGGAATTTTTATTAATATCAACACTTAACAACCAATCCAATATTAGCATCAATTTTCCATTTAATGCAGATTTCCATAAAAAATTGTTTATGCCAATCACAGGTACAAAGTCGACACACTTTACCATGTTTATATAGAATTAAAGAATGCCGTGAATATGAGTTTTTTAGTTTATTGTTCAAAATAAGAACACCATGAAATTTTAACATGTAAGATTAATATTCCTAATTGGAACGAAACAAAGGGAATATGAAGATAAAGGAAAATATATATTTTATCGAATGATTCGATCTGGTTATGGATGGCCGTGGTGGAGATTTGGTGTGTGACATGGTGATGTAGGGGGTTTGCGACAGAAACCGCGGCGAGGTATTTGTGATTTGTGAGGTGGAGTTCGGTTGGAGCTCGCGGCGGTGATAGAGGTTGACGCGGTGGGTCCGACGAGTGAAGAAGAAAAGGCCTCTCGAAGAAGAGGAAATATCCTCTTTGTTCTGTTTCCTATTTTCTTTTTGTTTTTCTTTATTTGCCAGCAAGAGAAGTGTTTTGGCGCGCGATGGTGGTCGCGGTTCACAGCGGAAGACGGCAGGTGTGAACGATGTAGCTGGAGGGAGATGCAGAAGTGGCGGTGGCCAAATGGACATGGACGCGGGGAGGCGTTCGTTTGGTTGTTGTGTGCGGTGAAGGAGGAAACGGAAGGTGTGGGCGAAGACGGAAGAGAGGGTGCAGTAGATTTGGATTAAGGAAGATGAACAGGGGAGAGCAAGTTTAATGTATTTTTTTTTCTTTTCTGTTCCAGCCGAAAGAGAAAGGGTATTCAGTGAGTGGGAACCCCACTGCCTTTTTCTCTTTATTCTTTTTCAGTTCCACTTTTCTCTTTTTTTTTGACCTCTAGCGAGTAGAGAGACGTGGATTGGAGAGAGATTTTTTTATACTTTTATTTATTTTCAGATTTTCTTTAATAATAGTATTAATTAAATCCTAATTTTGATTGGATGAGTAGGATAAGTGTGGATTGCTAATAATGGCCACTGATTAATTCGAATCGTCGGTTTGGATTGAATCATAGAAGCACACCAAGAAACACACACTATTTAAATAAATCAAAATGCATATAAGGCCTTTTTTTGGATGACTTAATCGATTTAAAAGAATTTTAATCAATTGAATCAAATAAAATTCACAACTTTTTAAATAATCATGATAAAATTAAAATAATAACATGGAAAATTCTATTTATTTAATTTGACTATTTCGACGAAAGAACAAAATTAAAACGACTAAAAATGAATAAAAGTCAGGCAAAAATTTGCTCGAAAAATTAAATCGGATGCATGAAAATAATCGGTGCGAAATATACTTATTGAAAAAATACAATGTTTCTTTAAATTTTGAAATAAATTTTCATTGGTTCAAAGGCTTAAACGGATTAAAATGCAGCTGAAAAAGTCGTCGAAAAATATAACGAGCACACCAGGCTGAACTATGTGGACCGCAGATTAATAATACTGTCGTCTGCAAGTTTAATTTCAGAACTTTTTATCCGCTGATTTTGCACGTACTTGAGGAATGATTTAACCAAATTGTCTATATATTCAAGAATTTATTTCGACTGATATTTTAGGTATTATTCATGATGAAATGCGTGTTATGCTATACATATGATGCAAACTAAAATTAAAAATCAAACTTATAAAAAAATTAAAATGGTCGGACAAAATTAGGGTATGACATGCTCGACTGACTGCCATGATGGAGTCAGTGTTGGCTACTCATAATCTATCTTCTCCAATGCCTGCAACTCCTCCTCCTCAGAGGACTATTATTTCAGAGGTGGCTACCTTTACCATGCCCGCTGCTACCGCCCACTTTGCGCCTGCTATGCCTGCCGGATTCCCATGGGGAATGTCGCCGAACTTCATGTCTGAAGGCTTTGCGCCTACTTTTGCTTATTCACCGACATCTAGCCCGGTCATGTCTGTGCTACCTCCCGTTGTGCACACCTTACCTCGTGTAGAGGATACCATTTATCATTCCTAGCCGTCTAAGGGGCTGGATGTTTATGAGAAAATGGACGAAATGAAGGATCAATTTCTTGAGCTACGCAAGGAATTGAAGACGTTGAGAGGTAAGGACTTGTTTGGGAAGAGTGCTGTTGAGTTATGTCTGGTGCTGAATGTGAAGATTCCAGTGAAGTTCAAAGTGACTGATTTTGGAAAATACAAAGGGAACACATGTCCGCTCAGCCATCTAGTGATGTATGCCCGCAAGATGTCTACCCAAACTGACAATGATCAACTGTTGATACACTACTTCCAAGACAGTTTGACCGGTGCTGCGCTCCATTGGTATATGGGGTTGGACAGTGCAAGCATTCACACTTTCAACGAATTGGGAGAAGCTTTTGTCAAACAATATAAGTACAACATGGATATGGCGCTTGATAGAGACCGTTTGAGATCTATGTCTCAGAAGGATAAAGAGACATTCAAAGAGTATGCGCAGAGGTAGAGAGAATTGGCTGCTCAGATCACTCCTCCTTTAGAGGGGAAGGAAATGAAAAAAATCTTTTTGAAGACCCTGAGTTCATTTTATTATGAACGTATGATTGTCAGTGCCCCCAGTGACTTTACTGAAATGGTAAATATGGGGATGAGGCTTGAGGAAGGTGTCCTAGAAGGACGTTTGTCAAAGGAGGAAGCATCATCAAGTAAGAGCTATGGCAGCAATTTTGGGAAGAAGAAAGATAGAGAAGCTAATGCAATTTCTAATGGGAGATAGAGGAAGCCTCAGATCAGAAAGAATCAATCATCCCGTCAACACCATCATCATATATCTTCAGTAATTCAGGTATTTTCGAATAATCAATGAGTTCCAATTCAACAACAATAACAACGTCAACAGAAACAACCACATCAACGAACAAACACCTACAACAACAACAATACCAACAATCACCATCAACAAAACTTTGAGAGGAAGAAGGTCTCTTTTGACCCGATTCCTATGACCTACACTGAACTATACCCATCTTTGATTCTCACGAACCTACTCCAACCAAGAATCCCTCCACAAATTTCATAACCACTTCCATGGTGGTATAAGCCTGAACTCTGTTGTGCTTTTCACCAAGGAGCACCCGGACATGACATTGAGAACTGTTATCTGCTCAAGTATGAGGTTCAGAAGCTGATAAAGAGTGGAATGGTGTCCTTCAAGGACCGCGCACCCAACGTGAAAGCAAATCCATTGCCCGCTCATAGGAATTCTTCTGTTAATATGGTGGACGGTTGTCCTGGGGAGTTTAAAGTGTTTGATGTTCATTTTATTCGGAGGTCCTTAGTGGCAATGCATAAGGACATTTGTATGGTGAGTGATTGTGAGCACGACCATGATGGTTGTGCTATTTGTAGTGTCAACCCAAGAGGTTGTGAGGTTGTGAAAAGGGACATCCAACAATTGATGGACGAAGGCATGATTCAAATTGTTCAATCCCGTCATGTAGATGACGATGTGAATGTCATAGTGCCCATTTTCAAGAATCCCGAGAGAGTGGTGATTCAATATGAAAGTAGTAACAGTAATGGTGTCAGCAATAGATCGGTATCGCAGTTGGTCATACGGTTAGTGGGTCCAATCCCATATTCATCCGATAAAGCTATTCCGTATCAGCACAATGCAATAATGATGAAGGATGGTTAAGAGGTCCCATTGCCTACGACCAGCTCTATAGTGAGCATTGCTGATGTTACCAAGGTGACCCGAAGTGGTCGTGTTTTGGGCTGGTGTTCCCAAAAGATAAAGAAGAATCAACTGTCAGTAAGAAAGTGGAAGTGTCTACTGTAGATTCGGTTAGTGCTTCAAAGGGTCAGTCTAGTGAATCCAGAAATCTGAAGGCTAATGATGATGATGAGGTACTTCGTCTGATCAGAAAGAGCAAGTCCAATGTGGTGGAGCAGCTGCTCCAAACCCCCTCAAAAGTTTCAGTACTGTCTCTGCTTATGAATTCAGAAGCGCACAGAGAAGCACTGCAAAAAGTTCTTGAGCAAGCATTTGTGGAACATGATGTTACGGTGGATCAATTCGATCATATTGTGGCTAACATCACTTCCTGCAACAATCTCAGTTTCTATGATGAAGAACTCCTTGAGGAGGGTAGAAATCATAACTTGGCTTTGCATATCTCTATGAATTGCAAAGATGATGCTTTGTCTAATGTGCTTTTGACACCGGGTCGTCACTGAATGTGCTGCCAAAGTCAACTTTGTCAAAGATATCATATCGAGGAGCGCCCATGAGGTATAACAGTGTAACTGTCAAAGCTTTTGACGGTTCATGCAAAACAGTTATTGGTGAAGTGGACCTTCTAGTAAAGATAGGTCCGAGTGATTCTCAGAATACTTTTCAAGTAATGGATATCCACCTGGCCTACAGTTGTCTGTTGGGAAGGCCATGGATCCATGAGGCGGGAGCTGTTACCTCCACATTGCATCATAAGCTCAAATTTGTAAAGAATGGAAAGCTTGTTATTGTTGGCGGGGAAAAGGCGTTGTTGGTTAGCCACCTGTCATCTTTCTCTTACGTTGAAGCTGAGGACGAGGTTGGAACTCCGTCCAAAGCCTTATCTATTGCTGCTGAAAAGAGAGTTGGGGAACCTATGTCCTCATTGAAAGATGCAAAGAAGATTGTTGAAGAAGGAAATATTGATCAGTGGGGGTGCATGGTAGAGGTCTCTGACAATAAAGGTAGAACCGGTCTGGGCTTTTAGCCAGGTTCATCAACTACAAGGTCCGAGGATATGAAACTTAGCTTTTGCAACGGAGGGTTCATTCATGGAAATGAACAACACTTAGCTTCTATGCTAGAGGATGACGAAGAGGAAGACTGCACCAATTTTGTGACGCATGGAAAGACTTGCAACAATTGGATTGTTGTTGCTATTCCTGTTATTTTGCACCAATCTAAGTAATTTCTTTTATATGTTTTAAAAAAAATTCCTTCTCCCATGCCTAAGGGAGAAGTGAACATTGTTTGGGCATATTCAAAGTGATCATTAATAAAATTAATTATATTCATCCACATCTATGATGTTTTGTTTTTACTTTTTGCTTTATTCTAAAAAAGGTAATAACAAAAAACATAAATAAATAATATAATTGTCCATCTGCATAATATTTGGTCACAAATTCACTTCTCTAAAATCAAAATATCAAATCATTATGCAGATTGGTTTCTAACCCCATTGAATACAATAATCCTTCTCCTTCTCCAAATTTTGAATTCCCCGTGTTTGAGGCCAAGGAGGAAAGCAATGATGAAAAGTCCATTTAGCCGTTCGAAGAGCAGATTGAGTTAGTCAACTTGGGTTCCAAGGATGATGTGAAGGAAGTCAAGATTGGGTCTCAACTGTGTCCAGATGTTAAGAAGGGGTTGACTG